>NC_069688.1:59237024-59550305 GCF_023699985.2 Odocoileus virginianus
GAGAACTCATCCAGTTTCCTAGCTTAACCAATTTTTTTCCCCTAAAGCTGATTTTTGGCATGACATAAAATATCCAGATTGTTATAACAGAGATGTTATAAAGTAGATAGTATCTGTCTCTGGCTCCCTAAAAATCCTGCCTCTGGACTAAGACAGACATGAGTTGAAACAATTCAGCTACTAGACAAGGCACTTATCTCTTTGGGTTGCAGTCTTCATTTTCTTCATTTATAACACTGAGATGATTTAGGAGGAAAGTAAGGGAGGAAGGAAGGAAGCTTGCTTCCACAGGCAGTCACCACATGAAATTCCTTGAAATTTTATGGTGGTTCTAAAATTCTCATGTTGTTCTAAATTGGAGATGAAATCTCTGAATCATGACTATGCAATTTACATGTTATATGTGACTCCAATGTTTTTATTTCAAATTATTTTCTATCAGTTATAGTTCTTTATTCTCCCCCCCCCCAACCTGTAGTATTACAACTTCTATACATGCCTCCTCTCTATATAAAGAAATGGCAAATTTCTAAGCTGTTGTGATAGGAGAACAATAGGGGAATATGATTCATTTTGACCAGGTCAGAAATAAAAATGTGTTTGGAGTTATAAGCCTTTACTCTTTTCTCTTATTGTAAACAGTTATTGAACACTTACTGTGCACCAGGTCATATGGAAATCACAGGATATGGTTTTTCTCAAAAGGTATACTTTTCACAAATAAGGGTTTATTTAGTCTTGTTTCTTTAGTGATGCCCTTTGTTTTAGGACAAATGTCTACTAAGGTGGGGAGATTTAGGACTAGTGGGTGAAGGTTTAAGCAAAGAGTAATCTTTCAAGTCAAGGAGAGACCTGGTGCAGTGTTAGACAAGAATTAGTATGCCATATAGCTGACTCACTGGAAACTCATTTTGGTAAGCTAGTCATAGTTTTTGAAGTTGAAAGTCTATTTTAGCTACTGATCTTAAGTATAGCTTTCTGACTGCAGAACTAGGGGCATTTTAATCATCACTCATAAAGGCAGGCAAGAAAGGAGATTATACACTAGCTTAGTTAGGCTTCAGTAGTATATGAACTGAGAACTTTCCAGATGTACAAATTGGATTTAGAAAAGGCAGAAGAACCAGAGATCAAATTGCTTACATATGCTGGTTCATAGAAAAAGCAAGAAAATTTAAAAAAAAAATCTACTTCATTAACTATGATAAGGCCTTTGACTGTGTGGATCACAACAAACTGTGGCAAATTCTTAAAGAGATGGAAATACCAGACTGCCTTACATACCTCCTTGAGAAATGCAGGACAAGAAGCAACAATTAGAACTGATCATGGAACAATGGACTAGTTCAAAATTGGGAAAGGATATTGTCAAGGCTATATATTGTCACCCTGCTTATTTAACTTATATGCAGAGTACATCATGCCAAATGTCAGTCTAGATGTATCACAAGATGGAATCAAGATTGCTGGGAGAACTATCCATGACCTCAGATATGTAGATGATACCAGTTTAATGGCAGAAAGTGAAGAGAAACTAAAGAGACTCTTCATGAAGGTAAAAGAGGAGAGTGAAAAGCTGGCTTAAAACTGAGCATTCAAAACACTAAGATCATGGCATCTGGTCCTATCACTTCACGGGAAATAGATGGGGAAAATGTGGAAACAGTGTCAGATTTCATTTTCCTGGGCTCCAAAATCACTGTGGACAGTGACTGCAGCCATGAAATTAAAAGATGCTTGCTCCTTGGAAGAATAGCTATGTCAAACCTATCATCCGTATCGTCAAAACTATGGTTTTTCCAGTAGTCATGTATGGATGTAAGAGTTGGGCCATAAAGAAGGCTGAGTGTCAAAGAACTGACACTTTGGAACTGTGGTGTTGGAGAAGACTTTGAGAGGCCCTTGGACTGCAAGGAGATTGAACCAGTCAATCCGAAAGGATATCAACCCTAAATACTCATTGGAAGGACTGATGCTGAAGCTTAAGCTCCAATATTTTGGCTACCTGATGCGAAGAGCCGACTCATTGGAAAAACCCTGATGTTGGGAAAAATTGAGGGCAAGAAGAGAAGGGGACAACAGAGGATGAGATGTTTAGATGGCATCACTGACTCAACGGACATGGGTTTGAACAAACTCAAGGAGATAGTGATGGACAAAGAATCTTGGCATGCTGCAGTTCATGCAGAATCAAACATGCCTTAGCAACTGAACAACAACAAGAAGCAGAGGTATTTATGCAGGCAGCTTGGACAGAGCAGTGGGGAAGAAGATTTGAAGTAAGTCCTGGGCAAGAGAGAGATCATTGAACTGTGTCTCACCTAGATATAGGCAGTGCAGTTAGATGCCCTTCCAATGTGTTTGACTCTTCTTCAGCAACAGCCTACCCTTCTATTCCTGGAAAATGTGTTTCTTTCAGAGAGCTGAGAAGTACCTTTACTGATGCCAATATAGTATTCTATTTAAATGTAAGCCTCATTAAGACAAGATTCATGTATTGCTTCTTTTTGTATCACCTTTAATAAGAGAGAGACACTCTGTGTCCCATAGGGAGTATACTCTGTAAACACTTACAAAAATGAAGGCCAAGATATTTGTCCATTTAGTCCATTTAACAAATATTTATTCAATGCATGTTATGAGCCAAGCATTATTCTTAATGCTTATTCTGTGTTCATAAACAGAAGAAAAAAAAAAAAAACTCTTGTACTCATGAAGTTTATGTTTAATGGATTTCATGGCAATAAATTATAAATGAAATTAGAACAAGCTTTATTGTAAAAAGATAGTAGTTCCATAAATGGTAGACCCCTTAGAGGGCACATGAGATATGTCAGTCAAAAATAATTGAAAAATATATTTAACTTCTCAGTTGCTTGTATTTCTGTTTCTGTATTAGCTTCACTTTTTACATATACTTCAAAATTCTGCACAGACATGATCCCTAGTAAATCTTTACCCCTGGAAGGTGACTCCTTCCTCTGTTCTTGTCCTTACACAGGTTTCTAGAGAGCATTGTCCACAAGTATTTGCTATTATGTATAGATGGATATCTTCCTAAGACATGCTGGACTGTTTAAGAGCAAGGACTATCTGTGTATTTGTTGAATAAATTCAGGTCCTTAAGTTTAAATGAAACCAACTTTTCTAAGAGTAGATTAACTGGATCAATTGAAATAAAATCAAATTCATCTTCCTTAAGTGTTTCAAGAAGAGTTTTTAAGAGGATGCAAGGTGATAACTAGTTATAATATTTAAGAAATGTAAATTATTTAATTTGAAGTAAAATAAGGTGAGAAAGACATTGTGTTGAAAGCAGTGGTCTTTCTTCTTTAGGAAACGACCAAAGAAATTGCACAAAATCGTAATGAATCTATGATTCTTGTTTTGAAAAGTGTCATATTATTACATTCAGAATTGCTTAAGTAGGTTCGTAAACAAAGAAAGACAAAGATATTCTGAAACAAAGGAAGAAAAATGCCTCAGTTATAATGACCTAACACAAAGTTCTTGTAAGAAAAGCAGGTCATAAAACATGGACACTTAAAAAATTTCTGTTAGGGAGGTTATATGCTGCTGAGCCCATTAGGAATGTGTGTTCCTGCTCTTCGGACAGGGAAGAGATCACGATGTGTGTGTGATTGTGTGTGTGATTGTGTGTATGTGTGATTGTGTGTGAGGTTGTGTGTGAGATTGTGTGAGATTGTGTGTTTGTGACTGTGTGATTGTGTGTGTGTGAGATTGTGATTGTGCGTGTGTGTGTGAGATGTGTGTGTGTGTAACTGTGTGTGTAACTGTGTGTGTGTGTGATTGTGATTGTATGTGTGTGAGACTGTGTGTGATTGTGTGTGTGTGAGATTGTGTGTGTGTGACTGTGTGTGTGTGTGAGAGAGAGAGAGGGTGATTACGGAAAGGTAGAGTGAGAAAGGAGAAGCGAAGAAAGCAAGATGACGACAGACACATTTATGCTTACGTCAGCGGTTGGTATTTTGTCTCAGAGAAAGCCGTAAGAACTGGCCGTGAAAGAAAGTTTGCCTGTTTCTCTTCTAAGGGTAAGTTGGAGTTCAGTTGCTCAGTCCCAGCCAGGAAACCAGGCAGGCAGATGTGCGGACAGGGGCGAGGAGAAGGGGCGGGAGGCCCGCAAGGCGGCCTGACCTGCGCTGGCGGAAGCTGGTCCTGCTTTCAGAAGCCGGGACTTCCGGCTGGTGTGGGAGAAGCCGGCCCAGGCTCCAGAGCCACAGAATACTGAAGGGCTTCAAGAACCAACAACGCAGCTCAGACCGGTTTTTGACAGTAGTGGGTATTCAAGCTTTTTGTATTTAATTAGATCTTACCTAATATGTTCAGTTCAGTTCAGTCGCTCAGTCGTGTCCGACTCTTTCTGACCCCATGAATTGCAGCACGCCAGGCCTCCCTGCCCATCACCAACTCCCGGAGTTCACTCAAACTCATGCCCATCGAGTCGGTGATGCCATCCAGCCATCTCATCCTCTGTCGTCCTCTTCTCCTGCCCCCAATCCCTCCCAGCATATGTTACACTTTACTAAATTTAAACAGCAATATTTTTCTTTAATTGACCACATGTGGTCATTTTCATCTATATGCTAGAAAGTACATGTTCAAAATGTAGTTGCTTCCAAAATCTTATCACGTAACGACTGGGATCTAGGACGTTTTCCTCCAAGTAGAAGGCTTGCACAATTGGTTGATTATACATATTTCCCCCAAAAAGAATTTATATGTTGGGAGGAAAGTTTTACATGGATCAGTCACTGTTAACTTGGGAAAGACTTGCAAAGTACTTTAGGTGTACTTTAAGAGAAGATTGATCCTAATTAATTAATCGGAAATAGTTTGACTCTTTCTGTTAAGGACGAAAACAAATTATGCTTTAAGGAGCTTTTTCATCTTTTAAACTTTTTTTTTTTTGTTATTCTACACAAACATGTTTATTGAATAGAAAAAGATTATGGTAAAATAGTACTTGTCTTACAATCAGAAGACCTAGGTTCCTATCTTAGGATTTTTAGCTGTATAACATTGGACTCAGGAGCTTTTTGAGCTAGAGTAGTTGACATCCAGTCTTTTCAGCTCTAAAATACTAGTTCTATTAGAGTAAGCATAAACAAATGTTTTGGGAATATTAAATAAATATTAAATATCATTAGCAGAAATTTTTCACAGGATTTTTCTGGAAATAGAGACTGTGGACCAAATGGAAGAAACTGTTCCAGTTTCTGCAACCTAGAACTCTTAAACCAGTTCAGTGAATGGATGGACTCTTCTGGGGACTTTTTACTGTCTAAAAATTACTCTGAGTCACTGAATGGCAGATTTGACTTCAGGAGCTTTTGGCAAACCTTTAAGGACACAGCATGAGTTGAGACTACTGTTCACTAACAGTAAACCTCCGTGTTTCTTTGTTATTTTAGGAACCTCAGGGAAGCAGCAGTGTTAGAGCTGAGGAAAGCCTTAATTTTGTCAGAAAAATGGGAAGATGATGTTTCATTAAGCATGCTGTTCTCATTGTTCTTTTTGCCTTCATTAACGAAAATAGTATTGTTTGAAGGGAAATATGCAGTAGCATTTCTGTCAATTTAGGGGCAGGTTTGATGTCAGAAAGGAAAGGACACTGATTCGAAATTTGTTAAACATGAAAGCTCTGTTTATGGATTGATTTCAACAATAACAGTGGAATCACAATAATGATAGTGAAATATAGCTGTCCTGAAGGATTATCAACTTTATTTTAAAGGCCCTTTCTGTAATTTTTAACTTTAGACTTACCTATTTTCAGTAACTCTAGCTTGTCTACAATCTTTTAACAGCCTGTCATCATTGAAGGAATGAAAAAATCTTAGAATGAGGTTTTTGTCATTATCTTCTTTAAGTTTTGTTCTGTTCTCGAATCCCATAGATCATTTTAAAGTTGTTAAAAGTAATAACGCAAGTTGAAACAAAATAAAACTGCAGTTCTTTTATGTACTCACTTCTCTGGGATGGTCTTCACAGTTTAGTTTTAGTTTCTATCCCGAAAGGGGTCAACAATTCAGCAAACATGGAAGTTCTGCTACTTGACAAAGCTCAATTATGCCCTGTGGATAAATATGTTTAAGCCATGTGCTTCAGTTCAGTTCACTTCAATTTAGTTGTTCAGTCGTGTCTGACTCTTTGCGACCCCATGGACCGCGGCACACCAGGCCTCCCTGTCCGTCACCAACTCCCAGAGTTTACTCATACTCATCTCCAATAAGTCAGTGATGCCATCCAACCATCTCATCCTCTGTCATCCCCTTCTCCTCCCGCCTTTAATCTTTCTCAGCATCAGGGTCTTTTCCAATGTCAGTTCTTCACATCAGGTGGCCAAAGTATTGGAGTTTCAGCTTCAGCATCAGTCCTTCCAATGAATATTCAGAACTGATCTCCTTTAGGATGGACTGGTTGGATCTCCTTGCAGTTCAAGAGACTCTCAAGAGTCTTCTCCAACACCACAGTTCAAAAGCATCAATTCTTCAGCACTCAGCTATCTTTATAGTCCAACTGTCACAGCCATACATGACTTCTGGAAAAAACCATAGCTTTGACTAGATGTACCGTTTTTGGCAAAGTAATGTCTCTGCTTTTTAATAAGCTGTCTAGGTTAGTCATAACTTTTCTTCCAAGGAGTAAGCATCTTTTAAGTTCATGGCTGCAGTCACCATCTGCAGTGATTTTGGAGCCCAAAAAAATAAAGTCTGTCGCAATTTAGCAAACATGGAAGTTCTGCTACTTGACAAAGCTCAGTTATGCCCTGGGGATAAGTATGCTTAAGCCATGTGCTTACCTGGGGGAATATTTGAGTACCTGTGGAATTTTCCACAAAAGAAGATTATTTTAAAATAATGGGGTAAGTGAAAGATGTTCTTTGTTTGACCAAACTTTAGTTAGGCTCCTGAATCTTCTTCTGGGCCTATCTGTCTCTTCCTTGTACAATCTAGTTTTCACATGAACTTGCTAAGTCAATTTAATCAGAACTCCACCTCCTGCCACCATATCTGCTCAGGTTCCTTGTCTGTTACCATCTTGCAAGTGATAGCTGATCCCCTTGGCTTGTCTTTCGTAAGAATCCTGTTAGGTTGGTTTAGCCAAAACCTCCCCCCACTACCCTTCAGGGTTCCTCTTGGTATTTTTCCATCTGCTGACTCCCTCTCTGCTTCTTGGCTCCTGCCACTTGTCCATGGTATATTTGGAGCTGAGCTTAGTTCTATGCTAAGGTCGCTTACCCCTTATTGCCATAGTCTCAAATAAAATTTGGTTTTCACTGGTTTAACTCCTGTCCAGCTCTGGTTTTCCTTTGACGGTTATGGTGCTTCAGCTTGGGTAGGATCAGATTCATCATTGGACCCCAAGACCACTCACCCCGGACCCTAAGTGTGCACCTTGAAACCTTTGTTTTCACTGCTGACTGATTGATTGGGGATCTGTTGGTGAGACTGACTTCTAAACCATTGCTCCAGACAAGCATATGTTGGAGCTGGTAGGGACAGATTTTGGTTTTTAAGATTCCAAGTATACACTAAAAGCTGACTTAGAATCCCAGATAAGCAGAAGGAGGCTGAGATTGATTCTTAGACTACTCCATTTCTAAGAGGCTGTTCTCTGGAAGGAGCAGAAGCTGTGCTAGTTATTATTTTACTCTGATGCTTTTGCAAAAGTGCTTTACCTAAGAAGAGATTCATGCAAGGGACTCTGACAAGTACAGATTTCTAATAATATTACCAAACTGAGTAAAAATCTCCAGAACTCTAATGGAAAAACTGGATTAATAAAACTTCCATCTCAAGACAAAGCAAACCAGATATTAAATATGCATGGAAGTAAACAAGCTGATGAAGTTAATTGTAATTTTGTAGCTCTTTATTTGAAGCATTGCTGATTCTTTAATTTTTTCCAGGTTTAAGACAATTTTTTATTCTCTTAAGCTATCTATAATTTACAGCAATTTGGTAAATGTATCTTTGTAAAAAGAATTTAAAAAACTTGTTTTTTTCTCCTTGTGTGATTCTTCCAGAATTTAGAAACTTTTAATAGGTATTCTTATTTTCATGGAAATATATTTTTTAGTGTAAATTTAATGTGAATCTGTTCTCTTTGTAACAGGTCACCATTGGAAAATTGATTATTTTGCCAAAACTTTGACTAGAATATCATATTTGAGAAAGCTGTACATATAATTAAAGGTGACAAACATCTTTGAGGAACTGTGGTTGATTTTATAGAGTCAATAACGTCGTCCTTCAAAAAGTGATCTGGTGTTTTCCTGTTAGTAAGGTTAGTAAAGAAGGTCACTTGTTTTAGGACCAGGAGTTTCAGGATAGTTTGGGGATATGGAGAAGGAAAGAATTCCCTCAAACATATAGGTATTGCAGGTGAACTGTGAAGGTGAGCTCTTGGCATGTCTTCCTACCCTCAAGAGGCTTTTAAAGCTCTAATCTGAGATTGCTTATGGGAACTTCCAGTAGAACAAATTCTGAAGACCTATGTTGTCAATCTCTATTCTTGCTGCATTTGTGTAAATAATCAGGCCAAGCTTAATGAAAATAGACATATTTTGCAATACATTAACCTACTTGGACTATCTTTAATAGAGTTGTTCAGTCTCCAAGTTGCGTGCAACTTTTTGTGACCCCATGAACTGCAGCACACCAGGCTTCCCTGTACATCACCATCTCCCTGAGTTTGCTCAAACTCATGTCTATTGAATCAGTGTTGCCATCCAATCATCTCATCCTCTGTCACCCTCTTCTCCTGCCTTCAATCTGTCCCAGCATCAGGGTCTTTTCCAATGAGTCGGCTCTTCGTATCAGGTGGTCAAGTACTGGAGCTTCAGCTTTAGCACCAGTCCTTGAATGAATTTTCAGAGTTGATTTCCTTTAGGATTGACTGGCTTGATCTTGGTGTCCAAGAGGTTCTCAAGAGTCTTCTCCAACACTGCAGTTCATAAACATCAGTTCTTCAGTGCTCAGCCTTCTTTACTGTCCAACATTCACATCCATCCATGGCTACTGGAAAAACCATAGCTTTGACTGTATGGACTTTGTCAATATAGACAGATAGAAATAGTGGTGATTATAGAAAGAAAAATTGTTTCAGTTGAAAACTATAAGACACTCTAGATATAATGTTAAATTGTAGTCCTGTTCATTGTCTTTAAGGCTTTGTTATTTATCCCATAAACTGGACTGGAATATGAATTTTTCTAGTTTCCTTTAATATCTGCTTGTAACTATCCAAATTAATGTTTCTAATTTTTCTCCTTTCTTACTTGGAATGTTTGGTAACTAAAATCGTCTTTTTCCAAAGCCCTGCAATCTGAAGCTGGATGGCTTCATATAAACTTGTAAAGAAATCCGCATAACAGACCATGTGTGAGCAAGCTTCATGCCCACAGGTGTGTGAGCTCAGCAGGTTCCCTGGAATTCCCCATGCCAGCACCAGAGACAGTCACGATGCAGACCGGAAATTTCACCGGATTGCCAATGCTGCCCTCACCCCACCGCCTAATGATGCTTTGAGTTTGTCATCGAGAAATCTTCCTAACTGCCTGCCCACTGAATTCAGAACCTGGATTTTTAAGCATTAGCCTTTGCTTTTCCTTTATTTTCATAGAACCTCCCCTCATTAAATGCTTGACTGCTAGCATCATCTAACAAAGACTCTCTACTACCAATTCCCAGCTGATGATTCAACTGGTCCTTAATGAATGAAAGACAACATGATGAGAAAAGGACTTTCATTGTTCAAAGGAAAGAAGACTGTTCCTTCTTTCCTTTGGACAAGAAGTGGAACCGACAGGATTCTGTGTTTAGTCAAACTCTAACCAGGCTCTTGAACCTTCTCCCAGACCTAATTGTGTACTTTCTTATAAAATCAAGTTTTAGCAAGAACCCTGTTTGGTCAGTTTAACCAGAACACCCCTCCCCTCCAAATATATGATCACCTTCAATATCTGATCAGGCTCTTCATCCCTGTCCCTCCAAGCGATGTCTGCTCACCCTGGCCTGTCTTCAGCAAGAATTCTGTTAGGTCTGTTTAACCTAGAACTCTAACCCCTGGTACTTCCTCTTAGCAATTTTTCATTTACTGAGTAATCCCCGGTCCCTGCCCCACTCCTGGGCTGTAAATTCCTGCTTATTTGGGCTGTATTTGGGATTTTCCTGATTGAGTGTAATAGTCCTAAAAACAATTGTTTCACTGCTTTAACTACTGTCCAGATCTAGTTCTTCTTTGACATAAGTGAGGAGGTAAAGGTAGAACTGAGAATTCAGAACTCGGAAATCAAGGAACCACATTCTTCTAGGTCACTGCCTGGATTGATGTAGAAGTGTCTTCTCTACTTCCCATCTTCCCAGGCACTGGCAGCCCTCAGAATTTTTCCTTTGCATCAAGTCCTTTTCCCATGGGTGCCTAGGGCCCTGCTCCTGCTCCCAGATCTCTATCCCAGGGGCTCCAGAAACTGCTTCTTCAGATGTTGATCACATGTCCATAGAGCAATTGCTGCATTGGATGGCCATGGGCAACAGGGACCGTGACTAATCCAGCTCAATGTTGGGAAGGACTTGTGAGGACAAAGATTGATGCCTGGAATTGAGGATATTTAATAGTACCAACAATAGCATGTTTTAGCTTCTGATGCTGTGTGGCAGTGCTGGTTTAGTGATCAATAGTTAGAATTATGACTATGTGTTGGATTCAGGAAAAATTTATTTAATTCTAAATGTCTTGGGGCTTCTCTTAGAGTGGGAAGGAGGTCAGAATCCTACCCAAGACAAAGTTGTTTTTTTTTTTAAATAGATGAATATCCTTTATTACAAGTTTGTAATATTTCATTGAATCTGAAATTCATTTAAATGTAAAATAAATTCAAATTCAAGTTACTGAAAAGTTAAAATTTCTATTAGCAATATTTCAAGCAAGGAATTCTAAATTTCATCATTTTAACATTTAAGGGAAAAAGCAAAGCAGTCAAACTGGAGCCCATTATACAGAGTGAAGTAAGCCAAAGTTTTGTTTAAAAGGAAAAAACAAAACATTAGGTTACATGACCACGTATATAAAGTATTTAACATCAAAGATTGTTATGGAAAATCCACTTGACCATTTAATTTTTGATTTTGAAAAGAAAGAATATTAGCCCATTTATTTTACTGAAAACATTGCTTTGTATTAATTATAGACTAATAAGACATTAGACAAAATTTTATAATAGAATTAATAAAATTGTCCTTACAAATACAAACATAGTAAACTTGTTAGGTCCTTTCTTTGATGAAGTGAATGATAGAAACATTTTGTCTTTATTTTTAAGTATTTGGAACATTATTTATCTTAAGCTTGGCTTGGAATAAATGGGTTAAAAATTCTGTCCAGAAAATTCACAAGCTGAAATTGGAGATGAGCTGTTTTAAGAAGATCAGGAACACCAGGTGCAGACATTACAAAGATAAGCTGGATAACCTTGAGGTTCAACCAAGTGGAGAGATAGGAATGACCTCTGAATAAATGAAAAGATAGAGTAAGAGAAAATGAAACTAGCATTTGCAGAAAAGTTCCTTAAAGCCATGACTACAAAAATGGAGATCTAAATGATTGGATGTCACTATTTTCAAAAAAGGACTGCCCATGCTATATTTTACTGGAGAATAAATTAGACTTTTACTTAACTATTCATTAGTGTGTGTGAGTGTGGGAATTTTCTGTCTTTGATGCATATACATAAAATTTTCTAAATTAACCCTTTGCTTTCTACTCATTTTGGGCAAATAAGGATCTATTATTTTTAATTAAATGTGTCAAATATTTATAATGAATGCTGTTCAAGAGGTAACTCTTATGTTAGAGGAAAGCTTTGCTTTCAGGTTTGAAAAAAAAATTTTTTTTGGTTCAAAATCAACTTCTACTAGTGATCCAGATAGATCACTGGATCTCACAGAAGCTCTGTTTTCTAACTGTAACTTAGGATATGTGTGTGTGTGTGTGTGTGTGTGTGTGTGTGTGAGAGAGAGAGAGAGAGAGAGAGAGAATTCTTTCCCTGTTTTTTCTTATATTATTTTAGAGTAAATTTAGATTTACAGAAAAGTTGTGATGATAATACAGATAGTTCCCATATTCTTCAGAAAAAAATTTGCTCTACTATTAACATCTTACATATGTATAGTATGTTTAACACAATTAATTGTCCAAGATCTATAGCCTATTATTAGCTAAAGTCCACAGTTTACTTGAATTTATTTAGCTTATCTGTTGTCCAGCTTTTGTTCCAAGATCCCATTCAGGACACCACATTCCATTTAGCTGTTATAACACCTTCTGCTCATCTCTGATGTGATGACAGTTTCTTAGATTTCCCTTGCTCTTGATAACTTTGACAATTTTGCAAAGTATCAGTCAGATGTTTTTGTCGAATTACCCTTAATTGATATTGGTCCAATGTTTTTTTTTCTCATGGATAGATTAGTGTTACAGGTTTTCAGGAGAAGACTACATGTTCATCACATAATATCAAGAGTCTATACTAACACTGTTGCTAATTTTGATCATTTGGGTGAGGTTCTGTACTATAAGATTAGTTTTTTCTCCCCCTTTTCATATTGTACTCTTTGGAAAGAAATCATTGTTCATAGCCCACATATCAGAAGGTTGGAGTTATGGTCTACTTTCAAGAAAAGAACTATTTTATGATAGGGATTGTTACAACTAAATGCATATAAATATATACAAAACTAAGTGTATATAAGAGGCTTGGGAAATATGCTGTATTATTTAAATAAATAGTATTAGTGATAATCATCATAGTAAGAATGTCAAATACATGCAAGATATGCTGTCAAACAGCATCTCTGCAAGTAACTAGAGTCTAGCATTTGCTATGATTGGTTTGGAATTTTGAGACCAATGGAGAATTCCTTACAATCCAGAATAAGGCTGTTATTCAATCCTTTTATAGTCCTTCAACTTGAGAGGAACCAAGAGCTAGTGGAAACACAGATTTGGATTTGAATCCCAGCTGATTTATTTATTAGCTGTGTGATTTTCAAACAACTCATTAAGCTGTCCTGTACCTGTTTTATAAGTTTAGAGTTGCAAAGAGGATGTTTGTGAAGAGACCAGTACACAGTAGGTGTTTGATGGAGATAAGTGATTATTGGGAGTTACGTTTGTTACTGACCTCTAGTAAGAGTACTGCTTCATCTATCTTCTTTTGAAATTAAAAAAATAATAATGCTTTCCTTCTATTTTGAGAAAGTATGTATTAAAATTTTCTGGGTTTCTCAGGCTAGAAGAACATATATCACTCCCAGAAATTAATGTTGCAATTAAGTGACTGGGCCAAAGTATTAATGCTGGATATTCTGAGAATTTTAAGTTCATTTAATTAATTTATTTAATTTTTATTGTGCACATAACATGTTTTGGAAGTATAATTAAAATTCTGGAAAACAATGTGAAATACGGTTTGAATTCCTAAAATTCAGCTAAATTTTGTTAAGTATCAACTTTTCTTTGTTACAAAGCAGGAAAATACTTGTTTCTAAAAGTTTGCTAGTAAATGCCGTTCAGCTTCACTTTTATCTAAATCTTGATGTTAGATTTTGGAACTTTATTTGTTCCTTCTTAATGTTTGAGAGAGCGGTGGTTTGTTTTTATAAAGCTGAGAAAATAGTTCGAAGGGGAAATAAAGTAAGATGCATTTGCTATTCAAAAGCTGAAAGTGTAGCCAATAATGAAAATCTTTCTATTTAGTTGTAGTGATTGAGAAAACAGTTGGAGAGCTGTAATTGTCCATTAAGATAATGAGCACCACTAGCTAGAAACAGCATGTATGGAAGAGGGGTAATGCCAAGCACCGTGGGAAAAACTGCAACTTTCAGAGGATCATAAAAACTAGAGGAGGATAAGACTATACCAAAGAACTACAGACATGGAAGGCAGTTTAGTAGATTTCACGGACTTCTTACTGACAATCTTGTACATACTTAATATGAATTTTAAGAGAGAAGATATTTTTGTTATTTATCAACTGACCTTTTGCATATTTTATATTAAATTAGTTGTCATTGATAATTTGCTCATTACTCTACAAAACAATCTGATTTACTAGTTGAGCTCCATTTATAATTGGGCAAGGAAAAATAAGCTGATCCCAAGAAAAAATGAAATTGTTTCTATTTGATTAAGTGGTTTCAAAGTGAAATTAATAGTAGTATCACATTTAAATATTTATGGCTTTTTAAGAGTATGAAAAACTTGGAACTTTTTGTCTTTTTAATATTAGCATTTCAATAGAAAAATTATTAAGTGTCTTCTATGTTCTGGCATTGTAGCAGATGTTTGGAATTAAGAATTAAGAAATACATGATACTTATGACCAATCTATTAAGCAAAACAGATTGTAATCTTGGGCAAAATATTTGATGTAGCTGAGCTTTATACAGAGTTTTGCAAAATTCCCAGTTAGGGAACTAAGTATTAATCATTTCTAAAGTTGGATCGTGAAAATACAATAGAAATTTGTAAGGCAGAAATGGAGCATTTGAGGCACTGACAATATCTGTTTAGCTAGGATATTAAGACAGGAAATAATTTAGGGATGGGATAGGTGTTCTGTGCAGCTAGAGGATATTTCAAAAGGAAGAGAAATAGTAGAAGCAGCTGATAGATGTATGTTTCCTTATATAGCTGGACTATTAATGTGTGCAATTGGAGCCAAAATAGAAGTGAAATAGTTCAGGAACTTTATACCTAGTTTTTGTCCTTTTATATAGTTCATGAGGTTCTCATGGCACATATACTGGGATGCTTTGCCATTCTGTCCTCCAGTGAGTCATGTTTCGTCAGAACTCTCTGTTATGGCCCATCTGTCTTGGGTTGGCCCCACATGGCTTTACTCCTAGCTTCATTGATTTATGCAGTCCTCTTCAACATGACAAGGCAGTGTTCTGTAAAGGAGATATAAGTTTGAACCCTGTATGGAACAACAGATTGGTTCAAGACTGAGCGAGGAGTAAGACAGGGCTCCCTGTGGTCATCTGTTTCCCCTATATGCGGACCACACCATGAGAAATGCCGGGCTGGATGAACTCAAAGCTGGAATCAAGATAGGTGGGAGAAACATCAACAACCTCAGATATGCAGATGACACCACTCTCATGGCAGAAAGTGAAGAGGAGCTAGAGAGCCTCTTGATGAGGGTGAAGGAGGAGAGTGAAAGAGCCACCTTAAAACTTAAAAAACAAAACAAAACAAAACTGCGATCATGGCATCTGGCCCCTTACTTCATGGCAAATAGAAGGGGAAAAGGTGAAAGTAGTGACAGGTTTCCTCTTCTTGGGCTCTAAAATCATCTCAGACAGTGATTGCAGCCATGAAATCAGAAGATAATTGCTTCTTGGCAGAAAAACTGTAACAAACCTAGACAATGTGTTGCAAACCAGAGACATTACTCTGCCAGCTACGGTCTGTATAGTCAAGGCTATGGTCTTCCCAGTGGTCATGTACAGTTGTGAGATATGGACCGTAAAGAAGGCAGAACACCTTGATACCTTCGAACTGTGGTGCTGGAGAAGACTCCTGAAATCCCTTGGATAGAAATGAGATCAAACCAGATCTTAAGTGAAATCAACCCTGAGTACTTGTTGGAAGGACTGATGCTGAAGCTGAAGCTCCAGTATTTTGGTCATCTGGTGTGAGCAGCTGACTCATTGGAAAAGTCCCTGATGCTGGGTCAGACTGAGGGCAGAAGGAGAAGAGGGCATCAGAGGATGAGATGGCTGGACGGCATCACTGATGCAATGGACATGAGCTTGGGCAAACTTCGGGAGATGGTGAGGGACAAGGAAGTCTGGCGTGCTGCAGTCCCTGGGGTCGCAAGGAGTCAGACACGACTGAGTGAACAACAAAATACCTAATTTATTTAAACACTTTAGTGCTTGTTGAAAAGCAAACAAAATCTTAAAATCTACTTTCTAGCTGAGCTCACTTTGGGATATTAAAAACACAGCTTGTTCGATAAAGACATGGTTCCTTCGTGCTCCCTTTTCTCATAGAGTTTTGTTTTCTCTACCCTTTGGGTTCTGCATCAGACTTGCAAGGTTTCACAGCTACACGAAGGAGTTCTTGTTGCTTTCCCTGAGAGCCACAGTCCAGAGGAAGTCTTGGCTGAGGAAGGGGAATGATACTCCAGAGGAAAATTTGTCTGGCTGGGGAAAGGACATTCTTAGGTGTCAGTTAATATAATGTGGCTTCTATTCCTGAATCAGTTTCAGTCAGAAGTCCCTCGTGACATAAGGATTTTGAGTGGTGAGAATACCCCAGGAGTCAGCGTAGGTGTTCTCGGTAAAGTTTGGGAGATGAATCTCTTCTTTAGGCTGGGAATGTGATGTTAGCGTAATTGTAATATCTCAACGGTCTTCACTTCTTCTTCCTTGCAAGTTTGCTGTGCTTCAGTTCATCCATTCTTTAGGTCTCTGCTGGGCCAAAGGCAAGTGACAAATAGCAATCTGTGTTCTAGGCAGTCCCTTCCTTCTGATCAGTACCTCAGATCTTCATTCTTGCCTCTCTGGCTTTCAAATTTGGCTTTTTCCTTAAATCAACCTCGTCCCCATCAGATATACATATTTTCTGCCTACCCTGCTCCACCCCACACATTTTAAGTGACATTTTGAACCTTGACTCTTCTATGTATCATGGAGTTTTATCCGCTTTTACATTTTGGTGTCCACCCGTGCCTCTGGTATGAGGGTTTTTGGTTCCAGGGGTCCCTGGGTCACTCTGAACTTCTGTCTGTCCCAGTCAGCTAATTTAAAGAGTTGTGTTGGTAGTAGGCTTTTTTTTTTTTTAAGGAGATCAAATATAAATTTTCCCCAAAATCATAACAAGCAGAATTTCAAATTAAATTTGATGAAAATACTCTTTTAATTCCTAGATATTGGTCATAATAATTTTAACTGTATTGTGATTGGGAAACACATTAAAAGTTTGTTTTTAAACATGTCCAACACAGCCCCAGCAACAAAACTCTTTTCGCCACTTTCTGCCTAGATCTCAGTTCCTTTTTTCCAGTTCCCACACTAGGCAATTCCTTCTGTGTATGTTATGATGAGCATACATATTAGTGATTATTATCTTCTGAGTCCCACAGTATGAATACTGGAAGCACTGGAAGCCATAGGGCTTAAGCCAGGAGGTTCTGGAAATGATAGTTCTGCAGGTAAGAAGGAAAAGGTAAGAGGGGAAAAGAACACCTGTGGGAACTTATGCCTTTGATGAAGGTTTTAGCTTTTTTTGCCTCTAGCTGTCTACTTCATCTCTGAAGCTTTTCTTTACATTTTCTATTTATTCTTTCCTGATGCTTTCTGGGGGTACTCCTTAATCGATACAAATTCACTAATCCATTCTTCTACCTGAATCATTACACTCCTCAACCAATATGTTGAGTTTATTATACCCACAATTATATTTTGTGCATTCACTATCTCCAGTTGTATTCGTGTTATATCTTTTTATACCTCTACCAATATTAAAATTCTCATATATTTGATGATATTTAATATTCTTCTTCAAAGTATTTTTCCTGCTAGTTCCATCAATTCCAATTTTATGGAGTAGATGGTTTTGTTCATTGTCTTTCTTTTACACAGATTGTGTTAAAGGTGAGTGGAATCTCCAGAGATGATTAGCTAATGAAACCTCAGACTCAGTTTATGTCTCCCAGTCTTTGGAACTGTGTGTGTGCATGCCATCTTGGTGCCTCTGTCCCTGCCCCCCATTCAGTCCTAATTTTGTTGGTCTGAGTCTATGGCCATACCACCCTGAACGCGCCGGCTCTTGTCTAATTGAGTTGGTCTGACATGGGGCCCAAGCTTCAGTTTCTTCAAAGCTGCCTTGGTGGAGTCAATGTGCAGCCACATTCGAGAACCTCAGAGCCTGCTCACTGTGAGAAGGAATGCCTGGGGCAGACGGGCATCCCTGCTCCGCGGTGTGATCCTTGCAGCGGGGAATGGCCAAGAGGCAGTTAGGGAGTGATCTGCCCTGAGCAGTGTGAGGCGAAGGGGAAGCCAGTATCCTCCAGCCCACACCACATCCATAACCCAGGACTTGCCCCTTCACTGGACTGCACACCTCGATTTGCCCTGGGGATTTCCCACTTTTTCTTGTCAATTTCCCTCTCCTCTGGGCTCCTGGACTGACAGGCAGACATTTTTGTTGGGAACCACAAGTGTGAATTCTCTAACTTGTTAGCCTTTCCCTGTGAACAGTGGCAGAGAACTCATAGGAATAACCAGTGCTACACAAGGGCAAACTCTTATGTATCATGTGTTTCCCTGATGGCTGTCACTTCTTTATACCCCCTGGTACCTTGCCATTTGTTATAATGATGATAATTTACATGATTTAAAAAGCTGTAAAATTCTTAAAATGGCAAGATTACCTATGCTTTATTGTAGGAAATATATCTGTTGAATATTTCTACTTGAAATATTCCAATGTAATTTCTTAAAATTTTGAACAGATTATTTAAAAAATTGCTTCTGTAGTAAATGCTGATTTACGAGTAAATTTTAAACATATTGTGAAGACTTTAGATAATCATAATGAATATTATTGACTGCTCCACTATGCCTTTGCATTTCTTGGAACTGTTTAACAATTGTATTCTTCATTCGTTTGTTTGGTCAGTTGCTCAATTGTGTCCGACTCTTTGAGACCCCATGGACTGCAGCATGCCAGGCCTCCCTGTCCTTCACTGTCTCCCAGACTTTAGTCAAACTCATGTCCATTGAGTTGGTGATGCCATCCAACCATCTCATCCTCTGTTTCCCGCTTCTCCTGCCCTCAGTCTTTCCCAGCATCAGGGTCTTTTCTAATAAGTCAGCTCATTTTATCAGGTGGCCAAAGTATTGGAGCTTCAGCTTCAGAATCAGTGGGAGTTTTTTCAAGAGAAAACAGTGGTATAGCAAACACCTTCTTCCAACAGCAAAAGAGATGATTCTACACATGTACATCACCAGATGGTCATCATCAAAATCAGATTGATTATATTCTTTTGCAGCCGAAGATGGAGAAGCTCTATACAGACAGCAAAAACAAAATCTGTTGCTGACTGTAGCTCAGATCTTGATCTCCTTATTGCCAAAATCAGACTGAAATTGAAGAATGTAGGGAAAACCTCTGGGCCATTCAGGTATGACCTAAATCAAATCCCTGATGATTATTCAGTGGAAGTGACAGATACAAGGGAGCAGATCTGATAAGAGTGCCTAAAGAATTATGGACTGAGATTCATAACATTGTATAGGAGGCGGTGACCAAAACCATCCCAGGGAAAAAGACATGCAAAAAGGCAAGATGGTTGACTAAGGAGGCCTTACAAATAACTGAGAAAAGAAGAGAAGCAAAAGGCAAAAGAGATAGGTAAAGGTATATCCAATTGAATTCAGAGTTCCAGAGACAGGAAGAAGAGATATGAAAGCCTTCTTAATATTCTTCATTAAAGTGAAGTTGCTCAGTTGTGTCTGACTCTTTGTGACCCCGTGGACTGTAGCCTGCCAGGCTCCTCTGTCCATGGGATTTTCCAGGCAAAAATACTGGAGTGGGTTGCTATTTCCTTCTCCAGGGGATCTTCCTGACTGAAGGGTAGAACCCGGGTCTCCGGCACTGCAGGCAGACTCTACCATCTGAACCACCAGGGCAGTCCAATAGTTGGCTATTTTTATTATTATTACTTAGTTATTAGTTGGTTTTTATTATTGTTCCTTATGGCCTTCAGAATAACTGCTTTCTCTGATTCTCTGTTTTATTCTGTAATCGTTTAAATAAAGGGATATTCATTATATTTAGAATCATATAAAAACTAATACACTCAGAATGAGACAATTTTATGAAAAATATTCAATACAAAAATTTTTGAATTATTTTAATTCTGAGAAGCAATGCTTGACAAATTTCCTGTCTTGAACTTAAATCCAGATACTTACATTTGCTATATTTAAATAACCACTAGATGAGAGAGACAATTATTCTAATTAAACAGTTGCAATTGTCTCCTGGTGTGTTTCCCTTAAACAATAATAGACTTGAATTTCTCCCTCCACTCATTAGCTTATAGACTTTTTTTTTTTTTAAATCTAGGGCACATTACCAATTCCCATAACAGATACTATGATGGTTCCATGAAACATATCCATAAGCATCTAATGTCTTTTAAAGTGAATGGGCTGGATAGTGCTTATTCAGTAGATTTTGTATAAAATTGTCTTTATACAAGATGATATGTCACTAAACTGAAATTTTCTTTTCAACCATCTTGAGCATTGATGTGGGATTGCTAGACAATCAGTCTTAAAGGTGATCAGATTAGCTGTCTGCTCACAGTTTTGCCTATAACCCAGAGGCTATAGGCAAAACTATATATACTCTATTAGTCTATTTCTTAGGGGTGTTTTAAAAGAGATATAAAAGTGCACATTACTGAACTGGAAATGACCAGGTTGTTTGATGGATTCCATTTTCTAGATACAACAACTGGTTCATTAAAACATTTGGTGTACAATTTGACAAGGCAGCTGAATGTAAAATTAATTAAGCTAAAATATAAAAATTTTTCTTATAACCTCCAAATCAAAATTTAAATATCTTTATAATTACCTCATCTTTTTTTTTTTTAATCAAGTCACTGTTATGCCGAAATAAAGCATGGTGACTTCGCCTAGACACTTGATTAAAATAGGTCATCTCACCGTTCTGTAATGGTCTCTGTCATGCACGGCTTGCGCAGGAAACTTATTCATGTTATAAAGTGTGACATGTGCCATCAGACCTTCCAACAGGATAATTCCAACAGAATATTTTCCCATGAGGAAAATAAAACATAGCATTAAATTTAAAATATATTCTCTTAGAAAATAGCCAGCTCTGATTAGTCAAAATCTTGGCAAAGCGAATGTCAGCACTATTTTAGCTAAAAATGAAAATAGATTGCTTTAGACACAGTGCTTATCAAAGGTCATTTCAAATGTAATCTGACTTTGAAATCCCTTACTTCATATGTTTCTGTAGAGGAAGTAGACTAGCAGAACAGAGGAGATTGGGAGTAGCAGTATAATGTAATCCATGCCACAGGATCCCTACAATTTTTTTCATAGACAGTGGAGATACTATCACATGGACTTCAAACTATTAACTTATTTTCAAAGAGGCTTAAATATTCAGGATAGGCCATCTTTTAAATAAGGTTTAACCTGTATTATTTTATCAAATCATTGGTGGTTCTTTTATTTAATGTTTAACCTGCTACAAAATTAATTTTTTGTGACTATATTGTCACTGTGGACATTTTTATACTTAGAAGTTGATCGAATTTGTTTTTCCTGTGAGCTCTAGAATGTTTTATTAAAACCTGAATGTAATCAGCCTATTTTTGACCATAATTGACTGATTTTCTCCCATCTAAAAGAGGTCCCCATTAAATAAACGTGGTGAAAGATGCCATCTTCAGAGGACACTAAATGAGTCAAAATTCTACATTTGCTTATCTGGTAAAAGAATGATTCTTTCCAGCTCTGTTGGATCTTTGCCCTTATTTTGGTGGAATCTATGGAGAACCTTTGCTCCGTCCTCTCTATTCCTTTTGTAATCTGTCTAGGGTAATCACATAATATCTCACCTATGCTTTCTTCCTCTGAGGCAGTCCCAGTATTAAAGCCTTTCTGTTTTCTCTTACACAGGCTCTCCCTGGGAGAGACTAGCTCACCTGTCAAAACCCCGTAACTGGTGACTCTGAGCCCCGCCAGAGACAGCGTCCATACTACTGCCAAAGTCAGAAAGTCCGGAGTTTTAGGAACTGCTAAGGTCATCAACTTCTACCATCCTTAGATTCTTAATCATGGGCGATAGCTTTTATAGTTATTGGTTCTCTAGTGGAGTGGACCTTTGATAGTAAAACTGTGATGTGGGGATATAGATATATAAGTATATTTCATCAGAAGAATTTCTATTCTAATATGTAGATATTGAGAGCCAGACTTCTTAGGCATGATTGGCAAAAAAAAAAGGACACCTCAGCACTGAGAGAAGAAAGATCAGGTAAAGCATGTGGCAAAGAAAGAATAAAGATTTTGTGTGAAAGGCTGAGGGAAGAAAAGCAAAGTAAAATTAAATCAGTATGGGCCTTAAGCTTCACATTCCAGTGGATTGGTGTGGAAGGGAAAGACCTAAGAGATGCTTCACTGGAGCTGAGGACATGTGTTTGGCCTGAGGTTTACTGATAGCCCTTGGAACAGATATCCCTGGGTATCAGGGAGACATCTAAATAATATCTGCTGAGACTAGAAAGGATGATAATTGAGTAATAGCACAAGAGTTTTCAAAATCTTTATGACATGATTTTGTTAATGTCTGTGAAAGTTGTGAAATTAAAAGAGATATTATAACAGAGTGGTTAAGAGCCAAGACTCTGGGCAGCACTGTTTTTGTTCAAATCTAGGTCTCTCTTTTACTAGCTCTATGACTTTGGGCAGGTTATTTAGCTTCTTCTTTGTCTTGGTTTTCCTATGTTAGAGTGTGTAGCAAAGGGCTATAGTCAGGATCAGTTAAGTTAATGAATGTAAAGCATTAATACTTATAAGAGCGCCTGGTACATTAAAAAAAAAGATGCTCAATACATGTTAGCTAAAACTGCCATTAGAGTAATTATGGTATTATATTGTTGTAAAAATATAGTTATGAAAATATTATAATGTTATAAAGGAAAGGGGAATTTGACCTGTTTTTATCATCTAGCCTTGAATTACTCATCCCCAAGTAGTTTTCAGAACCTTATTCTTAGATTTTGATAAGGAGTTTATTTTCAGGTCCATTTCAGGACACATTTAAGATACTGTACTACAGTATATTTTTTATAAATTCACAACATAATAGCAATTTCTTATCTTTTGTTTCCCAATTTATAAAACTTTTTTGAAGTAGATAAGGAAGAAAACTCTACAGATGAGAAAAGTAACTCTGGCTAGAAGCCTATATTTATGAACATGTGATTTGATAGAGAATAGAGCTGGCATCAGGCCAGAAAAACATTTATGATTACAGTGGTGATCATCTATTGCCTTGAGCATAGGAAAGATCATAAAATTAATTTTAAAGATTCGTTACTAGGATTTTTCACAAGTTAAGTAAAAAATAAAGTTTATTTTTACCTTTAATAATAATAAAATCTGATAACTAATTTACTTTCGTAAAATACTAAAT
The DNA here is from genome assembly GCF_023699985.2 of Odocoileus virginianus. Taxonomy (NCBI): domain Eukaryota; kingdom Metazoa; phylum Chordata; class Mammalia; order Artiodactyla; family Cervidae; genus Odocoileus; species Odocoileus virginianus. The sequence continues at coordinate 59,260,308 of NC_069688.1, forward strand.
TACAACTGTCTTTTGTTTGTGTACTTCCCTTTTGATGAATTGATCTGATTTCAGTATTGACCATCTGGTGATGTCCATGTGTATGTCCATGGTGATGTCCATGAGTCATCTCTTGTGTTGTTGGAAGATGGTGTTTGCTATGACTAGTGCATTCTCTTGGCAAAACTCTTGGTAGCCTTTGACGTGCTTTATTCTGTACACCAAGGCCAAACTTGCCTGTTACTCCAGGTATCTCTTGACTTTCTACTTTTGCATTCTAATCTATGATGAAAAGGACATCTTTTTTTGGTGTTAGTTCTCGAAGGTCTTGTAGGTCTTCATAGACCTACAATTTCAGCTTCTTCAATATTAGTGATTGGGACATAGACTTGGATTACGGTGATGTTGAATTGTTTGCCTTGAAAATGAACAGAGATCATTCTGTCGTTTTTGAGATTGCACCCGAGTATTGCATTTTGGACTCTTTTGTTGACTATAAGGGCTACTTCATTTCTTCTAAGGGATTCTTGCCCACAGTAGTAGACATAATGGTCATCTGAATTAAATTCACCCATTCCCATCCATTTTAGTTCACTGGTCCCTAAAAAGTCTATGTTCACTCTTGCCATCTCCTGTTTGACCACATACAGTTTACCTTGATTCATGGACCTAACATTCCAAGTTCCTATGCAATGTTGTTCTTTATAGCATCAGGCTTTTCTTTCGCCACCAGCACATCATTCAGAAAATCAACCCTAAATATTCATTGGAAGGACTGATGCTGAAGCTGAAGTTCCAATACTTTGACCTCCTGATCTGAAGAGCTGACTCATTGGAAAAGACCCTGATGCTGGAGAGGTCGAGGGAAAGAGGAAAAGGGTACAATAGAGAATGAGATGGTGGATAGTATCACCAACTCAGTGGACCTGAGTTTGATCAAACTCAGGGAGATAGTGAAGGACAGGGAAGCCTGGCATACTGCAGTTCATGGGGTCACAGTTGGATATGACTTAGCGACTGAATAACACCAACTTAGTTAAGATTTGTCTCAAATGAATGGCTTTAAGAGTAAATTTTAGCAACCTGAACTTTACAGTATCTTCAACAGCAACTCAAGGACTCTTACCTAGAAAGCAGCTCATTATTCATCTCTTTTGAGCAGTTGCCCAAATGAAACAATGGTGTCATACATTTTATTAACATGCAGCACAAAAATCCCTGCTTACTAAACAGTTCTGAATCCAGGAAAGCCTTGGGCCTTCTTCCAACTATTAATGTAGAAAAAAAAAATTACCAAACTTACCTACATCAGCAGAAAGCAAATACCTAATGCAGTTCCATAATAAATTTGAGTATTTTTGCCCTAAATGCAGCTTTTTAAGCTTCTACTACCTCATTCTAACTCCCTCCAGATTCTACTGTTGATCATGATGACTAGAAATAAAATTAGGAAGACAAATATGACAGGAATTAGATGCCTTTAGTCTCACGAAGGCCAGGCCCACTGTCACTCATAATTACATATGGACCCTTGAATGTGGTGAAGTAAGAACCAGATGTTCATCTTTACCTTGTGCACCAACACTCTTTTGAATCTTCTCCCCTAGCTTTTCTTGCTTGTGCGAAGTGGAAGTATCTCTGACTTCCAAAATCATGCCACAGAGAATGATTTTGATGGCATCTAATCAAAATCTAGACTTCAGCAGACATATATGACCTTGGGAATATATTTACCTTCCTATCCTGAAACTGGTTGACAGCTGTAGCTTTCATTTTGGGGCACCATTCTTTAAGCCTGAAAATTTGGGGTTGGGAGGAAGATGATAGCTTATTGAAAGGACTGAGAACTCACATTCTAGAGAATGTAAGATCCAGTAAAGCATTCATGCAAACATATTTACCTTTGGCTTACAAGATCATAAGGCATTTGCTTTTAGATATGTTAAAGACATACAGGTATACCATCATTATCCAACCAAATGTGTACCATCATTATCCAACCAAATGATTGTCTAGTCAACCTAAGGTCATTAAAAAAAAAAAAAAGATACTTGGGTAATACATGTTACCAAATAACATTCTTCCCTCTTTTTTTTTTTCACTGCTATAGGGATATAAGGATTAACTACTGTCTGTTGGCTAATGTAAGGAAGGCCAGAGATCAAGATTTTCTAGTCATAGCTTTTTTTTTTTTTTACTTTTCTTTCTTTTCTTTTTTTTTTTTTATTAGTTGGAGGCTAATTACTTTACAATATTGTAGTGGGTTTTGTCGTACATTGACATGAATCAGCCATGGATTTACATGTGTTCCCCATCCCGATCCCCCCTCCCACCTCCCTCTCCGCCCGATCCCTCTGGGTCTTCCCAGTGCACCAGGCCCGAGCACTTGTCTCATGCACCCAACCTGGGCTGGTGATCTGTTTCACCCTAGATAATATACATGTTTCGATGCTGTTCTCTTGAAACATTCCACCCTCGCCTTCTCCCGCAGAGTCCAAAAGTCTGTTCTATACATCTGTGTCTCTTTTTCTGTTTTGCATATAGGGTTATCGTTACCATCTTTCTAAATTCCATATATATGTGTTAGTATACAGTAATGGTCTTTATCTTTCTGGCTTACTTCACTCTGTATAATGGGCTCCAGTTTCATCCATCTCATTAGAACTGATTCAAATGCTTTTAAACTGTGACTGTCCAAACCTTTATTATTGTGGCTTGTTGGCTCTGATTAAATTGTTCTATATTTACAATTTCAGAGTACTGTTTTTACTTTAGAATGGACTCAAGTCATGATTTTGAGAGTACATCCAGCACTTAGGCTGGGAGTTCACCACGCCTGAGTGGAAGTTATGTGGGCAACTCAATAACAGTGCGTGTGTGTGAACCTGCATCCTCGACAGTTTAGGGGAGCTTGGTTTTGCTTCTTCTCTTGGTTACAGTTCTTTGTATTGCTATGTTTGCTCAAGGGAAATACACTTAACTTTATTGTCAAGTATCATTTGGCTTAAAACATCTCCTCTTCCACTCCAGTCTTTGTCTGGAAGTGTCCAAAAATTATATTTTGATCAAGCAGGGTAAATGTCTAACCATTTGACAACTCACCTGGAAATCTTGCCTAGAATTTTCACTATAAAATGTAACATACAGATTTTAGGAACAAAAGTAAAATAGACACAAAAGTGGTAAGCAGCGTTTTTTCATGTTTAAATACTACTGACTACAACTGTGTGCTCTATGCCTGTCATAATTAAGAGAGAAAAATGTATCTGTTTTATTATTTATTTCAAGATTTAACAGGAGTTGTTTCTAAGTTTTCTTTCTTATTTTATATCTACACCTAAAAAATATATTACCCTGTGGCTTACGTAACTATTGTGTATTTTCTAATATGTCATTTTTTCACCTTTACTTATCTATAAAAGGCATAAAATTATAACATTTTAAAATGTACAATGTGATGATTTGACATACATTGTGAAAAGTTTCCTACAATTGGAGTAATTAGCACACCTATCACATCAGATATTTATCATTTTTATAAGAATACAACTCTACTCTCAGCAAATTTCAGTTATAGAATACAGTATTATCAATTATAGTCACAGTGTCATGCAGGAGAACAAAAGATCTTACTCACCTCATAACTGGAAACTTACACCCTTTCAACAGCCTCTCTCAGTTTCTTCTACTCCTTGTCCTTGGAGGCCAGCATTCTGTTTCTGTGAGTTTGAATTTCTGTTTTTGAGATTCTACATACAAGTGATGCCATGTAATATTTGTTTTTCTCTGTCTAGCTTATTTCACTTAACATAATAGTCTTCAGGTACATTCAGATTCTAAATGGCAGGGATCCCTTCTTTTTAAAACTGAATAATATGCTACTTTATGTATCATATTTTCTTTATTCTTTCAAATTCGTGGCAATTAGATTGTTTCCACACCTTGACTATTGTGAATAATACTGCAGTGATTATAAGGGTGCAGAGGCCTTTTTGAGATTATAGTTTCATTTCCTTTACTTCTTTTCATTTTGGATCATATTTTGGTTCTATATTTAATTTCATGAAAAGACTCCATAATGTTTTCCATAGTGGCTATATTATTGGGTTGACCAAAATATTCATTTGGTTTTTTCCCATGAGATGGCTCTAGTAGTGTTTAGTTTTCTTAAATTTCATTTTAAACAATTTTGTTACATTGTATTGTGACAGCTATCATATCAGCATACATTTTAAAAAGATTTATCAAAATACATGCACTTTTTTTTAGCCATGTTAATATTGAAGATGGAAAAAAATTCAGACAATACACTGAGTCAGGAGAGAACATTTGCTATTGAAATGACTGATAAGGCATTAATATCTAAAATATATACACAGTCCATACAACTAAAAAAAAAATAAATAAACAACCCTACTAAAAATGGACAAAAGACCTGAATAGACATTTTTCCAAAATGGAATGTAGGTGGCCAACAGACACTTGGAAATATGCTCAACATCACTAATCATCAGGGAAATGCAAATCAAAATCACAATGAAATATTACCTTAAATCTGAATATCATCAAAAGGACACAAATAACAAATGTTGGCAGGAATGTGGAGAAAGAGAACCCTGGTACACTCTTGGTGGGAATGTAAATTAATGCAACCACTGCATAAAACAGTATGGAAGTTCCTCAGAAAACTAAAAGTGCAACTACCCAGCAGTTACACTCCTGAGTATATATCTGAAAAAGACAAAAACGGTAATTTGAAAAGATGCATTTTTTGCAACTTCCAAGATATGAAAGCAAACTTAGTGTCCATCAACAGGCATATATCCATATATATATATGGATAAACATGAATGGATGAATGAATAAAAATATCAAACTGATGAATGGATAAATGTGTGTGTGTGTGTGTATAGATATAGTTTAGTCGCTAAGTCATGTTCAACTCTTTTTTATGACCCCCCCATGAACTGTAGCCTGCCAGCCTCCTCTGTTCATGGAATTTCCCAGGCAAGAATACTGGAGTGGTTACCATTTCCTTCTTCAGGGGTTCTTCCCAATCCAGGGATAGAACGTGCATCTCCTGCATTGGAAGGCAGATTCTTTACCACTGAGCCACCAGGAAGTACTGGGTAGTAAGTACTCCATATATACACACATATATACAGTGAAGTACTATTCAGTCATAAAAAAGAGTAAAATGGGAATTTTGCCATTTCCAGCAACATGAATAGACTTGGAAGGCATTATGCTAAGTGAATGTCAGATAAAGAAAGAGAAATGTAATATGATACCATTTATATGTGGAATCTAAAAAGTCCACAAACTAGTGAATCTAAAAAAAATAAGAAACTAGTGAAAACAGAAACAGCTTCATAGTTACAGAGAACATAGTATTGGAGAGGGAAGAAGGGATGGGACAATGTAGAGTCAGCGGATTAAGGGGTACAAGCTACTGTGTATAAAATAAGTTACAGTTATGTATTGTGCAATAGGTAATATGATTAATATTTTATAAAAACTACCAATGGGATTTCCAAAAGCATAGAGCTTAGGCTCTTAAGGGTATAGCAGTGATAAAAGCTTTCATAGTCATTTCTAAAAAGCAACACTTCATAGTGTTCTCTCTCCAGTGGTTCTCTAATATACTTGTAGTAGAAAGGCAAGAGAAAACCAAGAATGTAAATAGCTGAGCTCTCCACAATGGGGCTTCCTGCCTACTTCCCCTGTTCAAAGAAAAGAGGAGACACCATCTTGCAACAGAGGCTTCATAGACAACTGGGCTTTTCTAGTGACAGTTGGCATTGATGGCCCATATCTCTTGGTTCTTCTTGTCGCCAATGATCGGTCTGGTGATGATGGTGAAATGGGAGCAATTAAGTAGATGGGGGAGGACTTCCTTTAACAGTTGACGAGGACCATCTGGCACGATTCCAAAGACTTGTAGTGTTTTTAGTGTGGGAGTTTCTCCAAGTTGAAGTAAAGTTTCAGGTATTATGTCATAGCACTTAACAAATTTTATTGCACTTATTTTAGTCCTTTTGTCTTTTGATCATCATACTAGTATTATAAGTTACTTACCCACCATCATTATAATATTTCCTCCTTCATGGCTCAGATGGTATAGAATCCATCTGCAGTTTGACCCCTAGGTCGGGAGAGTGGATTTGGTCCCTGCGTAGGGAAGATCCCCTGGAGTAGGAAATGGCAACTGACTCCAGTATTCTTGCCTGGAAAATCCCATGGACAGAGGAGCCTGGCAGGCTACAGTCCATGGGGTCACAAACAGTTGGACACGTCTGAGTGACTAACGCTTTCACTTTCACTTTCATTATATTATTACAGTATTCTCAGGTAACTTGCATACTTACCTTTACCAGCAAGTTTTATACTTTCATATGTTTTTATATTACTGATTAGTATTCTTTTATTTCAGCTTGAAAAACTCTCTTTAATGTTTCTTGTAAGGTCAGTTCAGTGATGTTCAGCTTTTGTGTTTTCTTTTTTTTTTTCTGAAAATTCTTTCTCTCTCTTTCTGAATGGCAGCTTTCATGGGTGGAGAATTCCTGGTTGAGTCTTTGTTTTTCTCCCAGCACTATTAACATATCCATTGCCTTTGAGCCTCCAAGGTTCCTGCTGAGAAATCTGCTCACAGTCTTAAAGGTTTTGTTTTCTATATAGCAAGTTTTGTTGTTGCTGTTGCTTTTAAGGTTCTCTCTTTAACTTTTGCCAATTTAATTATAATGTAATTAGTTATAATGTATATCTTGTTGTGGGTCTCTTTAGTTTTATCTTGATGTTACTTATGCTTCCTGGACTTGGATGTCTTATTTCTTTTCCCAGGTTAGGTATTTTTCAGCCATTATTTTTTTGTGTTAGCTTTCCGACATAAGAGTGTGTGTGTGTGTGTGTGTGTGTGTGTGTATTCACACATATAAATATGTTCTGCTTGATGGTGTCCCATATACCACTTACGGTATCTTTATTCTTTCTCATTCATTTTTCTTTTCCCCCTTTAATTGAATGAATTCCATAGTACAGTTGTGAATTTTCTGTTCTTTTCCTCTGCTTGTTCTAGCTGTGCCTTTATTGAATTTTTCAGTTCAGTTACTGTATCTTCAGCACTATGATTTCTGTTTATACTTTTCTTTCTAGTGAAATTCTCATATTCAGTATTTGAACTCCTTACTTTGTTGAGCATATTTGTGACTGTTAAAAGACTCTTACTCCTTGGAAGGAATGTTATAACCAACTTAGACAGCATGTTAAAAAGCACAGACATTACTTTGCTGACAAAGGTCCGTCTAGTCAAAACTATGGTTTTTCCAGTAGTCATGTATGGATGTGAGAGTTGGACTATCAAGAAAGCTGACCACTGAAGAATTGATGTTTTGAACTGTGGTGTTGGAGAAGACTCTTGAGAGTCCCTTGGACTGCAAGGAGATCCAACCAATCCATCCTAAAGAAAATCAGTTCTGGGTGTTCATTGGAAGGACTGATGTTGAAGCTGAAACTCCCAGTATTTTGGCCACTTGATGCAAAGAGCTCACTCATTTGAAAAGACCCTGATGTTGGGTAGGATTGAAGGCAGGAGGAGAAGCGAATGACAAAGGATGAAATGGTTGGATGGCATCGCTGACTCAATGGACATGGGTTTGGGTGGACTCTGGGAGTTGGTGATGGACAGGGAGGCCTGATGTGCTGTGGTTCATGGGATCACAAAGAGTCTGACGTGACTGAGCTAGTGAACTGATACTGATTTGGTAAATTGTTTATCTCTATTTTATTAATATTGGTCTCTGAAGATTTTTCTTGTTCATTTGTTTGAAATATATTCCTTTGTTTCTTGATTTTCCTTGAATTTCTGTTAGTAGTTTCAAAAAATATTTATTTGTTTATTTTTGGCTTCACTGGATTTTCATTGCTGCACGTGGACTTTCTCCGGTTGTGGCAAGCAGAGGCCACTTTTCATTGCAGTTTGTGGACTTCTCATTAAGGTGGCTTCTCCTGTTGTGGGGCTCAAGCTCAAGGTGCACAGCGGTTGCATCCTGTGAGCCCTGGAGTACTGGCTCAGTAGTTGTAGCTCGTAGGCTTAGTTTTCCGTGGCATGTGGAATCTTCCTGGAATAGGGATTGAGCCCATGTCTCCTGCATCGGCAGGCAGTTCCTTACTCATTAGACCACCAAGGAAGTCCTTTGTGTTAGTTTCTGCCCAACGGCAAAAACAATCATTTATTCCAATCCTTACAGACTGGTCTCATGTAGGAGATGAACCTTGTCAATAAACCTAGCTCAGGCTCCTAGTTACTGCGCAAACCTTTCTAATTGTCCAAACCACTGTCTTGTTCTTCGTGGCTGCAAGTACTTGAGGGTGTCCCAGGAGCCTCAAGACCTTTCAGTATCCTGAAGAGGAGGATTGCAATCAGCACCTAGATGCAGGCTGATTAGAAGCCAGATCCTCAGGCAGCAGCCAGGCACATACGCAGTTAAGCACACAGCCCTTCCAGGCAGAAACTGGGAGGTGAGTGTTATTGCCTGCTCCTTCTGCAGAGAATCTTTGTGGTATAGCTGTGGCACGTGCTCACAAACCCATTACCTACTTCTTTGACTTAGTTCTCTGAGTCCCACTGGTTGTCAGAAATAAATGATGTAGGGATCTATTCCTTGAATGGCAGCTATAAACGTTGGACCCTGGGTGTATACAGTTTTTATCCGATACTCTGAGGTATTTTCCTAACATACTGGCAACTTTGCTTTATTGTTGGAAGGAGCTTTAGGGAGAAGACAGGAAAGTGCCCACTCACTGCCCTGGTCTCTGAGGAGGCTTACATGCAGTACAGTGTGAAGATGCATGCTCATTAAAAGCTGAACCCTCAGGCAGCAGCTTGTAAAGTTGCAGTCACATCCTTTCCAGGGAAAGCCTGGGAGATGGTAGTGCTTGCCAGCTCTCTCTGTGCCAAGTCTTGTGACAATAAATGTTGCAAGCGCTCGTGTTCCTTTTAAGAACCACTGCTTTGCAAAAATAGCATGAGACTCCTGAATGCAGGAGTTGGGGCTCCCCAGGTGGCGAGTGGTAAAGAATCGGCCTGCCAGCACAGGAGACTCAAGAACAAGAATTCAATTCCTGGGTCTCCGGAAGATCCCCTGGAGTAGGAAATGGCAACTTGTTCCAATATTCTTTCTTGGAAAACTCTGTGGATAGAGGAGCCTGGTGGGCTACAGTCCACGATGATGCAAAGAGTTGGACACAGCTGAGTGACGGAGCGCACATCTGGATGCACGCCTCGGTGACTTTCGAGCTAGGTGTTTGGGAGGCCATCACTCAGGTGGGAGCTGTAGAAGTAGGGGCACCAGATGTGTGTTCCGAATCCTTCACTCCCAGAGAGAAGCTGGGAGTTGAGGCTCGCCTCCAGCTTGTATGGCCCCGTGCTGGGTGTGGGTTTATGTCAGAGTGTGCCTCAGCTTTCCCTAGGGGTTTTGGTGTGTGATTTTCTTATTGACCCCATGTGAAGAAGTCAGTCAGCTGGTTTCAGGATTTCTCTCAGTGAATTGCTCCAGGTATACCTGTGTACAGTCAGTGCATATATAAGAGGAGGGAAATAGGTGCCTATTTACTATTTTGGTCCAGTCCCTTAAAACCTCATTTAAACTGAAGAGTATATGTATTTCAGTTGCTCAAGTAATATTTAGATTGATCTTTAAGTTCTTATGCTTTGCTTTGGCAAAAACATGTATTCTAAAGTATCATCATTAAGATACTTGCCTATAATTTTAAAATCATATAATCCTTAGTATCTTTGGATTTTTTTTTTTTTTTTTTTGTTTTTTTTTGTTCCAGTTTTCTTTACTGAATTACCCTTTGTTATCTTTGCTTATTTTTATATTTTATTTATTTTTATTTGGAAGATAAATATGCAACCCAGAAAGGTTAATTTTGGATTATGTTGCATTTGCTTCTGTGACTTTAATCCTTATCTTGTTGCTTTTGTTATTAAAGGCATAGGTAAAGGCCTGCCTCAGGGAGATAACCTGACCCTGCCCACCCTTGAAGGACGGTGACATTCTTGAGTTCTTGGCAGATGGCGTGGAGTTCCTCCTCAGTGGCTTACTAGCGTGGTCTAGAAATTCACATTTGGGGAGGCCAGAACCACAGAGAGATGTGACATCTTATTTGTTGATATGACAGGAGATACTCCATTTCACACTATCCATGAAATGACTGTAAGGAAGTGAAACTAACACATCCCCTTACCCTCAGCTTGCTATTTTAGGAGACAGTTGCAGGAATTGTTGCTCAATCTCTTAGTCCTCTCCAAATCTTAGCCACCCCATGGACTGCAGCATGCCAGGCTTCTCTGTCATTCACCATCTCCAGAGTTTGCTCAAACTCATGTCCATTGAATCAGTAAAACAAACCAACCATCCCATCCTCTGTTGTCTGCTTCACCTCTTGTCCTCAATCTTTCCCAGCTTCAGGGTCTTTTCCAAGTAGTTGGTTACTTGCATTAGGTGGCCAAAGCATTGGAACTTCAGTGTCAGGATCAGTCCTTCCAATGAATACTCAGGGTTGATTTCCAGAATATCATGGCATCTGGGCCCATCACTTCATGGCAAATAGATGGGGAAACAATGGAAACAGTGACAGGTTTTATTTTCTTGGGCTCCAAAATCACTGCAGATGGTGACTGCAGCCATGAAATTAAAAGAGGCTTGCTCCCTTGGAAGAAAAGCTATGACAAACCTAGACAGCATATTAAAAAGCAGAGACATTACTTTGCTGACTAAGGCCCATATAGTCAAAACTATGGTTTTTCCAGGAGTCATGTATGGATGTGAGAGTTGGACCATGAAGAAGACTGAGCACTGAAGAATTGATGCTTTTGAAGTGCGGTGCTAGAAAAGACTGTTGAGAGTCCCTTGGACTGACTGCCAGGAGATCCAACCAGTCCATCCTAAAGGAAATCAATCCTGAATATTCATTAGAAAGACTGATGCTAAAGCTGAAACTCTCTAATACTTTGGCCACCTGATGTGAAGAGCTGACTCACTGGAAAAGATCCTGATGCTGGGAAAGATTGAGGGCAGGAGGAGGAGGGGACCACAGAGGATGAGATGGTTGGATAGCATCACTGACTCAAAGGACATGAGTTTGAGCAAGCTCCAGGAGCTGGTGAAGGACAGGGAAGCCTGGTGTGCTGCAGTCCATGGGGTTGCAAAGAGTTGGACACGACTGAGCGACTGAACTACAACAAGGTTTGTCATTGCTTTTCTTTCAGGGGGCAAGTTTCTTTTAATTTTGTGACTGCAGTCACTGTCTGCAGTGGTTTTGTAACCGAAGAAGGTAAAATCCGTCACTGTTTCCATTTTCTCCCCATCTATTTACCATGAAATGATGGGACTGGCTCCCATGATCTTAATTTGTTGAGTTTTAAGCCAGCTTTTTCACTCTCCTCTTTTACCTTCATCAACAGACTCTTTGGCTCCCCTTCACTTTCTGCCATTAAGGTGGTATCATCTACATATCTGGGGTTGTTGATATTTCTCCCGGCAATCTTGATTCCAGCTTGTGTTTCATCCCGCCCAGCATTTTGCATGATGCATTATTTGCAAGAATTAAATGGTCTTTTTACTTTGTTTCCTCACCTCCCCATCCTGATCCATAAAAGAACCTGGCGTTCAGACCCTGACAAGATGGTTTTTGAAGCACTAGCCTGCTATTTGAGAGCTTTCTTAGCTCAGGTGGTAAAGAATCTGCCTGCAGTTGGGAGATCTGGGTTTTGATCGCTGTTTCAGGAACATCCCCTGGAGAAGGGAATGGCAACCCACTCCAGTATTCTTGCCTGGAGAATCCCATGGACAGAGGAGCCTGATAGGCTATAGTCCATAGGGTTGCAAGTAGTCAGACAGAACTGGGTGACTTAACCCTTTCACTTTTGACCTGCCATCTCTTGGTCAGCCAACTCCCAAATAAAATTCTTCCCTTGTCTCACCACCTCGTCTTGGATTTCTTGGCCTGTCATGCAGTGAGCATAGCAATCTTGGACTCTGTAACAAATGCTTTACAATATGGTGTTGTTTTTTGCCGTACAATGACACAAATCCGCCATAAGTCTACATATATTCCCATCTTAAGCCTCGCTCTCACACCCACCTCCATCCCACCTCTCTGGGTCCTCACAGACCACCCGGCTGAGCTCCTTGTTTTATGTAGCAAACTTCCTACTGCCTGTCTGTTTTACACATGGTGATGGATGTATTTCAGTATACTCTATCAGTTTGTCCCACCCTCTCCTTCTCCCACTGTGCTCACAAGTTCATTCTCTACATCTGCGTTTCTATTCTTTCCCTGTAAATAGGTTCATCAGCATCATTTTCCTAGATTCCATATATATGCATTAATATACAATATTTTTGCGTATTCATTTTAGCTAAAAAGATCCTTAGTAACAGTGTTTTTTTCCTTACATTTAAAATCATCTCCTTCAGTCACAATATAAAGTAAAATTAAGGACAAGCATGTCTGTTGTTAATTTTTGGTAGACATTTTTTTTCTTAAAATTAATTGATTATTTTATCTGTGGGGTGATATTATTCAACCACAGTTTGCTCACCGTTTATAATTTTTCTTGCATTTTATATGTATGAAATACAAAGTACTTTTCCAAAGTTTTATTGTTTAGTATGGTGATGTTTTGAAGGAGGTATCTGGTGTTTTGCAATGCCCCTGAAGAGATGTGGTCTTTATACCAAATGGAAATCTTACCATAGTTGGTCATAAGCTTGGCAGAGAGTCCTATAGTTCACTAGACTTTAATTGCTGGCCTTTGATTACATTTCTGTTTTGTTTTGTTTTTGAAGGGTAATATAATTTTAATGTATTTCATTAAAATCAGTTCTTTTAATAATAATAATAAAAAAGATCACTGTTAGTGAACCAAACTTGGGTGTGTTGGCCTACGTGTGGTGAAGTCAGTCTACTGATGCTGGGTTGTGGTGAAGGGAATGCAGGATTTATTGGAGGACACCAAACAGTTAGCCCAGGGCAGTTAGGACTCCAAACACCAGAGCTCCTGGAAGGGTTTCATGAAAGCGTTTTTAAAGTTCAAGTGGGGGATGCAGTGGTCACGGGGTGTGATCAGTTCATGCACAGTTCTCGGACTGGTTGACGGTGAGCTAACAGGGAAGTGTCACAGAGGTTAGCATTATTGATTCTTAGGCTGCAGTAGGCCTAGAGGCTATGTGCACATGGTCATCAAATAGTTAACGTTTTCCATTTCCTGGGGGCTTTAGCATGTGTAACGTGACTCTTAAAACGTTTATCAGATACCATTATTTATGTACTTCAGAGCGGAGCTAAAGAAGAGGATATCAGGGGAGAGTCTGTCCTGGAAAGGGCCTTTGTTGCTGTTATTGTTCTGTCGCTAATTCATGTCCAACTCTTTGTGACCTCGTGGACACCGGGCTTCACCGTCCTTCACGGTCTCCCAAAGTTTGCTCAGATTCATGTCTACTGAGTCAGTGGTGCCATCTCACCATCTCATCCTTTGCTGCCCTCTTCTTTTGCCTTCGATCTTTCCTAGCATTAGAGTCTTTTCCAATGAGTTGGCTCTTCACACCAGGTGGCCAGAGTATTGCAGCTTCAGCCGCCCTGCCCTGCTCATTTACATTACCTGGTTGGAAATTGGGAAGCAGAACCACTTCTCATAGGTTGTTTCATGAGCACAGAAATGTTGTAAAACGGTGGCTTTTCCTTAGACATATTTCTTCTAGGTTAAAATGGCTCCTGGTGAAATACTTTTTAGCGTTGTTTAGTACTCCTCTCTAATGATGAGATCATGTACCCACAGTCTTACATCTTCTCCCTAGTGACTGTTGTTCAGACACAGGAACGGTTTCCTTGTTGGGAAAATCCTTATGCTCATAAATATTTGCTTCAAATTTGTTAGTATACAGTAATGAATTTAACTTCTGTTGACTTAAGAAATAGTCACAACCTAGAAGTTGAGAGTTATGTTTTATTTGGTGAGAATTTTAGAACTTCAGGCCTGGGAGACAGCATCTCAGCTAACCCTGAGAGAACTGCTCTAAAGAGGTGGGGGGAGGAGCCAGGGTAAATAGAAGTTTGCAACAAGGGGCAGGTAGTCTGAACATCAAACGATTATTATTAATTAAGAAAATCAAATTATCTCAAGTTAAGGAAGTTCACACTGTTCTGTGTATGGGAAGATGCAAGAGCCTGGGCTTGGAAATCCTTCCTTTCATATGCATCTTAGCTATCTGGGGCCAGCATCCTGCAATTTGTTTTTTCACATCCATAGTTCCTTGCTCAAGTAGGAGTGGTGGCAGCCTAATCTTAGGTATGGTTTTTCTTGGGTACCCACTGGGCTCAGAAATTCACATTTGGAGGGAATAACTGAAGACTGTGACATCCTTGTTTATTGATATGAAAGGAAATACTTCATTTTTCACCTCCATGAAAGCAGACATTTTGTGTGATTTGTTCACTTAATGAGAGTCAGACTGGTGACTGGTCAATAGCGAGTAATACATCGTAGATCCTCATTAAGCATGTTATTTTTTCGACTGGAAAAAAAAAATACAACCTAAAAGTTGAGAGTTGTGTTTTACTTGGTGGGTAAATCTGAGATGTTGAGCCTGTAACATCTCAGATGATGAGAAGCTGTTTTGAAGAGGAAGTGGGGGAGCCAGGGTATATAGGAGTGAGTTTTTGCAACAAAACCAGATGGTTGCAATATCAAAAGATTACTGTTAATAAAAATAAGCCAGATATCTCAAGTTAAAGAACTTAGTTCTTTCTGTGTATGGAAAAATCCAAGAGTCTGGTCTCACTGATGTCATTCCTTTGATATGCACCTCAGCTCTGCGGGACCAGTATCCTGTGTTTTATCATCCTGAGTTTCCTCAGGGTGCACCATGGGCGAGGGTGGATGTGTGGCTGTGGTGAGTGCTGGCTGGGCTTGGCAGGGGGCAGTCCCCTTTGTCTCCTCCATCCTGAGTCTCCCTCAGGGATCACCCTCTGGGAGGCTGTGATGTGATGGCTTGATGGAAGCAGCATCCTTTGTTTACAGATAGAGCAGGCAATATATAAACTCACTTAGAGAAGGAAGTGGCAACCCACTCCAGTGTTCTTGCCTGGAAAATCCCAGGGACGGAGGAGCCTGGTGGGCTGCCGTCTATGGGGTCGCACAGAGTCGGGCACGACTGACGTGACTTAGCAGCAGCAGCACATAAACTCACATGCAGACTGAATGAGTGAACAAGCGTGACTGATACAAGATAAACATTGCCTCTCCACAGTGGAGGTATCCATGATGTTTCGATGCTGAATACAGTTGTGGTTTTCCTTATTCGAAGTTAAGGAGTACATCATAGTTCCCGCCTACAATGGAGAACATAGAACATTCCATAAATTGCTCCTTCATTTTTTTTTTTAAATCCTTTTGGTCAGATTATAGTTCAATATTAGGAAATGTCTTTAATACACTCACTATCTAATTGAACTTTCTTGGTATAGGGAATTCTCCGTTCATTAAAGAATTTATTAATCTTACAATCAACTTGATGATATAAACTTTTTCTTCT
This sequence comes from Odocoileus virginianus, assembly GCF_023699985.2. Classification (NCBI taxonomy): domain Eukaryota; kingdom Metazoa; phylum Chordata; class Mammalia; order Artiodactyla; family Cervidae; genus Odocoileus; species Odocoileus virginianus. The sequence continues at coordinate 59,275,886 of NC_069688.1, forward strand.
TATAACAAAATTAATTTTAAGTGATTCTGTCTTGTTTCTCATGGTACAACCAAGCTGTAAAATTGATTTTTCTGCTAATGTGGTTTCTCTGGGGGCTTAAACCAAACTCATGACTCATTTATCCATTCATAAATTGAGGCATTTCGGAACACCTACAATATTTGAGTCATTATACTACGGCCAAGAAATGCAACGGCTTAAATGTCTCTGTCCACAGACATTCAAAGTCTAATAGAGGAGCGAATCACTGTGCTTAGTGAGTTAAGTGCTCAGGCCTGGGGAGCATGTAGACAAAGCATCAAAACCAAACCAGAAAACCGTGGTGTGTTTCTATAGGAGTTGGTGAGCTAGCTGATTTTTTGAAGACAGCTCCACGCTAGCTCTATTAAAAACATGCTTTTTCTGAAAAGTGAGGGCCGTTGTACAGAAGAGCAAAAAGCATCTGTGAAAGCATGAAGAAATAAATAGGACAGTGAACAGCTGTACATTGCTGATGGTAATACCTGTAAGTCAGGAGCTCTCTATTATATGGCAGACATTTGTATGGTAGAAAGGGCAGAATGGCTCCCTCCACTTTTTATCATATTAAACTCTCCACCTAGGTAATTTCATTCACTCCCAAGGGAAATGCACATGTTTTTCATGAATATATGAAGCACTATACATGCCTGTTGGTGGACTACAAACTTAGCTTAAATGCGTTAAGCAAGGTTTTGAGAAATGGAATATTTCCTGGCATATCAACAGAGAGGATGTCACAGATATCAGTGATTGCAGCCCTCCAGAGGTGAATACTTATAATCTAGCAGCCATCAGACTTCAGCCACTCATCCAGCTGAAAGGAAGCTCGAAATGTGAAAAACACAGGATAACTGGCCCAAAAGAGGTGAGGTGCATATCAAAGAAATGATTTCAGTGAGCCCAGACCCTTGTATCTTTCCATACATAGAAAAGTACTAATTTCCTTAACCTGGGATATCTGGTTTTCTTTAAGAAACAATAATCTTCTGATGTTCAGGCTACCTGCCCTTTGTTGCAAAACTTGTATATAACCTGGATGCTCCCCTCACTTCCTCAGAGTTGTTCTCTCAGAGTTACTTGAGACGCTAATTTAGGACTTGAAGTCCTAAAAATTCCCACCAATTAAAATATAACTCTCAACTTTCAGGTTGTGAATAGTTTTTTAATTCAACGGTTTCAGGCAGAACTCATTTTTTGACAATACAGTAAGTTAGACTAAAAAAAAAAAAAACCGAAACAAACAAACAAACAAACCCATGTTTGAACACTTAAAAGCATGCTTCTAAATGACTCAGAGATTTTAAAAAATCATTATGGAAATGTTAAAGCGTGAGCTGGATGAACGCGGTTACTGTGAAACTGATGGGTGTCGTTTTGGGGGACTCTGAAGAGCTCCATCCTGTGTGTCTCAGCACAGAAAAGAATTCAGTGAGAGGCATAGCGATAGGTAAGAAGTGGTTTGTTAGAATAAGATGCTCCTGAGGCTTACAAGTGGGCAGGCAAGAGAGTACCATGCCCTGAGAACTGAGTGCGCTGCAGTTTTATAATCAAGGGAAAAGTGGGGAGGGGAAGACCTCCTTTGTCTTTCTTGAGTGATGTCATGCTTCCATCATCAGTTCCTTTACGAGGTTAAGCAGGGTAGTTTTCCTGTCCCTACATTGTCAAGCTAGGTGCATAAATTGTTTGTTTACTTTTTTCATCTGTGCAGAGAACCTGTCCTAGCTGACTGAGATCACTGGGCAAGATGCGGGGCTCATGCCGCCACCGTGTTATTGTTTGGGGATATGTCTCATGTTTTTTGTTGCATGGTTTTGTTGCTGAGGGTGCCTACTTGGTTTTGAAATTAAGAAAACCTGATTTCTTGAGTAATCATTAACTTACAGGAGTTTCTCATAGCTTTTCTACTTACAATGCTCTACTGAGATTGCATATTTAATCACCTCTTTTGAAAATTCCATGGACAGAGGAGCCTGGCAGGCTACAATCCGTGGGGGTCACAGAGTCAGACAGGACTGAGTGACATCACAATGACACAGTGCAATTTGTCCCTATACGGTCTCCCTGTTAACTAATCCATGTGGGTTATAGCTGAAGTCATGTGTTAGAAAAACAAATTTATACCCGAATGCTGCATTAGGAAGAATAAAAGTTAAAAATTCATTAGCTAAGCATTCAACTTAAAAAAATAATAGCTAAATATATCCGAAGATTTTAGGCAAGAAGGAAACAGTGAACACAATTCATAAATTAATGATGTAGAAAAAACAAGCACATGATACAATACACATAGAATAAAGTGGATCCACAAAGACTCATTCATTTTTGAAAAGCTAATAAAGATAGACAAATCTCTGGTAGGATTAATAATTTAAAAAAGGAAGGCACAATTACACTGGGAGTGGATATGTAATGTTTGCAACTACAGAGACTGAACCACTAACAGGAGAATATTATGCCAGTAAGCTCAGCAAACTTAGATAGACCTGAACAATGCCTAGATCACTACAGTGGCCTTAAAACCAGTCCTCTAGACTAGGTTCTCAAGTCCTCTCTGTTCATTATCCACACAGTAAAATGATCCATTTACCAAAAAAATGCAATCATGCTACTCTTCTGCCTAACTAAAAGCCAAAACTGATGTCTTGCTAGCCTAAGGGGGAAGGATGTTTCCTGAAAGAGACGCATCTTGGTTCCGCCTCTCCATTTTGACCTCTTCCTGCTCTGCCCTTGCTAACTGCTCTCCTACGACACTGTTTCCTCTCCAACCGCTGCTAAAATGTGCTGAGTTCCTTTAGCCTCAGGCTCCCCAACGTTGATAGTCTCTCCATAATGGCACTTGGTTTTTTCCCACCACGTTCTCCTTTCTTGTTGTTCAGTCACTCAGTTGTGTCCGACTCTTTGCAATCCCAGGGACTGCAGCAGGCCAGGCCTCCTAGTCCTTCACCATTTCCCAGAGCCTGCTCAAACTTACGTCCATTGAGTCGGTTATGCCATCAAACCGTCTCATCCTCTGTAATCCCCTTCTCCTCCTGCCTTCAGTCTTTCCCAGCATCAGGGTCTTTTTCAGTGAGTCGGCTCTTTTCATCAGGTGGCCAAAGTTTTGGAGCTTCAGCTTCAACATCAGTCCTGCCAATGAATATTCAGGACTGATTTCCTTTAGGATGGACTGGTTGGATCTCTGTGCAGTCCAAGGGACTCTCAAGAGTCTTCTCCAATACCACAGTTCAAAAGCATCAATTCTTAAATGCTCAGCCTTCTTTCTGATCCAACTCTCACATCCATACATGACTACTGGAAAAACCATAGTTTTGACTAGATGGACCTTTGTCAGCAAAGTAATGTCTCTGCTTTTTAATATGCTGTCCAGGTTGTCCAGGTTGCTCATAGCTTTTCTTCCAAGGAGCAAGCGTCTTTAATTTCATGGCTGCAGTTGCCATCTGCAGTGATTTTGGAGCCCAGGAAAATAGTCTGTCACTGTTTCCATTGTTTCTCCATCTATTTGCCGTGAAGTGATGGGACTGAATGCCACGATCTTAGTTTTTTGAATGTTGAGTTTTAAGCCAACTTTTTCACTCTCCTCTTTCACCTTCATCAAGAGGCTCTTTAGTTCTTCTTTGCTTTCTATTGTAAGGGTGGTGTCATGTGCACATTTTCTTAAATAATTCTTATTTAGCTTTCGGATCTCAGCTAAATGTTAATTCCTCCATGAGTGTGTCCCATATTCCATAATATCAGATTCGTCTGTACTAGCATAGCCTTTCCCACTTTTATGTGCTTTTATTTGAGAAGTTCAGTCCCATTTAGGTGTGATGAAGTTTTATTTATATTTTATTATTCACTCCACATACATATACATTTCAAAATGGCAGGAATCATGTCTGTTGAATTGACTGCTTTAAGCCCCAGTGCCAGCCTAGCATGTGGCCCTTTGTAAATTTTCAGTTCACTCATCCATTCATTCAGAAAACAATGCCTATAGCCGACTTTTTTATGGACTTGGTCCTCTGAGAACTTTTGGCAATTCAGCATTGAACAAAGCAGACAAAATTTCTGCCCTTGTGGAGTTTCATTTTATCTATGTGTATGGTGCTGTATCACTGACTCAGTGAACATGAATTTGAGCAAACTTCAGGAGATAGTGAAGGCCAGAGGAACTGGGCATGCTGCCGTCCATGGGGTCGCAAAGAGACGGACGCAACTTAGTGACTGAACCAAAACAACAGTGGGACTGTATAGACATGAAACAAAATAAATCAGTGAAATATTGTCATATGGTGATACGTGCCATAGAGACAAACAGATGTGAGAGAGACAGAGGGTTGTACTTTTAGAGAGTATAGACAGGAGAGACTTCACTGGGAAGTGTGCGTGATGATGTGAAAGAGTCTTTTATAATACTTCCAGGAAAAAAAAAATGATTCCTTCCTCAAGGCTTTTAAAATTTTATTTATAACAACTTCATTATAATATTTTGCTTTTTTTTTAATGTCACTTGCCTAGCTTTTATTGAGGATGCCTTAGTTGTTGCATTAGTTGCTCAGTCGTGTCCGACTTTTTGCGACCTCAAGGACGGGGTAGCCCCCGGTCTCCTCTGTCCACAGAATTCTCCAGGCAAGAACACTGGAGCGGGTTGCCGTTTCCTTTTCTCCAGAGGATCTTCCCAACCCAAGGACCAAACCTGGGTCTCCTCACTGTCTGAGCCACCAGGAAATAGTAACTCTTTTATCTTTTAATTCCCATTAGTTCAGTTCAGTCACTCAGTCCAGTCCTGTCTTACTCTTTGTGACCCCATGGACTGTAGCATGCCAGGCCTACCTGTCCATCATCAACTCCAGGAGCTTGCTCAAACTCATGTCCATCGAGTCCGTGACGCCCTCCAACTCTCATCCTCTGTCATCTCCTCTCCTCCCACCTTCAGTCTTTTCCCAGCATCAGGGTCTTTTCTAACAAGTCACTTCTTCACCTCAGATGGCCAAAGTATTGGAGTTTCAGCTTCAGCATCAGTCCTTTCAATGAACACTCAGGACTGATTTCCTTTAGTATGGACTGGTTGGATCTCCTTTCAATCCAGGGGACTCTTAAGAGTCTTCTCCAACACCACAGTTCAAAAGCATCAATTCTTCTGCACTCAGCTTTCTCACATCCATACATGACTACTGGATTCCCATCAGCCTGTTTTTTCTAGTTAGTACTTTTGAACAAATTAAAGATGGAGTGAAGATGTTTAAAGGTAGATTGCAACCTATTCATTTTACACAGAGATTTTGAAAATGTCTTTATCAAGGTATGAATAGCATACAATAAATTGCATGTATATAAAATGTATGATTTGACAAGTTTGATGTATGTATAATCCCATTTTGTGAGTCTTTCTTTCTGCCTGTCCCTGTAGTCCCAAAACAACCACTGGCCTGATTTCTGTAGTATAGATTAGTTATAATTTTGCTGAGATCTAAGAGCTGTCATTCTGTATAAACTCTTTTGTGTCTGGTTTGTTTCATTCAGGCATACTATTTTGAGATTTATCCATGTTGTGTTTATCAGTACTTCATTCATTTTAATTGCTGAGTTGTGCTCTATAACAAGGATGTAACGGAGTTTATGTTTTCCTTGTTGATGGATTTACATAGTCATTTCTCTATGACTTACTTCTCCACAGAAATATTAGTAGTAAGAAAGTCCACATATATTGGAGATAAGGAAACAGCAAATACTAAGTTTAAAAATAGAGAAACAAATATAATACTATTTATTCTAGATATTTTTCAATTAGTAGTTGTGTATTATCCCATACAGTTCTGAAAATTGCCTGTAATCACCAGCATGAGTTTTGGTTACAAGAAAACTAAAGAGAAATATTGAATATTGGTAGAATCACTAATTGCCATCTCTTTTTTTAAAATTATGATTACTATGAAATTGTGTGTTTAAATTCTGTATTGGAAATCTTCTAGAACTATAGTTGAAAGTCATAAAGACAGTGTAGAAAATAGCATTGAATATAATCACTTTACTTTTGCATGAAAAAAATATTTCTTTTAGATTAACCTGTCCTTTACCTATGGTAACCCATAGATAAAAGGGGTATGAAAAAATCATTTATTATTCTTTGTGTATGCATTATGTTAACATCATCATTTTTTTTCTGATGTCAAGTCTTAACCATAAGATAAGTGATCTTAAGTAGGGACATACAGCATCTTTTTTTTTTCTTCTTAGTTTTGAGTTTAATTGGCTTAAACTATATCTATTTATATGGAGATACATCTATCAACATCTATTCATCAACATCCTTTTTCTAGAGTAGTGCCAGTCCAAAGAGTAAGTGAGAAGAGAATGAAAGCAAAAGTTCTGCACTGTACTTTCCCTTTCAGTATGCTCTTCCAGAAAATACCCCCGTCAGTGTTTTTTGGGCTTCCCTGATAGCTCAGTTGGTAAAGAATCCATCTGCAATGCAGGAAAATGATTTGAAGGAGAGAAAAGTCATCCAAATAATGTTCACAAAGATGATAGAATTTTCATATGATTTTTTTTTTTTTTTTACAGTAGACATGTAGACTTGTAAAAACTCCTATTGCAAAGAAAAAAAATGTAATGTCAGACACTGGGGCTTGACTGAGAGAGACAATTGATAGGGCAAAGCTTCCTATGTCTATGATGTCAGCTGATCATTCCTGCAAGAAGAGCTAGTTCAGGTATCTTTGGTACGGCTTCAAATATGAAAAATTCAAAATGTGAAAAGTAGAAATATGGAGGAGAAATAGAAGGGAAGTGTTATAATATTGCCAAGTTTGTAGGTAATTGACGATTCTTAGTAGTTGACATTTGATTCCTAGGCCTAGTCCTCCAGTTATAGAAGGTGACTTAGCTGTAATTCTAACTTGTTTAACTGATGGTTTTGCTGTATTTACTTTCTCCCATCATTTAAGTTTAAACCACTTTATTCCCATGCAGTGATTAAGAAGGTAGTCAGAAAAATCTTGGTTTGCAGTTCTTTCTCATATTATTATTTTTAAGCTCATGATTGGATTATTTGACATCCTTTTAAGACTCAATAACCACATCTAAAAATGAGAAATTGAAATTTAATAAAATTCCTGTGATTGTTTGGATATTAAATAAAAACACATGTTAATGCTCTATTATAATGCCCAGTGCATAGTGTGTATTCAGTTGGTGAAGACTAATGGTGGCACCCATATTTATAATTTTTTTAGATAGTCCACAATGCCTTTTTCCTTATCACTCACTCTTTCCTAGATACTGCCCCTGTGCTGAAGTTAATAATGTGAAGATAAAGAAAAAGGGCATCTTCTCAATAAAGCTCTATTAATAACTAATGTTTAGTTTATAGAGTAGTATATACACATTTTCTTATATAATCATTTTAAAATGTGTAAGTGTTGGGTTAGCCAAACTTTTTGTTTGTGTTTTTCTGTAAGATATTACAAAAAAACCTGAATGAACTTTTTGGCCAAACCCAATTTACATCATCACCCTATTTTACATAGTAACAAACTAAACATGCACAGACGGAGACTTTCAGGACTTACTCGAAGCAACTGTGGAGACTGGCAGGTTCAAAATCTGCAGGCCACCGAAGACCCAGGGAAGAGTCAGCGTGTCATCTAGAGTCTGGAGGCAGTCTACAAGCAAACTTCCATCTTTCCTAGGTGAAGACTGTCTTTTTCCTTTCAACACCTTCAGCTGATTTGATGAGATCTACCTGCATTATGAAAAGTAAAGCTGCTTTACTTAAAGTTTATTGATTTAAGTATTAATCTCCTCTAAAAGATCCCTTGACAGCAGCATTTAGACTAATGTTTGACCAAGTGTCTGGGTACTGTGGCCTGGCCACATTGACACACAGAATCAGCTCTTGCAGCTGGTTGGTGGTAAGTTGACTTTTAGGTCCCCAGGATATAGGTTAGGAGTCACTTCTGTTCATTTGTCATATTCCTCCTTCAGAGTTGCATAACAGATACCTTTCAACAGCTGTTCTTGGCCCCAGATTAAGGAGGTCTTGTGCCCACCGACAGTGTAGGCCTTGTGCAGCCCTGGGATTGCAGCCTCCAGCGTGTAATCCAGAAGGATGGAGGGTTTGTATGTAGATCACATAATTCAGCTTTGCAAAATAAGGACTTTCTTAATAAATCCCTGATATTTTTTACCTATGCTTTAAAAAATGCATAAAAGTAGAAAAGTGTCATTTTTATTATATTAGCATTGGTATATAATTTCTATATTTGATTTTTGAAGGAAAAATTATAATCTGTTCTACTCAGTGTTAATTTTTTACTTTTTTCCAACTGAATTAAAAACAAAACAAAAAAGAATTATGCAAATTATGCAGCAGTGGTGTGAGTTTTTTATAATTAAAATGGTTTTAATAAAGGACTTATGGTATATCATCAGCTGGTTTGTCTTCATCAAAAGGACTGTATGTGAACAACAGTAGGCACTTTAGAGGAAAGTTTTAGTATTTTAATAATCATGTAAGTATGTGGTTTACATCTGAGGAAGCAGTGTTTCTTGTTTCTCTTCAGTAATCTGTCTTTTTCTTTTCTTCCTTTAGTCGTTTTTTCTTCCTTCCTTTTTTCTTTGCTCCTCTCTCTCTTTATTCCTTCCTTTTTTTAATACTCTACTGTTTTCAGAGAACATATACTAGATAATGAGATAATGGTTTGTACTGTGTACATCAAAACTTTTTCTACGAGGTGAGGTAAACATAATTAACATTTATTTTAGTAGAATACTGCAATGATAAAAATTAAAACTTGAAGCTGACTCTTTTTAAAAAGTAGGTAAACCAATTAAAAAGAAAAAGATTTTAAATTGCTTTTTGGGCATTTCATTTCTTCCATCACAGTATTTTCTCACTGGCTAAAGAAATATCATAAACTTTTAAACACATTCCAAAATTCTTGCCAAAGTTATGTATACTGTGGGATGAAAAATGCTGATGGATAGAAGACAGAAAGTAAAAACCTTATACATGGTCTCCGTTGATATGTGGGTTTTCCCTTTATAAGTGGTACTGGTGATCTAGATCATTGCTTGTCTCATCCAGAGTAAGGTGAGTAGACAGGCAGGATGGCCTGTCCAGTGATGGGCTCCCCATATGCCAACTGAAACAATTCATCTCCCTATAATTAATATATTTTTGCAAGGCTAGTGAACAAAGTGAAAGTCACTCGGTTGTATCTGACTCTTTGCAACCCCATGGACTATACAGTTCATGTATAGACTATTCAGTCCATGGAATTCTCCAGCCCAGAATAATGGAGTGGGAGCCTTTCCCTTCTCCAGGGGATCTTCCCAACCTAGGGGTCGAACCCAGGTCTCCCGCATTGCAGGCAGATTCTTTACCATCTGAGCTATCAGGGAAGCCCAAAGACCTAAACGGTATGAAAAATAATATCTTTCCTAAGAAAGTTATAAGATTTCTGGCTTCACTTTCACCATTTCTTGTTTGGACCAATTTAGACTGAGTGAGTGAGTGGAGTGAAAGTCACTAAGTCGTGTCCAACTCTTTGGGACTCCATGAACTGAACTATACAGTCCATGGAACGCTCCAGGCCAAAATACTGGCTGGGTAGCCTTTCCCTTCTCCAGGGGATCTTCCCAACCCAGGGATCAAACCCAGGTCTCCCGCATTGCAGGCGGATTCTTTACCAGCTGAGCCACCGGGGAAGCCCTCCCTATAAGACTAGAGGGAATGCGTTGACTTTGAAGTTCTTCCTGTGAACTTTAGCTTAACTTATGCCTCAGTTTTCTTTGAGAGAGGGAATGGCATACTGTTTTCTGTGTTATGTTACTTATAGTAACTAGTAGGGACACTAACTAGCTGATATTTTCTCCAAGACATAAGATTACTCATAGTGATAGAATAATTTGCCTGTCAAGGCATTCATTTTCAGTCTCTGAGAGCAAGCAGATGCACACGCAGAGACCACCAGTAACAGTTTCATCCTCTTTAGCAAACACTGTTGCATCGTGTACATATAGAAGACAAGATATAATTAAGAAAAGCTGAATTCAGTAATGTGAATTTGATTCAGCCCAGGTACTAGCTAGGTGTATGTCTTTGAGCAAAAGTTCATGATGTTCATGCTTTTGTCTCTTCATCTATAAAATAAGACTGTTGGACTAAAAGAGTTTAAGATCTGGCCACCTCCAAAATTCTTGTCAGAAGTTTTATGGAAAATCTTATGGAAAATGGTCTTGTCAGTAAAATGGAAATGCCAAAATTTAGGGAGATTATTAGTTACCAATCAATCTGATGCTCATATGCTCATTTATAATTAATTTATAGAAGACTCTGAGCAGTCTTTGAAATAAATTTTTTATCACTGAAAAGAGAGATATTTATAACCTGGACTGACTTTCTTATATGACAGAAACTGTAAAGTATTATATGAATGCACAGTTTTTTTTTTTTTCATTTTTTTTTAATTACTACTAATTCTGCTGGGAATAAGTGTTAGAGCAGGTGAGATGAGTGCTGGCCCAGTAAGTCAGCAAGGACAGAGAAGAGAACAGCTTCAGTCTGGGGTCAGTTTGAATCACTTATTCTCATTTTAGGCAGGACCTTCTTCCATCATGATTATTGCCAGCAGCAGCCAATGTCACCAGCAGTTAACAGTTGCAGAGTGCTTATTCTATGCCAGGCACTGTTCTAAGCACATTACATTTAAGCCTCACGAAAACTAATTGGGAGACATGTTTTAGGTCACACCACTAACTGTGCGGTGGTCGATGAGGGTTCCAGTTCAGACTGCTTGATTCCCGCGTATATACTCTCGTCTGCTCTCCTGCACTGCCTCCTCATTGCTCTGCTTTGCTTCCTCTGTTTCACATGCTCTTTGTATGCTTTCCACCTCCAATTTCCATCTCTGTGCACAAATTCTTCACTTTATGAAACTCCTATTTTTCAAAAAGTCATCAGTTTCAAGGTTAAAAATTTGGTGGTTTAGTTTACTGCTTGTGCATTTCTGCTAAGAAACCCAGTTGTTTGACTGAAGACACCTAAGTCCACGTGGAAGTTGCCTCACTTGGATGTTATGGGCTTTGAAAATAAATCATGTAAAACTTCATTAAAGTCATTTGGGTGTAACTCAATCTATATTTTAACATAGATTTTTAACAGTATTTTTTTTAACCAGTGATTCCTAAATTTGGGGGTGATACAGAATCCTTCAGAAAGTTGAGCCCATGAAATCTCTATGCCAAAAGAAAGAAAGAGAGAAATGTATACTGACACAACATTTTCACACACTTTAGGGAAGTCGGGGCAGTCTGAAGCTTTCCCTAGGGCCATGAGTTAAGAACACCTGATCCCTGGTTGAAGCTTTATTTATTCACCCATGGTAACTTGAGTGATGTGGTAATCTTATTATATTCCCTTCTGAGACATTTAAACAGAGAGTGAGTAAATAGAATAAAAGGCAACGTACACTTTGGGATTTTAAAGGACACCTCGCACCTTCCCTCCGTTAGTCTCTGACCTTCCTTTACTGTCCTCCTTTAGAGCGGGTCTACTTGCCTGAGTCACAGGCGGTAAAAGGGCCCAGCGCTAATTATGTCTGTAAGTAAAGGTCAGAGTCTAACCCTGAATTTTCTATATTTGGCCTAAAGACTTTTGAAAGAAACAAAAAACCCACTGCAGTTAAAGAAGGGTCAAGGAAAGAACAGTTAGTTAAATGATTAAATCAGAAAGCAGTTATTAAGTTAAAAACCATTGCTGGGGAGACCCAGAGAACCCTGAGCCATTAAATCTGAAAGAACTTGGATACATAAGTCGTGAGGCCAATACTATTCCTGAAATGGGTGGGTAAGAAAAGTAACTGTGTACACTTCATTTGGACTATATCATACTCTTGCCAAAATACTTTAACTTTCATTAAACTCTCAGGAAAACATGAATACCACATTTTAGATCTGTGGCATATTTAAAATTCTAGTTTATATTTCAGATGAAGTTAGTGCTTCAAGATGACAGACTCACATGAATAAACATATTTGGTTAATTAAATGAGTTTCTAAGTAATCCATCTGCTATTTGGTAATATGAGCACAACTCCACTTTATGTTGTTTTATTAAGGATAAGTGATTTGAGGTTTTTTCCATCTCTAAAAAATGAGCATAAATAGATTTTATTTATTAAAGCATATACTCAGTGCAACTCTGATTTAATCATCCATTGCTGGGTTTAAAAAAAGTCTTTAATTGAATAATGCTGTTCTCAAGAGACTAGACTTAACCTGCTTGAACTTGTAATAATATATATCAGTTTGTATGTTTGGCCATAAAATAGAATCATTACTGTGAAATACCTAGACTTGACACTAACTTTGGGGACCTTTTAAGTAAAGCAATTGAGTGACAGTAGAAAGCCCAGTGCTTTTGTATCCTGTATATTAAATATTGGTTCATGTGAATAAACTTTTCTGTATGAGAAGTTTCCCTGCTAAGGGAAAGCTGTTTCCCACATTTCTTGCGTTGAGTCTACTTATTCATCATTATTCAGCCTTTATTTCAATGTTGCTTTGTGCAGAGAGGCCGTGTCTCTGACACTGAAGAGCCCAGCTTTGGTAGTGAAGGTGCACATTTGTACCGTTGGAACTAAAGGGAATCATACCTGTGTCCTGCGAGAGTCAGAACTTAGGTCTGACCATCAGAGGCTGGAACCTGGTAAGGGAAACGTGGGCTGAGAAGTGCACGTGGGGCTGACCAAAGGCACTGCTTAAAGGCAGAGATCTGGAAGCAGTGCAGAGAAGGGTGCATAATCTCGTTTGGTTGCAACATGGATCGCCAATAGGAAAGTGTAATGATCGAGATCTGGAAAGTAGGCTGTACCGTAAAGTGAAGGGCTTGCATTTCTGGCTTGGTGTTGGTGGTGGTTTAGTCGCTAAGTCATGTCCAGCTCTTGCAACCCCATGAACTGTAGCCCGCCAGGCTCCTCTGTCCGTAGGATTTTCCAGGCAAGAATACTGGAGTGGGTTGCCATTTCCTTCAGAAGCTTGAAATTTATCTTGATAGGCAAGTTGAATGCCAAAGAGATTGGGGTAGAATTAAAATAATATCTCACATTTATTGAATATTTCTAGGTACTGAGTATTCTGCTAGGAATATTCATATTTTATTTAAGCCTCAATGGAAAATTTCAAAGTAAGTGTATTATTTCCCTGTATTTAACAGAGGAATAATCTGTGCCTTAGAGACCTTAAAGTAATTTGCCCAAGTCACATAAAATAAGTGGCAGAGCCAGGGTTCAAACCTGGATGCCCTTGAGTCCAGAGTCTCTCTTATTAACTATACAGTGATCTGACCTTCACCTTAGGAAGCTTTTTCTAGAAACCCTGGGTCATCGATAAAAGAAACCAGGCTGTGAGAAATGTAATGAGAAATGAAATCAAAGTACTATTTAGACCTTACCTGGTGGTCCAGTGGTTAGGAATCAGCCTTCCAGTGCAGGGGTGCATTTTCAGTCCCTGGTCTGGGAGATAAGACCCCCCCATGCCGCGCCTCAGGGTCCACAACCAGAGCCCGCACACCCCCACAAAGATCCTGTGTGCCGTGGCTAAGAGCAGACACAGCCAAATAAAGAAATGTACTGTACATTTCTTTTTAAAGAAATACTATGACTGAGAACACATGGAATAGGTCTCAGGATCGGTGCAAAGATCAAAGCAGGGAACTTGGCCCAGACATTACTATTTCCAGAAGAAAGATCTCCCTTTTTAACTAGAGTACACTTAGAGGATACCTTTAATCCATGTGATCCACAAAATTTACATGTGATATATTATTAGCTTGTATTAACCACTGCTTTTTCTCAAGTTGTTTTGCGTATGTGAATGCTTCTTTTATGTAGATTCTAAATTCACTGAAAGCATCAATTGCCTCTCTTCCTTGTTAATCCTACCCCTCACAGCCTTAACTGAATACTATATACAGTTGTTGCTCGAAAAGAAATTGTCCATTCATATTGAAAGTCTGTTTGCTGTTTATATTGACAGCATTTGATTCATTTCTTTGTGTGAAATAGGTATTGGACTTGGCATTGGCTCTGTTGCCAAGGGAAAGCGTGCTTGCATCATAATCATATTTAATAGTTCGTAAATGTGGCTCTGTATTCAGAGGACAGGAAGAGACCAAGGAGAGAGGCAGACCACTCCAGATTGGTAGGTAGCAAGTTTATTAAGGGAAATTACTTACGAGCCTTGCCATTGGTGGCCTCCAGAAGTAGATCTTCATCATCAAAACATTTGAGTTTGTATAAGGGGCTTAATTGGAGTCAGTCACCTGTGCAGTCTGAATAGTCTCAATGCTGCATGCCTGTCTCAAGGCTGTCTTGAGGCAGCTTCTGGGAATATGGAAGGCATATTCCAAAGACAGAGGAGGAGGTGGGGAGGCTCTATAGCCCAGAGGCAGCTCTTAGTTCAACAGGTGATCTCTTGATGAACTCCTCCAATATTAACATTAGATGCGAAGGGGACTAGAGTGCTTCCTGTTAAGATTGACAATATTTTAAAAAATTCAGAATATGCTGTGAGTGTGTGTATCTGTGAAGAGTTTCAAATCACAGACCTATGAGAGGATCACTTGGTCTATAATCCTGGCTTTGAAGTGGACCCATGACATTTCTGTTGAGAGAATTATGAAAAATGGTCTAATATTTGCTAGCAAGAACTCAGAAATATGTAATAGTCTTCAATATGTAGTAAATACAGCTCTGTGGAACTCGGAAAGTATTTGGACAGTTTTACATTAAAAGACACTTGCTCCTTGGAATGAAAGCTATGACAAACAGCATGTTAAAAAGCAGAAACATCACTTTGCCGATAAAGGTCTGTATAGAGAAAGCTATGGCTTTTTCAGTAGTCATGTACAGATGTGAGAGTTGCACCATAGAGAAGGCTGCGCACTGAGGAATTGATGCTTTTGAACTGTGGTTCTGGAGAAGACTTGAGAGTACCTGAGACTGCAGGGAAATCAAAGCAGTCAATCCTAAAGGAGATCAGTCCTGAATATTCATTGGAAGGACTGATGCAGAAGCTGAAACTCCAATACTTTGGCCACCTGATGTGAACAGTGGACTCATTAGAAAAGACCCTGATGCTGGGAAAGATTGAGGGCACGGGGAGAAGGGGGTGACAGAGGTTGAGAAAGTTGGATGACATCACCAACTTAATGGACATGAGTTTGAACAAACTCTGGGAGATAGTGCAGGACAGGGAAGCCTGGCAAGCTACAGTTCATGGGGTTGCAAAGAGTAGGACACAACTTAGAGATGGGTCTGTGATTCACTGGAAAGTTGATTCAGTTTTCTCCATCTGTAAGATGATTTTCTAGTATATGGTTAAGTCAATGCAATTAAAGAAATATGGCATAGTTTCTTACAAAAGCACTTTGAAATCTGAGATGAAAGCTATTTTAGAAGTTCAAATTGGCATTAAATATCCATCAAGGTTTAAATTGATGATGGGGATCACTTCATTTGCCCATAAGTGAAATTTGATCCTCATAGATCAAAGTTTGGAGAAGTAAATGAATGATAACCTCCAGGTTTCCTACCCTCCCCCCAATCATTCTTTGTATAATTTGATATCTATGCAGCAAAATAACCTAGAATTTTAAAATATCTTGACTCAGGAAGTCTCTTTAGCACGTTTCATGCTAGAATCTTGAAAGTTTTAATGTACTAGAGATAAGACAATGAATCAGAATATGACATTTTTAAGGTTATAATCTAAAACTGAGCATATACATTAACCACACTAAAATATTTTGTAGAAAAAAATTTTAAATGGCCATATCCTAATACAGAACTTGTTTCATCTTTAACGTATTTGAAAATAAGGAAGTTAGAGTCATTTTGGTGAAGCTGATATTTTTAGATGGAGTAAAGAGGGAACCAGCCAATTATTTTCACAGGCATTATTTAAGCTCTATGAGGCTAGGAGACATTTAACACTTATAAGCTGTTACCTGGGTGACCTCCCAGTGAACTTCTATGGCTCTCATAAGCTTTACTTGGAGAACTGCCTGGTTTAAATGTGACATGTGTAGTGATTTTTTTATTTTCTGCTACCACTGGACTTTCCTTTCTAGACTTGATTGAATGCGTGCGCTTTAAGCACTTTCCTGTGCTAATAGTTTCTAAGGATTTTAGGTAAAGAGTGGTTCAATAATTTTAGGTTCTACTTTAACTGTAGCACATACTGGAAATCCCATATTGACTAAAGAATTAACAATTTTATGCCTATATTGGGTTAAGTAATGGCTCAGCTTTGAGCTGGATATATATATATATCCCTGTTATTTCAATGAATCATTATAGAATCTATTCACTCTTTCTGGTCTGTTGATTTCACTTCTTCTTTGTTTTTATTTCTTAAGATTGTTTTGGCTATTCAGGTACTTTTGTGTTTCCATATAAGATTTTAAATGATTTGTTTTAGTTTTCTGAAACTAAATATCACATCACTGGTATTTTGATGGGGATTATGCTGAGTCTGTAGGTTGCCTTAGATAGTATGGTCATTCATACTATACTAATTCTTTCAATCCATGGAGCTCAGCATATCTTTCTGTCATTTTGTGCTTTTTCAATTTCTTTTCTTCCCATGTAGGTCACCATGGTGTGTTGAGTAAGAGTGCCCATTTCTATACAGTAGGTTCTCATTCGTTATCTATTTTATACATAGTATTGTATATGTCAATCCCAATTTCCCAATTCATCCCACCATCCATCCCCCCTTGGTATCCATACATTTGATCTCTGTATCTGTCTCTCTATTTCTACATTGCAAATAAGTTCATCTGTACCATTTTTCTAGATTCCACATGTAAATGATATAATGCAATATTTGTTTTTCACTTTTTGACTAACTTCACTCTGTATGAGAGTCTCTAGGTCCAACCACATCTCTGTAAATGGCAGAACTTCATTCCCTTTGATGGCTGAGAAATATTCCATTATGTATATGTCCCTGATTTTCTTTATCCATTCCTCTGTTGATGGATATTTAGCTTGCTTCCATATCATGGCTATTGTAAATAGTATTGCAGTGAACATTACCATACGTGTACCTTTTTGAATTATGGTTTTCTCTTGGTTCAGTTCAGTTCAGTTGCTCAGTCATGTCCGACTCTTTGTGACCCTATGATCTGCAGCATGCCAGGCCTCCCTGTCTATCGCCAACTCCCGGAGTCTACCCAAACCCATGTCCATTGAGTCAGTGATGCCATCTAACCATCTCATCCTCTGTCATCCCCTTCTCTTCCTGCCTTCAATCTTTCCCAACCTCAGGGTCTTTCAAATGAGTCAACTCTTCCCATCAGGTGGCCAAAGTATTGGAGTTTCAGCTTCAGCATCAGTCCTTCCAATGAACACCCAGGACTGATTTCCCCTAGGATGGATTGGTTGAATCTCCTTGCAGTCCAAGGAACTCTCAAGAGTCTTCTCCAACACCACAGTTCAAAAGGATCAATTCTTTGGCACTCAGCTTTCTTTATAGTCCACCTCTCACATCCATATATGACCACTGGAAAAACCATAGCCTTCACTAGAAGGACCTCTGTTGACAAAGTAATGTGTCTGCTTTTTAAAATGCTATCTAACATGGTCATCACTTTCCTTCCAAGGAGTAAACATCTTTTAATTTCATGGCTGCAGTCACCATCTGCAGAGATTTTGGAGCCCCCCAAAATAAAGTCAGCTATTGTTTTCACTGTTTTCCCCATCTATTTGCCATGAAGTGATGGGACCAGATGCCATGATCTTAGTTTTCTGAATGTTGAGCTTGAAGCCAACTTTTTCACTCTCCTCTTTCACTTTCATCAAGAGGCTCTTTAGTTCTTCACTTTCTGCCATAAGGGTGTTGTCATCTGCATGTCTGAGGTTATTGATATTTCTCCTGGCAATCTTGATTCTAGCTTGTGCTTCATCCAGCCCCAGAAGTAGAATTTCTGAGGATATGGTAGGTCTACTTTTAAGGTTTTTTTTAAAGGAGCTTCCATACTGTTCTCTATAGTGGTTGTACATCCCGCCAACAGTGTAGAAAGCTCCTCTTTTCTCCAGCATTTAATGTTTGAGGTTTTTTGATGATGGCTATTCTGACTGGTGTGAAGGTTGCGTTTCTCTAACGATTAGTGATGTTGAGCATCTTTTCATATGTTAATTTGGCCATTTGTACATCTTTGATGAGCTGTCTGTTTAGACCTTCTGCCCATTTTTTATTTATTTTTTTATATTGATTTGCACAAGCTGTTTGTATACTTCGGAATCAATCCCTTGTTAGTTGTTTCACTTACAAATATTTTCTCTCATTCTGAGGGTTGTCTTTTCATATTTTTTATGGTGTTCTTTGTGGTGCAAAAGCTTTTAAGTTTAATTAGGGCACACTTGTTTGTTTTTCTTTTCATTTTCATTAGTCTAGGAGATGGATCAAAAGGAGCTTGCTGCAATTTATTCTGCCTATGTGTTCCTCTAAGAATCTTACAGTGTTGCGGATTATACTTTGGTCTTTACTCAATTTTGAGTTTATTTTGTGTGTAGTGTAAGAGAGCATTCTAATTTCATTCTTTCCCATGTGCCTATCCAGTTTTCCCAGCACAACTTTTTGAAGAGACTTGTCTTTTCTCCATTGTATGTTCTTGCCTTCTTTGTCATAGATAATGTGACCATGGCTGTGTGGCTTTATATTTGGGCTTTCTCTCTTGTTCCATTGATCTAGATTTCTTTTTTTTTTTTTTGCCAGTACCAGTCAGTCTTGATTATTATAGCTTTACACTGTAATCTGAAGTTGGGGACCCTGATTCCTCCAGCTCCGTTTTTCTTTCCCATCACTCTTTTGGCTCTTTGGAATCTTTTATGTTTCTATAAAAATCATAAAAATTATTTTCTTCTATTTCTGTGAAAAATGCCATTGTTAATTTGATAATAGAATCATTGAATCTATAGAATGCTTTGTGTAGTATATTTGTTTTCACTATAGTCATTCTTCCGGTCTAAGAACATGATATATCTCTCCATCAGTTTGTGTTGTCTTTGATTACTTTCATCATTGTCTTACAGTTGTCTGAGTTTAGGTGCTTTGCCTTCTTGTGTAGGCTTATTCCTGGGTACCTTAATCTCTTTGTTGTTGTTCAGCCCTGCAGTCATGTCCGACTCTTTGTGACCCCATGGACTACAGCACGCCAAGTGTCCCTGTCCTTCACTGTCTTCCAGAGTTTGCTCAAACTCTTGTCCACTGAGTCAACAGTGCCATCCAACCATCTCATCTGCTGTTGCCCCCTTCTCTTCTGCCCTCAGTCTTTATAAACATCATGCTCTTCGCATCAGGTGGCCAAAGTATTGGAGCTTCAGGTTCAGCATCAGTCCTTCCAATGAATATTCAGGATTGAGTTCCTTTAGGATTTACTGGTTTGATCTCTTTGCAGTCCAAGAGACTCTCAAGAGTCTTCTACAGCCCCACAGTTTGAAAGCATCAGTTCTTCAGCACTCAGTCTACTTTATGGTCCAACTCTCACATCTTTACATGACTACTGGAAAAACCATAGCTTTGACTATACAGACCTTTGCTGGCAAATTGATGTCTCTGCTTTTCAATACTCTGAATAATTTTTAGCTTTTCTTCCAAGGAGCAAGCATCTTTTAATTTTATTGCTGCAGTCACTGTCCTCAGTGATTTTGGAGCCCAAAAAATAAAGTCTGTCACTGTTTCCATTTTTCCCCATCTATTTGCCATGAAATGATGGGACTGGATGCCATGATCTTAGTTTTTTGAATGTTGAGGTTTAAGCCAACTTTTTCACTCTGCTCTTTCACCTTCATCTAGAGGCTGTTCTGGAGCCTCTTGGAAAGGAAAGAGGTTCCTTTTCACTTTTTGCCATGAGGGTGGTGTCACCTGCATATCTGAGGCTATTGATATTTCTCCCAGCAGTCTTGATTCCAGCTTATGTTTTATCCACTTGAAATTTCTCATAATGTACTCTGCATATAAGTTAAATAAACAAGGTGATAATATACAGCCTTGATGTACTCCTTTTCCAATTTGGAACCAGCCCATTTTTCCATATGCTGTTCTAACTGTTGCCTCTTGACCTGCATACAGGTTTCTCAGCAGGCTGGTGGTATTCCCATCTCTTTAAGAATTTTCCACAGTTTGTTGTGATCCACACAGTCAAAGGCTTTAGTGTAGTCAATAAAGAAGAAGTAGATGTTCTGAAATTTTCTTGCTTTTTCTATGATCCAGTGGATGTTGGCAATTTGATTACTCCACCTTTTCTAAATCTAGCTTGTACATCTGGAAGTTTTCAGTTCACTTACTGTTGAAGCCTAGCTTGAAGGATTTTGAGCATTACTTTGGTAGCATGTGATATGAGTGCAATTATGCAATAGTGTGAAAATTCTTTGTCATTGCCATTCTTTGAGATTAGAATGAAAACTGACCTTTTCTAGTCCTGTGGCCACTGCTAAGTTTTCCCAATTTCCTTGCATATTGAGTGCAGCACTTTAGCGGCATCATATTTTAGGATTTTCAATAGCTTAACTGGAATTCCATTACCTCCACTAACTTTGTTCATAATAATGCTTCCTAAGGCACACTTGACTTCACATTCTAGGGTGTCTGGCTCTAGGTGAGTTATTACACCATCATGGGTATCTGGGTGGTAAAGATCTTTTTTTTTTTGTACAGTTCTCTGTTTTCTTGCTACCTCTTCTTAACATCTGCTTGTATTAGGTTCATACCATTTCTGTCCTTTATTGTGCCCATCTTTGCCTGAAATGTTCTCTTTCGTATCTTATGGTGTCTCTAATTTTCTTGAAGAGAGCTCTTGTTTGTCCCATTCTATTGTTTTCCTCTGTTTCTTTGCATTGTTCACTTAAGGAAGTTGTTTTTTTTTTTTTTCCTCACCTTGCTTTTCTTTGGAACTCTGCATTCAGATGGGTATATCTTTTCTTTTCTCCTTTGCCTTTCACTTTTCTTTTCTCAGCTGTTTGTAAAGACTCCACAGACAGCTGTTTTGTTTTTTTGCATCTTTGTGGATTTTTTTGTTGCTGCAGTGGTAAATGGGATTGTTTACTTATTTTCTTTCTCATCTTTTGTTGTTAGTGTAGGAATGCAAGAGATTCTGGTGAATTAATTGTGTATCCTGCAGCTTTACTGTATATATTGATGAGCTCTGGTAGTTTACTGGAGACATCTGCAAACAATGACAATTTTCCTTCTTTTCTAATTTGAGTTCTTTTTTTATTTTTTCTTTTGCTTCTCTCATTGCTGTGGCTAAGACTTCCAAAGCTGTTTTTGATAATAATGGTGAGAGTGGACATCCCTATCTTGTTCCTGATCTTAGAGGAAATACTTTCACTTTTTACCATTGATAACAATGTTTTCTGTGGGTTTGTTGTACATGGTCTTTATTATATTGAGGTAAGTTCCATCTGTACCCACTTTTTAGAGTTTTTATAATGAGTATGTATAGAAGTTTTCAAAAACTTTTCCTGTATTTATTACCTCAGTTTGAAATACTGAACAATCATTGCATCCATGAGCTAAATCCAACTTGATCATGGTGTGTGATTCTTTTAAAGTTTTGTTAAGTTTAACTTGCTAGTATTTTGTTGAGAATTTTTGCACTTATATTCATCAGTGATGTTACTCTGTGAGTTCTTTATTTCTGTAATATCTTTGCATGGTTTTGGCAGCAGGTTGATGCTGGCCTCATAGAATGAATTCAGTAGTGTTCCTTCCTCTTCATTTTTTTTGCAGAAGTTTGCTAAGGATAGGTGTTAACTCTTCTCTAAATGTTTGGTAGAGTTTATCCTTGAAGCTATCTGGTTCTGAACTTCTGTTTGTTGGGATTTTTTAACTTACTGATTCAATTTCATTCCTGATAATTTGCTGTTTAAGTCTATTTCTTCCTGATTCAGTCTTAGGATATTGTATATTTATAAGAATTTGCCCCTTCCTTCTAGGATGTCCACTTTATTAGTATATAATTGCTCATATTAATCTCTTGTGATCCTTTGTATTTCTGTGCTGTTAGTTTTAACTTCTACTTTTTCACTTCTGATTTTATTTGTTAGTGTTCTCTCTCTTTCATACTTGATGAGCATGATCATAGTTTTATCAGTTTTGTTTATTTTTCCAAAGGACCAGCTCTTAGATTTATTGATTTATCTTTAATCCTCTATTTTACTTATTTCTGTTCTAATATTTATTATTTTTTCTTCTAATAACTTTGGGTATTATTTATTCTTCTTTTCTAGTTTCATGAAGTGTAAGAGTGGTTTGTTTATTTGAGACTTTTCTTGTGTCCTGAGATATAAGCTTTTACTGCTACAAATTGCTCTCATAGAACTGTTTTTGCTATTTCCTACCAACATGTAGCTCAGACAGTAAAGAATCTGCCTGCAATGCAGGAAACTCTGGTTAGATCCCTGAGTCAGGAAGATCCTCTGGAGAAGGGAACATCAACCCACTCCAGTATTCTTGCCTAGAGAATCCCATGCAGAGAGGAGTCTGGCTGGCTACAATCTGTGGGGTCCCAAAGAGTTGGACACCACTGAGCGACTAACAATAATAATAGATTTTGGATTGTAAGGTTTTTGTTTCTATTTGTCTCTAGGTATTTTTAAATTTCCTGTTTGATTTCTTCAGTGACCCGTGGGTTGTTTAGTAGCATTTTCTTTACCCTCCATGTGTTGTGGGTTTTTTTATTATGATTAATTCCTAGTTTCAGAGCATTGTGGTAAGAACAGATGCTTGATATAACTTCACTCTTTTGAAATTTATTGAGACTTGTTTTTTGGCTTTGAATGTAATCTGTCCTGTGGAGTGTCCCATATATACTTGAAAAGAATGTGCATTCTGCTGCTTTTGGTGGAGACATTTTGTATAAGCCTGAAGTCCATTTGATTTAATGTGTCATTTAAAATCAATTTTTGTAAAGCCAATTTAAAGCCATTGGCGTAAGTGAGTTGTTAAAGTCCCATATGATAATTGTGTCACTGTCAACTTTGCCTTGAGTATTTGTTAATATATGCTTTGGGTATATAGAGTCTTCTATGTTGGATTCACATATATAATTACAATTGTTATATCTCCTTCTTTGATCGATCCTTTATGTTGTTCAGTCACTAAGTCACGTCTGACCTTTTGTGACCCCATGGACGGCAGCACGCCAGGCTTCTCTGCCCTTCACTATCTCCTTCACTATGTCCTTCACTGCCTCCTGGTTTGCTCAAATCCATTGAGTCTGTCGAGGTATCCAACTGTCATCCGCTGCCATCCCTTCTCCTTTTGCCTTCATTCTTTGCCAGCATCGGGGCCTTTTCCAGTGAACTGTCTCCTCACATCATTTGGCCAGAGCCTCAGCTTCATCCAGTCCTTCCCGTGAACACTCAGGCTTGATTTCCTTCAGGATTGACTGGTCTGACCTCCCTGCCACTGTGCAATGCTCTTCACCGTCTCTTCTTTCAGGATTAGTTTTACACTTTATTCTGTCTGACGTAAGTATTGTTACTCATCTTTTTGTTCCCATTTGTACGAAATACCGTTTTTTGTCTCCTCACTTCCAGTCTGTGTGTCTTTACATCTGAAGCGTGTCTCCTGTTGGAAACATAAATAATGGTTATGTTTGTGTAACCCTCAGCCACCCTGTGTCTTTTCACTGGAGCACTGTTCCACATACATTTAAAGTAATTGCCAGTGGGTATGGACTGCTTGCCATTTTGTTACTTTTTTTTTTTTGTAGTCCTCTTTGTTTCTTCCTTCTTTTGCTCTTTTGTCATGATTTTATGACTTTATGTTTGGATTTCTTTCTTTTTTGAGGTGTTTATCTACTATAATTATTATTTATTTTTGACTTCTGGTTTCCAGCAGGTGTGTGTGTATGTGTGTGTGTGTGTGTGTGTATGTTAGTTGATAAACTCTTAACGTTGAACTACCCTGCATTTTTACTCTCCCACCTACTTTAAGTGGTTTTGACATTAATCCTTTTGATTTTTGCATGTCTGAACTACTTGTTGTGGATACAGATGATTGTACTATTTTTGTCTTTTAACATTCTTTCTAGATTTGTAAATGATTGTTCTGCTACTTTAGTTTATATTTGCCTTTACCAGTGACATTTTTTCTTTTATAATTTTTGCATTATTACTTGTAACTTTTATTTTCTGCTTAAAGAAATCCCTTTAACATTTCTTGTAAAGCTAGTTTTGTGGTGTTGAGCCCTTAAGTTTTGCTTGTATGTAAACAGATTTTGATTTCTCCTTCTACTAAAGAAAGCCTTGCTGGTAATATTCTTGGTTGTAGGTTTTTCCCATTCATCTCTTTAAATATATCATGCTACTCCCTTCTGCAGATTTTCTGCTGAAAATTCTGTTTATAGCTTCATGGAAATTCATTGGTACATAGCTAGTCACTTTTCCTTGTTGCTTTTTTTTTTATTGGAGTATAATTGCTTTACAATGTTGTGTTAGTTTCTACTCTACAACAATGTGAATCAGCCGTATGCATGCCTATATCCACTGCTTCTTGAGCCCCCCTCCCTCCCCCACATCCTTCACCCTTAGGTCTTTACACAGCACTGAGCCGAGCTACTTGTGATATACAGACACTTCCTGCGAGCTAGCTGTTTTACATATGCTAACGTATATATGTCCGTGCTGTTCTGTCAAGGCGTGCCGCCCCCTCCTTCCCCCACTGTGTCCACAAGGCCATTCTCTACATCCACATCTCTATTCCTGTTCTGGAAATAAGTTCATCAGTGCCATTTTTCTAGATTCCTAATATATGCAGTAATATATGATGTGTGCTTTCCTCTTTCTGTCATACTTCATTCTGTATGACAGAATCTAGGTTCATCCATATCATCACAAATGACTCTATTTCACTTTTTATGGCTGAGCACTGCTCCATTCTCACTGTGCACATCGTCTTCTTTATCCATTCATCCATCAGTGGACATCTGGGGTGCCTCCGTGTCCTGGCTATTGTGAGTAGTCTTGCAGTGAACATTGGTACATGTGTCTTCTTAGAGTTATGGTTTTCTCATGGTTTATGCCCAGAAGTGGGATTGCTCAGTCATGTGGCACTTTTATGCTTAGATTTTTAAGGAACCTCCATACATTTCTCCACAATTGCTGTATCTATTCACATTCCTATCCACAGTACAAGAGGCTTCCCTTTTCTCCATACCCTCTCTAAAATTTATTTTTTTGTAGGATTTTTTGATGATGACCATTCTGACTGGTGTGTGGTGATACTTGACTGTAGTTATGATTTGCATTTCTCTAATAATTAGTGATGTTAAACATCTTTCCATGTGCCTCTGGGCCATCTGTATGTCTTATTTGGAAAGATGTCTATTTAGGTCTTTTGCCCATTTCTTGATTGGGCTGTTTGTTTTTTTATATTGAGCTTAATGAACTGTTCATATATTTTGTAGATTAATCTTTTGTTCCTTGCTTTGTTTGCAAATATTTTCTCTCATTCTGAGGGCTGTCTTTTGTCTTGTTTATGCTTTTCTTTGCCAGAGCTTCAGTTTTTAATTAGGTCTCATTTGTTAATTTTTGTTTTATATTCATTATTCTAGGAGGCGGATCAAAAATACCTTGCTGTTACGTATGTCAAAGACTGTTTTTCCTACATTTTTCCTTAAGAGTTTCATTATATTTTGGCTTACAGTTAGACCTTTGATCCATTTTGAGTTTATTTTTTTGAATAGTATTGGGTAGAATTCTAATTTTATTCTTTCACATGTAGCTGTCCTGACCCAGCACCAAGTAGTGAAGAGGCTAGTTTTTTCCATTGTATACTCTTGTCTATGTTGTCATAAATTAGGTGACCATAGGTGTGTGGGTTTATCTCTGGGCTTTCTATCCTGTATCTTTGGTCTATATTTGCTTTTGTGGCAGTACCTGATTGTCTTGATTATGGTAGCTTTGTCGTATAGTTTGAAGTCGGAGAGACTGATTCCTCCAGTTCCATCTTTTAATTTTCATTTGCATGAAATATCTTTTTTCCCATCCACTCACTTTCATTCTTTTATATTATCTCTTTATATTTAATTGTTGCTATTTTAATTATAGTGTGTCTTGGTGCTATCCTCTCTGTGTTGACTTGATTGGGACTCTGTGCTTTCTGGGCTGGGGTGTCTGTTTCTCTTCAAGGTTGGGGAATTTTTCAGCTAGTGTTTCTTCGGAGATATTTTCTATTTTTCTCTTTCTTCTCCTTCTGGACCCCTATAATATGAATGTTAATATAGTTGACCCTGTCCTAGAAATAGTCTTAAAAAAATTTTTTTTTCTATTCATCTTGAGTGATTTCCACTACTCTGTCTTACAGCTCACTGATCAGTTTTTCTCTATCATCTTATCTGCTGTTGTTTTCTTCTACTGCAATTTTTGTTTTGGTTATTGTATTCTTCCCCTGTTTGGTTCTTCTGTAAAATTTCTAACTCTGTTAAAAACTCTTAACTTATCACTCTGTTCATTTATTCTTATACTGAATTCTTTGAAAATCTTTATTATCATTGATTTAAACTCTACTGGGTAGGCAGCAGTTTTCATTCCACTTAGTTCTACTTCTGGGTTTCATCTTGTGTTTTCTTTTGGAGTATATTCCTCTGTCACCTTATTTTGCCTACCTCACCCTTTTTCTTTCTTTGTATTTGGTAAGTTGGTGTTTCCCAATCTTAGAGAAGTGTCCTATGGGTCCCCGCAGGGCATCTCCTGTCTGGTCACCAGAGCTATATGTTCTAGGGGTACGCTCTGTGTGGTCTCTGGTCTTCTGGACCCTTCTGTTGTGGTTTGCTGACTACTGTAGGGGGCTTGGTCAGTGTCCTGGGTTCCCATTCCGGTTGTTTCCAGGCCCTGCCTTGAGCAGAGGGTATTGGCCACTGGTGTTTGGGGTGTTTGGGCGGGTGACTGTGGAGCCCCAGGAAGTCCTTGGGCCTAGCGTTAGCCCACTTGTAAGTAGAGCGCAGTCATTGGTTTGCTACCTGTGAGGCTGGTAATCCCGGAGCCTCTGTGGCCTTCTGGATGGTGGGACTGGCTCCTGATATGGCTAGCTGCAGGGCCCAGTGTGACCTCGGGCTGGTGACATTACACTGATAAACTAGGCTAGATTCCAGAATGGCTGGCTGAAGCACTCAAGCTTTCCTGGAACTGGTGTTGATTTCCTACTGGGTGGGGCTAGGGCCCAGGAGTACTGGGGTGATGCCTGCCTCCTGGCGTGTGGACCAGGTCTTGGCATGGCTACATGTGGGGACGCAGACGTCCAGGGCCTGGTGTTAGCCCACTGGGGGGTGGTGCCATGTCTTGGGGGCCCTGGGCTGGTCTCCCTCTCACAAGGAGGTAAATTGATTTTTTGGGTCTAGTGCCAGCCCACTGACCTGGGTGACACCAGCTCATTTGAACTCTGGTGGGCAGGATCACATCTGCAGCTTTCTGGGGGCTCAGGGGGTGCTAAAGCAGTGGATCTGCTAGTGAAAGGGGCTGGACCCACTGCCCAGCTAACTGCTTAGCCTGGGAATGCTGAGATGCAGACTGGCTGGTGGATAGGGTCATGTACTTTGGCCACTGATGAAGGCCCAATTCATTGGAAAAGACTTTGATGCTGGAAAAGATTGAAGACTAAAGGAGAAGGGCGTGGCAGAGGATGAGATGGTTGGATGGCGTCATCAATTCAATGGACATCAATGTGAGCAAACTCTGGGAGATAATGGGAGCAGAGGAGCCTGGCATGTTGCAGTTCCTGGGGTCGCAAAGAGTTGGACACGACTTAACAACTGAACAACAACAAAGGATAATGTCCTGGTACTTATAAGCTAGAATCAGGGTGCCAAAATGGCTCTCACCAGCCCTGGTATCCCTGTGGTGGGGTGAGCTCCCAGAAATGGCTGCTGTCAGCATCTTACATTCCTAAAGTATGTCAGAATGCTTTTTGCCTCTTCAGGGGGTTCACTAAAGTCAGGAAATGGCTTTGGGTTTGTCAGACTTTGAATGTGTCTTTTAAAAGTGGAGTCTCTCTCTTCAACACGCCCTCTGACTCTTCTGGAAGTAAGTACCACTGGCCTTCAAAGCCAGACATTCTGAGGACTCTTCTCGTTTCAGTATTCTTGGGCTCAAGAGCCCAATGTGGAGCTTAGATCTGTCATCCTTGGGGAGAACTTCTGCAGGTGTAATGATTGTTCTGTGTGTTGATAGCCTATTTGAGGGTGTGCTTCTTTACAATATTGTGCTTCCACGATTCCTACCAATCTTGTTTTAGTTATTTCTTTATATCTTTAATTGTAGATCTTTCCTACTAGTCTTCAAGTCATTTTCACTGATAGCTGCTCTGTAAATAGTTCTAATTTTCGTGTGTCCGTGGGAGGAGGTGAAGTCAGGGTCTTACTACTCTGCCATCTTCCCCTTCCTTTGTTCCTATACTTTTAAAATGCTGAATTATTTATTCTCAAGCTCATATAGATTTGAACACACATCTGCAAGAGTTGCTTTCATCTCCCTTGTTACCCACACTCATTGATCAAAAATTCATCAATTTTATTATATGTCTTTCTTCCCACATTCACTAAGTCATTAGGTAATGGCTCTGTCCCCTTGACTGATCAAGTGCCTATAGTATTTTTTAATCTAATATGATTTGTACAGGTCAAAGTCACTAAAATACTGCTCTGATTCTATAGTTCATCTATTTGTTTTTAAAAAAACAAATAAACAAAGCCATAACAAGCAGCCAAAAGCCTTATTATGGCTAAGATTTCTCTGTAATTTTGTTGTAACCAGTCTTTTCTGTTCTACTTCTCCCCAAGCCCTGCTGTATGTTTTCTAGTCAAATTGAGATTTGAAAACATACTCTATTTCTTTTTTTTAAATTCACTGCATTGACATTGTTTCATCATGGCTTAATTTGCTTTAGAATATATGTTCTCATAGAATGTGGTCATCTAAACGAACTCATTCACATTTTTTTGGTTTTATTGAGATGCAACTGACAAAAATTATAGATATTTAATGTATACAAGACAATGATTTGATATGTGGATTATTGAGAAGTGATTATCTTAATCAGACTAATTAACACCTGCATCTTTTTCTCTTTTTGGGTAGTAGGACACTAAAATCTACTCTCAGCAAATTTTAAGTATATAATACAATACTGCTAATGATAGTCACTGTACTGTATATTATGTTCCCAGAATTTATTTATTTTTAACTGAAAGTTTCTATTCTTTGACCAATTTTTTCCCTTTTAAGAAATATGTATTCAGGAAAACTCAAAACATAACACAAAATGCACAGAACATAAGTAGCAATATAATTTCATTTCACTTCATTCTTACCAATTTTAGTGATTCAGTTAGTTACCCTCCTCTTTTGTGTATTACCATTGTTGTAATATTGGTTCACAGAAAAATTGATGGGAAGTTACAGAGATTTCCCATATAACTCCCACACTTGCACAGGCATAGTCTCATTATCAACATCCCGTTTGTTTCATTTGATAAAAATACACTGGCACTTCATAATCACCAAAGCCATAGCTTACATTATTGTTAACTCTTGGTGTTATACATGCTATGGGTTTAGACAAAAACACAATGACACGTATTCCTTGTTACAGGATCAGGTGATATTTTTACAATCCTAAAAATCCTCTTTGCTCCACTTGTGCGTCTCTCCCTCACCCCAGCCCCTGGCAACCATTCTTCTCACTGCCTCGATATATTTGTCTTTTCTAGGAAACAATATAGTTGGAATCATTATAGCATTTCGTCTTTTCGAATTGCTTCTTTCACTTAGTAATATGCATTTAAGTTTCCTCCATGTCTTTTCATGGTTTGCCAGCTTGTCTATTTTTATTGTTAATACTGCATTGTCTGGGTGTATCACAGTTTATTCATCCATTCACTTACAGAAGGACATTTTGGTCATTATGAAGAAAGCTGCTAGAAACACAAATATCTGCATGTGTTTTTGTGTGTAGGCATAAGTTTTTGATTCCTTTGGGTAAATACTGTAGAGTATGATTGATGAATCATGGATCATATGGTAAGAATCTGTTTAGTTTTATAAGAAACCACAAAAGTGTCTTCCAAAGTGACTGTACCATTTTGCGTTCCCACCAGCAATGAGTGAGAGTTCTTGGTGCTCCACATCTTTACCAGCATTTGATGTTGTCCATGTTCTTTATTTGTAACCATTCTAATATGTATTTAGCATCTCACGGTTTTAATTTGCCTTTTCCTGAAGACATATAACATGAACTATCTGTATGCTTGTCTGCCATCTATATACCTTTGGTGAACTATTGAGGTCTTTGACCCATATTTTCACAGTTCAGTTCAGTTGTGTCCGACTCTTTGCAACTCCATGAATTGCAGCAGACCAGGCCTCCCTGTCCATCACCAATTCCCGGAATCCACCCAAACACATGTCCATCGAGTTGGTGATGCCATCTAGCCATCTCATCCTCTGTTGTCCCCTTCATCTCCCACCCTCAATGTTTCCCAGCATCAGGGTCTTTTCAAATGGGTTAGCTCTTCACATCCGGTGGCCAAAGTTTTGGAGTTTCAGCAACATCAATCCTTCCAGTGAACACCCAGGACTGATCTCCTTTAGGATGGACTGGTTGGATCTTCTTGCAGTCCAAGGGACTCTCAAGAGTCTTCTCCAACACCACAGTTCAAAAGCATCAATTCTTCGGCACTCAGCTTTCTTCACAGTCCAACTCTCACATCCATACATGACCACTGGAAAAATGATAGCCTTGACTAGACGGATCTTTGCTGACAAAGTAATGTCTCTGCTTTTTAATATGCTGTCTAGGTTGGTCATAACTTTCCTTCCAAGGAGTAAGCGTCTTTTAATTTCATAGGTACAGTCACCATCTGCAGTTATTTTGGAGTCCAAATAAGTGAAGTCAGCCACTGTTTTCACTGTCTCCCCATCTATTTCCCATGAAGTGATGGGACCAGATGCCATAATCTTAGTTTTCTGAATGTTGAACTTTAAGTCAACTTCTTCACTCTCCTCTTTCACTTTCATCAAGAGGCTTTTTAGTTCTTCTTCACTTTCTGCCATAAGGGTGGTGTCATCTGCATGTCTGAATTTACTGATATTTCTCCTGGCAATCTTGATTCCAGCTTGTGCTTCTTCCAGCCCAGCGTTTCTCATGATGTACTCTGCATATAAGTTAAATAAGCAGGGTGACAATATACAGCCTTGAGGTACTCCTTTTCCTATTTGGAACCAGTCTGTTGTTCCATGTCCAGTTCTAACTGTTGCTTCCTGACCTGCATACAGGTTTCTCAAGAGGCAGGTCAGGTGGTCTGGTATTCCCATCTCTTTCAGAATTTCCCACAGTTTACTGAATTGCTTTGAGTTCCTTGTATGTTTTGGTTACTAACCCTTTATCAGACGTGCTCTTTACAAGTCCTTTCTCCCAGTCTATGGCTCAACTTCTCATTTTCCTGAAGTATCCAGTTTTGTGTAGTGCTTGACACAAGAATTTGGGGGCTATTAAATTTTTGCTATTAAAAATAATTTCATTAACTCCACAATAGCCTAGAAGAGATGTTCCATTGTTTATTTAATTGTTACTCTCTGATTTAACACTTGGGCTATTTCGGGCCATATTCATGGGGGATAGAAGTAACTTTTTAAAGTATTGGCCTAAAAAATATCTTTGTATATCTCCAGTTATCCATATTTTTGTTTTTAAGATTGATTCTCAGAAATGAAGTTGTTTCATTCAATATTGTAAGTATGTAAATAAAGATCACTTATAATGTGCCACTTATCAGGGTGTGTCCATGTGCGTGGGGGAGTGGGGAGAGGAGAGAGGGAGGTGTGGGGGAAAGGTGATTGGATTCATGTTTTTAAAAGATCTCTGTGGCCCCTGTGTTTAGACCGGACTGTGAGGGGCAAGACTGCAAGCAGTGACACCAGGTAGGAGGCGACTGCAGTGATGCTGGGGAGACGCTGGAGAAGGAATAGGCTGCCCACTCCAGAATTCCTGGGCTTCCCTGGTGGCTCAGCTGGTAAAGAATCCACCTGCAATGCGGGAGACCTGGCTTCAATCCCTGGGTTGTGAAGATCCCCTGGAGAAGGAAATGGCAACCCACTCCTGTATTCTTGCCTGGGAGGTCTTATAGACAGAGGAGATGGACAGGCTGTGGTACATGGGGTCACAAAGAGTCAGATATGACTTAGCAAGTAAACTATAACAACAAGCATGTCACTTAGGTGGAACTACACATTATATTTTAATAAGTATTCTTACAATCCTTTCTTTGGAAATCCATTTTTATGTATAATTGATACTATCAGTTTGGTTTATTCCTCTTCCTTAGTTTTTATCTCATCGTAACAAAAATTTGTAGTGACAGACTAAAGGATTTAAAATAACAGATAAGTTACAACTTAGTTCAGCTCAAGCAGACACATCTTTTATTAAATAGACACTCCCAAGACGTGGGGACAGGCCAACCCCAAAGAAGTCTTCCTCTTTGCTCTTGGCTCCCCCATTTTTATACTCCCTGTCTGTTCCTTTTGATTATGCCCCATGAAAAATCAGGCTTGTACCCACCACCAATCAATGAAAGGGAATACAAATTGGAATATGCTCAATGTTGATTGACAATTGCAAGTTATATAAAAGCAGGCCCTGTTTCTATCTTCCCATAATTAAGCCCATTATAATCAGATGTGTATATATATGTGTATGTATATATGTGTGTATATATATATATATAATATTTATAACATATACTATATATACAAACAATATTTATGAACCTTTATGGGCTCCTAGCTGCCAAAGGTTACTTGGAAAAGTCCCTGGGGTTAATTTATATATACTGTGTGCCTAGGACACATGTGCAAGAGTTGAAAATTTCTGTGGTCATTTTTGTGACATATCTATGGGCTCTCTTCAGTATGTCTAGGAAGGAGTTTAGAGATCAGCTTGCATACCTTTCAGCCAAGCCACTCCTCATTGCTCGTCAAACTTCCTACCTAGCAGTTCAATTCAGTTCAGTTCAGTCGCTCAGATGTGTCTGACTCTTTGTGACCCCAAGGACCGCAACATGCCAGGCCTCCCTGTCTTTCACCCATTCCCAGAGTTTACTCAAACTCATGTCCATCGAGTTGGTGATGCTACTGAGCCATCTCATCCTTTGTTGTCCCCTTCTTCTCCTGCCTTCAGTCTTTCCCAGATCAGGGTCTTTTCGAATGAGTCAGCACTTTGCATCAGGTGGCCAAATTATTGGAGTTTCAGCTTCAACATCAGTCCTTCCAATGAACACTCAGGACTGATCTCCTTTAGGTTGGACTGGGATATCCTTGCAGTCCAAAGGACTCTTAAGCATCCATTCTCCAACACTACAGTTCAAAATCATCAAGTTTTCAGCATTCAGCTTTCTTTATAGTCCAACTCTCACATCCACACATGTTTGGAAAACCATAGCTTTGACTGTACGGACCTTTGCTGGCAAAGTAATGTCTCTGCTTTTTACCATGCTGTCTAGGTTGGTCATAACATTACTTCAAGGGAGTAAGCATTCAGTCACCATCTGCAGTGATTTTGGAGCCCAGAAAAATAAAGTCTGTCATTGCTTCCACTGTTTCCCCATCTATTTGCCATGAAGTGATGGGACCAGATGCCATGATCTTAGTTCTCTGAATGTTGAACTTTAAGCCAACTTTTTGACTGTCTTCTTTCACTTTCACCAAGAGACTCTAGTTCTTCTTCACTTTCTGCCATAAGGGTGGTTTCATCTGCATATCTGAGGTTATTGATACTTGTCCCGGCAATCTTGATTCCAGCTTTGCTTCTTCCAGCCCAGCATTTCTCATGGTGTGCTCTACATATAAGTTAAATAAGCAGGGTGACAATATACAGCCTTTGCATACTCCTTTTCCTATTTGGAACTAGTCTGCTGTTCCATGTCCAGTTCTAACTGTTGCTTCCTGACCTGCATACAGGTTTCTCAAGAGGCAGGTCAAGTGGTCTTGTATTCCCATCTCTTTAAGAATTTTCCACAGTTTATTGTGACCTGTACAGTCAAAGGCTTTGGTATAGTCAATAAAGCGGAAATAGATGTTTTTCTGGCACTCCCTTGCTTTTCTCATGATCCAGCAGATGTTGACAATTTGATCTCTGGTTCCTCTGCCTTTTCTAAATCTGGCTTGAACATCTGGAAGTTCACTGTTCACATACTGTTGAAGCCTGGCTTGGAGAATTTTAAGCATTACTTTACTAGCATGTGAGATGAATGCAATTGTGTGGTAGTTTGAGCATTCTTTGTACCATACATATATTACTTGATATTTTGAATATTTAACACAAGCATTTTATCATGTCATTAGAATTTATAAAATCATTTTAATGGATATGTAATATTTCTTTTAAAGGATACCAGCATTTAATCATTTGAATCATTATGCTTACTTTGATATGTCTATTAAAATAATTTGTAAGGAAAAATTTTGTACAAATGTACCTTTCAAAATTATTTTATTATGCTAATTTTCTAAAAGTACCTCAAAGAATATGCTCATATATAAAACTCTTGAAACATCTTGCTAAAATTGTTTCCAGAATGATTTGACAGTTTACACTATTAGCAGGATATGATATTGCTTGATTCAATGCTCCATTTCTTAGTATTGAAGATGATAATGTTTTAATCATTGCTGAATTTATATGGGAAAACAGCATTTTGTTTTAATTTGCATTTCTTTGATTAGTCATATTTGAATGTTTTCAAGTTCATTAGTCATTTGTATTCTAGGAATTCTGTATATAGTCATTACTAACTTCTTAATTGTGTTTGTATGGTATTCTATTTGATGTTAATGATACTAAAACTTTGTCAATTAAAGTTATATTATAAAATAATATGACAATTATTTTTTAAGTTCTTACATATTTTAGGGAGTTTTTTCTTCAAAGTTAACTTAAACAAATTGATTATTGCACTTCAGAAATGAAGGGTCTGCTTATGAAGCAATTGTAGACCATAGAGCAGAAATCATACTTTATTCTATAGATATTCCAGTGTTTTTATTCTTTTCAGCAAGAGTAGAAAACACAACCAAATTTGTATGTTGACAGCAACAAGGATAGAGCCTGGGAAAAGTATATGAGAGTTGAGGCAAGATTGAAAAAGGAAGGAACCACTTAGGAAGCTGACTTATTGTGTGGGTAAGATTTTTATCACCTTATCTTAGGAAATGGGTAATTGAGTAGAATCAAGGCACATACCCAACTAAAGCTGATGTATCTTTGTCAAATTTTCCTAACAGAGTTATTTTGGCTTCATAAAAATTCTTCATATTTGTAATTTTCTAGATTTTGGAATTTAAATTTGATAATATAAAAATATAATTGTGAAAAGTATAAAGTGAAAGTTGCTCAGTCATGTCTGACTCTGCAAGTAAATGGAATTCTCCAGGCCAGAGTACTGGAGTGAGTAGACATTCTCTTCTCCAGGGCATCTTCCCAACCCAGGGATCGAATCCATGTCGCCTGCGTTGCAGGTGGATTCTTACCAGCTGAGTCACCAGGGAAGCCCAGGAATACTGGACGGGGTAGCCTGACCCTCCTCCAGCGAATCTTCCCAACCCATGAATTGGACCAGGGTCTCCTTCATTGCAGGCGGATTCTATACCAATTGAAGCCCCTAAAAATATCATTATTTCCATGGTAATTTCCCATCATTTTTAATCACATACATTCCCTCCCTCATGAGTTATTAAATAAGCGTTTCTTTACAAAAACCTTATTAGGTTATGCTGTATGTATATTATATGAATTTAAATGATTTTCTTTTTCTTGCATGAGTTAACCAGTTGTCTGAAAGCAGAGTTACTTAACTGTCTTTGTGAGACAAATTGTAATATGATTGACTACCCCTAAATATCATTCATTTTAATTTTCTTGGTTATCTATTTTATAAACATTTTCCTTAAAAACATATTTGACTGATTCGTTTATTCTTTCTAGATTACTCTTGTACATTTCTAAGTAGGAGGAAGAGGGAACAGAAAAGAGCAAGCTGTATATTGACTCTCTAATTGTTGTTTTACTGTTCTTAAGTATATTTGTCTACTTATTTCTATGAAAAAAAATAGTAGGCCCTTCGAGTATCTCTTGCTTTAAAATATTTCAGGAAAAATACTTGTCTTGCGTGTTTTTTACAGGGACTGGATTTTTTAAAGCATTTAGTTGTGCGTTGACATGAACACAATTGAAAGACAAATATCTAAGAAAATATTTTTAATTTTCACAAAAGTTTTCAAACTTTAATATCAAAATTATATAAGAAATTGGGGGACACACTGATATAAAAATGGACAGAATATGAATATGCAAGTCACACACACATACCCAGAGTCTATAGTCTTGTTATTAATCTAATAAATATAAATGGGAAGAATGAGATGAGTTTTTTTCTATATGAAATTGACAAAAACAATTATAATTCAGAGTGTTATCCAGAGAGTTGGGAAATGGGTGGTCTCAAACATGGATTATGGGAGAAGTGAAAAACGGTGCGAATTTTCTAGAGGACAATATTACAGTGTCAAACTTTAAGACGTTTATTCATGTTGATTCTACTTTGGCACTTCTAGGAATTTTCACAGGAGGAAAATAGAATTACACAAAAAAGCCTTTTAAAAGCTTGTGATAATTTTGACTAATTTGAAACAAACTACAATTTCCAGCCACAGGGAAGTAGGGATGGCTTAATTGATGGTAAATTTATACATAATAATCAATTGTAACCACTACAGTTCATGTGATATAGAAAAATATTCATGAGATAGATTCTATATTCAGCATGGATCTAATGCATAATTTTGTGTGCATGATTTTATGTGTCTGTGTCCGGGGGTAGATCGGGGTGTGTGTGCATGCTAAGTCTGTTCAGTCGTGTTTTCTGTGCGACCCTGTGGACCGTGGCCCGCCAGGTTCCTCTGTCTATGGGTTTCTGCAGGCAAGGATACTGGAGTGGGTTGCCATGCCCTCCTCCAGGAGATCTTTCCTACCCAGGGATCAAACCTGTGTCTCTTATGTCTCCTGCATTGGCAGGCAGGTTCTTTACCACTAGCACCTGGGGTGTGTGTTTGTATATTTGGGTATTAGTATATATGGTAGAGTATGAGTTTGGGTATGTATTTAAGTGATAATGTTTGTGGCATTGGGAAGTCATGGGAATTTGGAGATATGTTTGTGTATTTGGAGTGTATACGTGGATTTGTGGATCTATCTCAGTGTTTATGGGTGTGCGAATGCATAAACAAATCCTCAAAATGAAAATTCAAAGTCGAAACACTGTCGTGATCATCATAGCTATAGCTGAATCTGTTGTTGTTCAGCCATCCAGTCCTGTCCGACTCTGCGATCCCATGGGCTGTCGCACGCCAGGCTTCCCTGTCCTTCACCGTCTCCCGGAGCTTGTTCAAACTCATGTCTATTTGAGTCGGTGATGCCATCCAACCATCTCATCCGCTGTGGTCCCCTTCTCCTCCCAGCAGTCTTTCCCAGCATCAGGGTCTTTTCTCATGAGTCAGGTCTTCACATAAAGTGGCCAGACTGGAGCTTCAGCTTCAGCATCAGTCCTTCCAATGAATATTCGGGTTGATTTCCTTTAGGATGGACTGACTTGTTCTTGCAGTCCTATAGTTGAATAAGCAGGATTGATTTTATCAATTGTATTTTTCTCCAATAAATGTGTTTTCATGTGTGAATACATGTATTCCATTAAACTTAAAGATTATTACAATTAAAAAAAATATTTTCAATAACTACAAAGAAACATCTCTAAAGATTATAAATAAGCTCCCCAATTCAAATAAATATGGTAATAAATTCTATACTTAACTTGGGTAAAATAAGCTGAATAAATTTTAAGAGCAAGAAAATGGAAAAGCAACAATTTGTGTACATTTTTACTGTGCCATGGAAACATTTCATGTGAAGTGTGAAATTTTAATTTAAATTAAATAATTTTAGTGTGAGCTCTTCTGTTTTCCCTCAGTGCATTTTTATCCACTTCAATCACATAAAATATCTTTTGGATGCTTCACATTAAAATTATTTAAATTATATGATTTCAGAATTTTTTTTTATTTAAAAGAGACCCTTTATGTTTCAATGTATAATAATAGTAGTTGAAATACTTAAACAGGTGGCATTTGTTTATAAATGATTTCAAGTGTTAGTGAGAATTTATTTAACACCTCACTCAGGAAACATAATAGAAAAGATCAGAGGTTTATCTAATCCTTTAGGTCAGAGATGCTCTCAAATTGTGTTTGTAGATGTTAATGGGTATTCTGGAAAAACATACATGAAGGTTGTATGGTCAGATAAGTTTAGGGAATACTGTCTACTCTAATCCTCACTTGTTGATTTTTGGTTCATATTAGCTCTCCAAGATGCATCAGAGAAAGCTATTTAACTTTAATTAAGCATTTATCACATAAATTTGACTATGGGATTATCTTTTATTTTGTTTATTTTTTTCATGGATTGCTTATTAACATGTCATGAAAGTAAAATTATAATTTGAGAAATAATGTGCTAAACTCTTCAGTTCAAGCTTACTAACAGATTTATTTTCAGGTCAAAATAGCTGTTTTCAACAGTCTTGCATGGTTAATTCATTCAGATCAACCTCAACACAAACAAACAAAAAAAAGGCAGTAAGTAGTAGTTTGATATAAAGTCATAAAAAAAGTTCTAAGGACTTGATATACAGATAACATAATTGATAATTGTTATTAGTTCTCCTAAAGAAAAATCTTTTCACAGTCAGTAAACATATGCATGTTAGGGAAAGATAATTACTGATAGAAAAAAATTACTCCCCTAGTATCCATTTATTGTATATGTTGTCTGCTATATGTTGGGTCCCTTCTAGATGATTATGTATATTCTAGTCAGACATATGGTTCATCTTAAACAGTGTCCAGAATCCTGTAGTAAATTCTTCAAGAGCAACTAAAATTAAAAAGGAACCTAGCTTTATTTATAGCCTAATATGGATCCACTGGAGAAGGAAATGGCAATCCACTTCAGTATTCTTGACTGGAGAATCCTGTTGACAGAGGAGCCTGGTGGGCTGCTGTCCATGGGGTCGCACAGAGTTGGACACAACTGAGGTGACTTAGCGTGCATGCATGCAATGTGGATACACAGGGCTTCCCCGGTTGCTAAGTGGTAAAGAATCCACCTACAATGCAGGAGCCATAGGAGACACAGGTTCGATCTCTGAGTCTGGAAGATCCCCTGGAGGAGGGCGTGGAACCCACTCCAGTATTCTTGCCTGGAGAATCCCATGGACAGAGGAGCCTCGCGGTCTTCAGTCCATTGGGTTGCTAACAGTCAGACACGATTGAAGTGACTTAGCATGCACGCACATGGATTCACACATTGAGAACAGGTCGGTTTCCTTTTTAGTGTAAACTCCTGTTACATAGGACCGACACTAACATTTTAAAGTTTTGAAACTGTTTTAAACATTCATCATAACTGTACTTTCCTCACCAGCCTCCAGAAGCCTCATTCATGTTCATCCCTTTGATTCACTACCATGCAGATTAATTTCTCTAAGGACTTTCCCTTTCACAGTCTATGTATTCTGGAGCTCATGTTGTCCTCTAGCATGTCCCTAGCATTCATTTCCACTTCTTCTTGATATTCAACTGTGGTTTCTAGGTCCCTATCCAGTACTTTCTCCCTGGCAAAGATTTTCTGATTTTCTCATACTTAATTTTTTTCTTAAGTGCATTCAGTTCAGTTGAGCATTCAGTCCTGTCCGACTCTTTGCGACCCCAGGGACTGCAGCACACCAGTCTTCCCTACCCAGCACCAATTCCCGGAATTACTCAAACTCATGTCGATTGAATCGGTGATGCCATCCAACCATCTCATCCTCTGTCATCCCCTTCTCCTCCTGCCCTCAATCTTTCCCAGCATCAGGGTCTTTTCCAGTGAGTTTCTGCTTTCTTTGTAAAACTTTTTTTATGTTATGCTTTTTTTTCATGTTTTGTTATTTCCCTCCTGTAAATTCTCAGTTTGAAAAATTTAGTATTAATAAGAAGCAAATAATATAACATTTGTTTAGTGTTATTTGCATAATATAAAAGAGCAGTCTCAGCTTTCTGTACCTATGTAAGACATAGGTACTAAAATGCTTGCTGAATGTGGAGGCCAAACTTGCAACTGGGGGTCTCACTCTATACAGTTGTGTATTGATCTGGCCTCTAGGCTTTTATCATTTATAGAATTTTCTTTTAGCTTTTGATTTCCCTAGAAAACTGTTCCTGCCTTAGGAAAATAACGCTGTCTGCCAGCGTGGGACCCGGGTGGGTAGAAGGACGAGGACCTCCCCATTTAGTGTGTAGACTGTCACTCAACCAACCATTCCCCCAGCCCCATTCCAGTGCCTACTTTTTGTGCTACACCCCCAGCTTCTACCATGCCTCCCATCCCTCATTTCTAGACTTTTTGGCTAAATTTTCTCAAAATGTAATCCTCGTCGGATTGCAGGATAGTTATCTGAGTGCACAGATGACCCAGACTGGATTCTTGAGGATCTGACTGATCCTTATACAACTTTCAGGTAATCCTTTGGGAGCTTATTTCTTTTCTTGTTTAGTGGAGCTTCAGGAGGGGACAATATAAATGCATATGATTCAATATGCCAGAAATCTTAAATATGTCCTTTGTACATATATAAAAAGTTAGTCTTTTAAGTTATATGTATGTAGATATGATATAGCACTAAAAGCAAATTGGTTTATAGCATCCACTTCATATTGACCTTATTGAAGTGATTTTCTTCCTTTTGTGATATCAGTTTATTTATTTTTTTGATTCTCACTGTTCAGATAATTATTCCTCTAAGAAATAAAGGCCTTGCAGTTCCCAACAAATAAGTATACCTAGGCAATGATTATCAGTGGCTGATTCTGGCTGAAAAAAACTACACACACACAATCTCAATGTGAACATTTCTCTACCAGCTTACAAGATACACACAAATCAACTTGATAAATGACACCATGAAGATGTAATCAGTGGAGTCTGGGCATATGGTTTGAAAAAAATCTCTATAAAACCATCAAGTTTCTTTAATAAATAATTGGAAGAAAATAAAAAGATGAATTTGGGGAAGTTATAAACTATAATAACCTAAAGGACTTAAAAATCACAATTTTGAGAACCTTATTTAGATTTTGGTGAAAGCAAACTATAAAGATAAATTACAAAGCAAATAGAGAAGTATGAAAAGTGACTGGATATTTGGAGATACTGTTAAATTATAGTAAATGTTTTAGGAGTGATAATGGTAATGTAGTTCTTAAAAGTAGATACTGAATAAATTATTAATGAAATGATATCATGCCTTGTGATATCTTGGATTTGTTTTATAATAATCTGGGAAGGGAATGAGTAGAGGTAGGGATGATACAAGGTCAGGAATGTATTGATAATTGATGAAGATGTGTGTGTCCATTAGATTTATTTACCATTATTTCTACTTTTGCCTGATTTAAAGTAATAGTAATAAGAAAAACTAAAGGCTGTTTTTACTCCTTTCAAAAACATGAGTGTATCTACTTCTGAAAACTTCAAGTCAAAATTCAAAATGCTCTGAATTCAAAACACAGAAATGGATTAAGGATGCTCGCCTACAATTCACAAGGCAAAGCTCTGCATTTGAAACTACTACACTGAAATATGCGTACTGGTCAGAGCCAGATGTTGAAATAAATAACCCTGAAATATTAATTTCTGTTTATTTTTATTTTAATCCAGTGAACACTGTCACTGTATAAAATGTTTTATTAAATACCTATTTGTCCCCCAGCCTAATGTGTTTCCATGCTTCTCAGGGAACCAGAGGGCTGGGTCTGTAAATTGTTAAAATGAATGAGACTCTGATCCTAAAAGGCTACTGTAACAAAAGTTCTGTGAGTCAGTAAAGTCACAGTCTATCTTTTTTTCTTATCTGCTGTATTATTTCCATCCCATCACGTTCTAGTTGTCCCTGATCTTAAGCAACTGCTGTTGCTCAGTCACTAACTGGTGTCCGACCCCTTGTGACCCCGGGGACTGCAGCACGCCAGCTCCCCTGTCCTCATCACCTCCTG
Organism: Odocoileus virginianus; assembly: GCF_023699985.2. NCBI lineage: Eukaryota > Metazoa > Chordata > Mammalia > Artiodactyla > Cervidae > Odocoileus > Odocoileus virginianus. The sequence goes on from NC_069688.1 coordinate 59,318,101, forward strand.
GAATTTGCTCAAACCCACGTCCATTGAGTCTGTGAGGCTATCTAACTATCTCATCCTCTGCCATTCCCTTCTCTTGCCTTTAATCTTTCCAAACATTAGGGTCTTTTCCAATGAGTCGGCTCTTATCCAAAAGAAGAGCCACAGTCTTTAAAACAGCCTGCGTGGCCTAATGTTTCTAGTTTTTCTGAAACTTTTTTGACTTTAGCTCCTATAGTGTTGCCTTTTCTTTACCCTATTCCAGCTCTAAAGACATGCTCTTCCCTGTGTCTTTGACAACTACTGTTGCCTCTGACTGGATCTGCATAATTCCTTCCTTCACCTTCCTCCAGCTTTTATTTAAGATGTCATTTTCTTACTGAAGGTCTGTTTGTCTGTCCTTCTGCTAATTGGGCACTGCCCTCCCCAGTCCTCCTTTCCTGCTTATTTTTTTTTCTGTGACTCTTATTCTGTATAGTATTCTATATATTACCTTTTGTCATGATATTTACATTTTGTTGTTATTTTTGTCACCACATCAGAATGAGAACCATGTAAAAAGGTTACTCTTATTTTCTGTACTTTACTTTGTCATACATCAGTCAGAAATAGTCATGACTTCAGGTTTGTGCCAGTGTTTGGACCACTCTTTGAAGAGCATTTCTCTATATTACATATGATATTTCATGGTGAAATGTGTACTCATTATTGTAAAAAAATGGTTTTCAGGTAGCACAAATGTGTGGGATACAACAAATACTTATGAACATGCATGGGCATTATATAATTTTTTTAAAAGGCAGACAAGGTGAAACATTATTCTATTCTGTTTGATATATTTTATTTGATTTGGCCACCTGATGCGAAGAACTGACTCATCGGAAAAGACCCTGATGCTGGGAAAGATTGAACACAGGAGGAGAGAGGATGACAGATGATGAGATGGTTGGATGGCATCACCGACTCAATGGACATGAGTTTGAGCAAGCTCTGGGAATTGGTGATGGACAGGGAGGCCTGGCTTGCTGCAGTCCATGGGGTTGCAAAGAGTTGGACACAACTGAGCGACTGAACTGAACTGATTCAATATATTCTATATTCCTGCTTTTTTTCTATTTATGGAATAAGCTCAACTTGATATATACTTTAGTCATGCACATCAGGGATCCTGGCAGGAAAAAAGTGGCACAGTGACCCAAAAGAACTACATTAGGGGACTGTTTTCTGAGATTTAGGGAGGGTTAAGAGAACCTACAGAGGATGGTGAGGGCCCCTGAGATTAGCAACAGCAGACAGTAACAACTGTCTAGTATTAGGAGGGCAAATGTATGTGATTCAGTTTTCAGAGCTTGGTGAAATCTGCAGTCGTGGAAGAATCACTTCCAACAGATGTGCGACCTAAAGAAATGCACGGAGGGCAGGAAAGGGGCATAGATACTGCAACTGCCCCTTTCATTCATCCTCTGTCCTCCACTAGTTGAGTTCCCTTTTGCACAAACCAGTTCAGTTCAGTTCAGTTCAGTTCAGTCGCTCAGTCGTGTCCAACTCTTTGCGACCCCATGAATCACAGCACGCCAGGCCTCCCTGTCCATCACCAACTCCTGGAGTTTACTCAAACTCATGTCCATCGAGTCGGTGATGCCATCCAGCCATCTCATCCTCTGTCGTCCCCTTCTCCTCCTGCCCTCAATCTTTCCCAGCATCAGGGTCTTTTCAAATGAGTCAGCTCTTCGCATGAGGTGGCCAAAGTATTGGAGTTTCAGCTTCAGCATCAGTCCTTCCAGTGAACACCCAGGACTGATCTCCTTTAGGATGGACTGGTTGGATCTCCTTGCAGTCCAAGGGACTCTCAAGAGTCTTCTCCAACACCACAGTTCAAAAGCATCAATTCTTCGGTGCTCAGCTTTCTTCACAGTCCAACTCTCACATCCATACATGACCACTGGAAAAACCATAGCCTTGACTAGACGGATCTTTGTTGACAAAGTAATGTCTCTGCTTTTTAATATGCTGTCTAGTTTGGTCATAACTTTCCTTCCAAGGAGTAAGTATCTTTTAATTTCATGGCTGCAATCACCATCTGCAGTGATTTTGGAGCCCAGAAAATAAAAGTCAATCACCGTTTCCACTGTTTCCCATCTATTTGCCATGAAGTGATGGGACCGGATGCCATGATCTTAGTTTTCTGAATGTTGAGCTTTAAGACAACTTTTTCACTCTCCTCTTTCACTTTCATCAAGAGGCTCTTTAGTTCTTCTTCGCTTTCTGCCATAAGGGTGATGTCATCTGCATATCTGAGGTTATTGGTATTTCTCCCTGCAATCTTGATTCCAGCTTGTGCTTCCTCCAGCTCAGGGTTTCTCATGATGTACTCTGCATATAAGTTAAATAAGCAGGGTGACAATATATAGCCTTGACGTACTCCTTTTCCTATTTGGAACCAGTCTGTTGGTTCATGTTGAGTTCTAACTGTTGCTTCCTGACCTGCATACAGGTTTCTCAAGAGGCACGATCCAAATGGTTATCAAATGGCAAGGAAGCCTCAGTGGTGCAGTCCATGGAAGTCAGCCTCCCAGTACAGGTCAGAGGGGGTAGAAAACCAAATATAGAAAAGCAGGTGGAAACCAAAGCATATACAATTTTTCGAGATGTCTTTAGTTTCAATTATTACTTAAATTTCCTACCTTTTCAGTCATGAGATGTCCTCTAATTTATCATCTCTGTTTTTTCAGATTTAGGATTAGAATGATAATTTACTCGTTGAATGAGTCCAAATGAATTGTGCGCCTTAATCTATGCTCTCCATGTGTTTGGAAGACTTCTGGCTATAGATTATCACACTAGTGATAGATAGGGAGTTGAATCAAGATTTGAGTCAGGAAGACACATTAAGAGCTCATTACCATTTTTCAGTCTTAGAAGTTTGAGGTCCCAATCTAAGGCTGAGGATGGAGAGATCAGAGTGGATCTGAGATGCATTTACTGTGCACAGTCAGTGAGATGTGTAGACTGTCTGATTTGTTCAAAGGGATTTAGAAAAAAAGGAAGTATTGGGATAAGTTCCAGATTTGGAGTTTGGTTGACTAGATTGTGTCATTTACCTCCATAAATAACATAAGGCTGGGTAATGTTTTCGCTGCACTGGGAGTTCCAAGAGCAGTGATGAAAGGTTCAGTTTTAAACGTGGTGACTGATGTGCTATGGAGATATCTAAGTGCAGATGGTGGGTTTGGGAGAAAAGGTATTTCATGTTCTCTGGAGCTCTGGAGAGAGAGCTCAATTGAGGGTACAGATAGAGGAGTCATCAGCATTTAGGTATTGGTTTAAGACATTGTTGTGATTAGCAGGCTTCAAGTGTTGAAAAACCACAATGTGTTAGGTGCCTGGTAGACTCAGAGAAGTTCAGTAACTTGTTTCTTTAGGAGAAGATGAATTCTCTAAGTGTAGAGAAATTTAAGGCAGATTTTGATGGGAGTTGGGGGGGCAGTTAGTGGGAAGGAAGAAACATCAGCAAGTAGAAAGAGAAAGAACCATCTGATTTCTTTTCCAAGTTCATATATATCATTGATGTTAACTACTCTAAGTGATGACTTCTTTTTCCAAACAGCTTTTCTTTGGTCTGTAATCATGAGGCTAAGTACATAGCTTCAGAGTCCTATGGTCACAAAGTTCATGAGAGAAATAACACAGAATTAGCACTATGAAAAAAATGAGCTCTTTCTAAAACAATCTTGTGACTGCTGTATTTGATCTTATAATTGAACATTTTTCTGCCTTTGCTCTGGACTTTAGGAAACTTTGCCACTGGCATTATCTTCATGTCTATTCTTTTACCCTTAAAGGTCAATGTTTTTTATGTTACTCCTGCTTAATATATTTCTGAGAGCAACATTAAATGTAGAATGAGGTAGAATATTTTTAAATGAATACAAATGTAATCATGTAATTCTGTTTCATAGAACAGTTTTCCTCATTCTCAAAACGTTTGGGTTTGCAGAGTTGACCCATTTCAAATTTTAATTTAAGTATTTATCAAGTTAAAATAAGATTTTAAACTAAACACAGATGAGTGACATACAAGAGTCAGTGTGGAAGGTCTTACCATAAGGGTTACTGGATTGGTGTTCTAATGACATTGCTACAAAAGTACAGAATTCATTCTATTTAATCAGTACAAGTATAACCCCAGATATTCATTTAAAATATATTGTTTTAAGCAATCTTTAAAATGATGTGTGATATCATATGTTATACACAAAAGAATTGCTTTTAACCAGAGTTTGCCTCTGAATTTCGACATATTTATTAGGTCTTTTAAAATCATAATTGCAGAAAAGTTAAATACTACAGAAATAGTCTTCTGTTTCAATGTTTTACCCACAAATTCCATTCATAGGGAGCAAACAGGTTGAATGATTTTTTGAAAACATGTACAAATTTAATATGCACATGCAAGCATAGCATCTTGCTATGTATGTACATGTGTTTTTAGTAATAGCTTGTGTTCACCTCTTCCTGTCTATTCATATCAGTCCATTTGATTCTTCTTTATTAGTACATAATATTCTATTTTAATCATTTGTCTACTCATTCAATATTTATTGAGTACCTAGTCCATACTAGGGACTTCTGCAGTTTAATAGGAAATTCATGGTCTCTGCCCTAATGGAACCTAGAGTCCCGAGGGTGAAAGACAAGTAAATTAAATGCCTATTTTGGAATATACTTTAGAGGAATCAAATAGGTTATACAGATATAAAGTAATAGGAGAGATGTATTTATTTAGGATGATTTGGAAAGGATTTTGTCTGAGGAGATGCCATTTGAGCTGAGGCCTGGAACATTGAACGGAAGCAATGAGACACTCGGAGAAGGTCAGTCTCTTTTCCACAGTGTTACATAGTATTCTATTGACATATTATGCCACAGTTTTTTTTTTTTTTTCATTGAAAGACAGAGCTATTTTATTTATTTAATTTGCTCTAGCCGTTGTCAACCAGCCACTACAAATGGGCCTCTTGTGATCATTTAAGTGGCAGTATTTATTAAATTTCTCCTTCAGATGCTGTCGGTATTATGCCACAGTTTATTAATTCATTTCATTCTCTAGTTAGAAGTTTTCTTTTTTTTTTCCTAGTAAAGAAACACTGTTACAAACATTTATGCACAACTATCCTGGTATACATGCACAAAAATTTCTCTAGGGGATATATGCAGAAATAAATGTGCAGTAAGATATTTATATCTAGTTTATTCCAAATAATTCCCCAGCATATTATGTATATTTAAATGCCTTTAACAGTATGGAAGTAGGCCTATTTTGGAGCAACTTTGCCAGTACTTTATAGTGCACTTTTCTTGGGTTTTATTACTCTTAAGGGATGTGGCCTGAAATAATTCCCTCGCAGCCTCAGTGACGCCTCCGACGCTTCCTGCCTCCTGGTGTCTGCTCTGCCTCGGCTGTTGCTGCCTCTCCTTTGCTGCTCCTGGTGCTAATGCTCATCCTCCTCCTTCGTGTTCCCTCTTCCCCGCTGCATCCTGCTTCTCACTTCCTCCTCTCTGTCCCACTGTACATGCCTGCTAAGTCTCTTCAGTCATGTCCAACTCTGCAACCCTATGGACTGTAGCCCGCCAGGCGCCTCTGCCCATGGAATTCTCCAGGCAAGAATGCTGGAGTCGGTTGCCATACCCTGAGTCTTCCCGACCCAGGGATCAAATCTGCATCTCCTTCATTGCAGGCAGATTCTTTACCTCTGAGCCGCCAGGGAAGCCTCTCTGTCCCACAGTTGCCCTTGAAATGCACAGCCCTTATAATTTTATTATTCTTGTTATATTAGTGTTCATATTTCCAGGGAGTGTGTAGGATGGCAAAGATGTAGCTTACTGCCACACTGCCATAGAGAAGTCAGTTAAGGGTGAGGGAATGCAGACTCTGTTGATATGTAAAGTAACACTTGATCCATTAGGAAAACTAATCCATGGATTTGTAAAGTGAAGACAAGGTAGCAATTTGTGTAGATAAATCAATTAAAGACATCCTCAGGACAGATGAAAAACTACCATTGATGCCTGTTGCAGACTTTGAGCTAGTGTCTTAAAAGTGTTTTCTTTTTCTTTTCTATAATTTGTAAAAAATAGGTGTACATATGTTCCCCATCCTGAGCCCCCTCCCACCTCCCTCCCCATCCCATCCCTCTGTGTCATCCCAGTGCACCAGCCTTGAGCTTGAAAGTGTTTTAAACATAAATTATAAGACATGATAGGAGGTGAGAGGAATCCAGCAAGTAGAAGACAGAGTTTATGGTAGAGAGTGGGTATAGCTCAAATAATGGATACTTAAGAAGAGGCAATACCAAAGGCAAGGAAGATGAGGAACTGATCACCCTGGGCATTTTGGTACATTCAGAACAGTAGTGGTGTAGGGCTGGCATGGACATACGCAGAGCCCAGGAAACATCTTCTCTGTTCCGTAAACATAGCACTTTGCATAGTATCCAGGGAGTATATAGGTTTTTAGACAGAATTGAGTTTGCAGAAGTCGATGTGTATGAACTTTTGAAGTTCGTTAAATGCAAGGATAACAAGTTTTACATCAGTACGGGAAGTAAATGATAGCAATCATAATGTCTTGAACAGGAAAGTTAAAAAAAGAAAATGATATTTTAGGAAAATTAATCTTTCAGCACTAAATAGGATAGATTAAGATGGAAAGAAATGGAGCAGGAAATGAATGAGGCAATTAGGAAAGTGTCAGAGTATTCAAGTACCAGTAAAGAAAGCCCGGCCTAGGGAGGTGAACTTGAAGATGGAAAGGGGACAGAGGAGCCTTTTTAGAAAAAAGTTTAAAATGTTTTTCAAGTTGTGTTTAAATTCTGTTGCCATTACCTTGTGAGGTTTGGTAGCCCTATGCAGGCTTACCTATATGTTCATAGAAGATTCTATCAGAATATCTGCTGTTTCTCTGATGACTCAACTATGAACTCCTTGATGGCAAACACTTTGCTATTTCCATGTATCCTAGTGCCTGCCATTCTCACAAAAAACAAACAGACCAAGAAACCTGAATATGCACCAAGCTTAAATAAGACTGTAGTAATAATCATGATAATAATACCTGTAACACACACCACAGCTTTGCAGAGTTGTGTCTACCTATGAAAGATAACATTAATTCATCTCCTAATCTGTATCTTCAGCTACTGTCAGAATTGCATTTACTAACTGTTCCACTTGTGCTCATATAGCCTTCAATTCATTGTGTGTACAGCAGTCATAATGATATTTTTTCTAGTACAAATTTAATTATATAACTAAAAGTCTTAAAACCATTTTCTGCTTTTCAAATTAAAACCCTACACAAGTTTTTGCATAATCTTGTCATATAACTCGTTATTGCAAAATTCAAACTAAAATTGAAGAAAGTAGGGATAACCACTGAACCATCCTGGTATGACCTAAATAAAATTCCTTGTGATTATACAGTGAAAGTGCAAATAGATTCAAGGGATTACATCTCATAGACAGACTGCGTGAAGGACTATGGATGGAGGTTCATGACATTGTACAGGAGGCACTGATCAAGATCATCCCCAAGAAAAAGAAATCCAAAAAGGCAAAATGGTTGTCTGAGGAGGCCTTACAAATAGCTGAAAAAAGAGAAGCTACAGGCAAAGGAGAAAAGGAGAGATACCCATCTGAATGCAGAGTTCCAAAGAATAGCAAGGAGAGATAAGAAAGCCTTCCTCAGCGATCAATGCAAAGAAATGGAGGAAAACAATAGAATGGGAAGGACTAGAGATTTCCTCAAGAAAATTAGTGATACCAAGGGAACATTTCATGCAAAGATGGGCTCAATAAAGGACAGAAATGGTATGGACCTAACAGAAGCAGAAGATCTTAAGAAGAGGTGGCAAGAATACACAGAAGAACTGTACAAAAAAGATCTTCACAACCCAGATAATCACAATGGTGTGATCACTCACCTAGAGCCAGACATCCTGGAGTGCAAAGTCAATGGGCATTAGGAAGCATCACTATGAATGAAGCTAGTGGAGGTGATGGAATTCCAGTTGAGCTATTTCAAATCCTGAAAGATGATGCTGTGAAAGTGCTGCACTCAGTATGCCAGCACATTTGGAAAACAGCAGTGGCCACAGCACTGGTAACGGTCAGGTTTCATTCCGATCCCAAAGAAAGGCAAGGCCAAAGAATGCTCAAACTTGCACAAATGTTCAAAGTGCACAATTGCACATGTGTCACATGCTAGTAAAGTAATGCTCAAAATTCTCCAAGCCAGGCTTCAGCAATACACGAACCATGAACTTCCAGATGTTCAAGCTGGATTTAGAAAAGGCAGAGGAACCAGAGATCAAATTGCCAACATCCACTGGATCATCAAAAAAGCAAGAGAGTTCCAGAAAAACATTAATTCTACTTTATTGACTACATAAAAGCCTTTGTATGGATCACAACAAACTGTGAAAAATTCATAGACAGATGGGACTACCAGACCATCTTACCTGTCTCCTGAGAAATCTATATGCAGGTCAAGAAGCAACAGTTAGAATCAGACATGGAACAAAAGACTAATTCCAAATTGGGAAAGGAGTACGTCACCCTGTATATTGTCACCCTGCTTATTTAACTTATATGCAGAATACGTCATGTAAAATGCCAGACTGGTTGAAGCACAAGCTGAAATCAAGATTGGCGGGAGAAATAGCAATAACCTCAGATATGCAGATGACACCACCCTTATGGCAGAGAGCAAAGAACTAAAGAACCTCTTGATGAAAGTGAAAGAGGAGAGTGAGAAAGTTGGCTTAAAACTCAACATTCAGAAAACTAAGATCATGGCATCTGGTCCCATCACTTCTTGAAAAATAGATGGGAAAACAATGGAAACAGTGAGAGACTTTAGTTTTTTGGGCTCCAAAATCACTGCAGATGGTGACTGCAGCCGTGGAATTAAATGAAGCTTACTCCTTGGAAGAAAAGCTATGACAGTCCTAGACAGCATATTAAAAAGCAGAGACATTACTTTGCCAACAAAGGTCTGTTAGTCAAAGTTATGGTTCTTCTGGTAGTCATGTATGGAGAGTTGAACTATAAAGAAAGCTGAGTGCCTAAGGATTGATGCTTTTGAACTGTGGTGTTGGAGAAGACTCTTGAGAATCCCTTGGACTGCAAGGAGATCCTACCAGTCCCTACTAAAGGAAATCAGTCCTGAGTGTTCATTGGAAGGTCTGATGCTGAAGCTGAAGCTCCAATATTTTGGCCACCTGATGCAAAGAGCTGACTCATTGGAAAAGACCCTGATGCTGGGAAAGACTGAAGGCAGCAGGAGAAGGGGACGACAGAGGATGAGATGGCTGGATGGCATCACCGACTCAATGGACATGAGTTTGAGTAAACTCCACTAGTTGGTGATGGACAGAGAAGCCTGGCGTGCTGTAGTCTATGTGGTCGCAAGCAGTCAGATACGACTGAGTGACTGAACTGAACTGACACCAGTTGTTGAATAATCTTATGCTATAACGCTTTTTTAGATTCACTCCCTCCCAGCCAGTGTAACTTACTTTCAGTTTCTTGAAAACTCAGAGCTCTTCATGATGCTCTAGTTATCTGTTGCAATGAAGCATTCTGCCCCAAAACTTCATGGGTTGAGACAATGACATGAATTTTGCTCACAAATGTGTAATTTGGGCAAGGTTTAGCAAGGGGAGGTTGTCTCAGAACTACTCACAGGCTAGGAGCAGGAATCATTTGAAAGCATGTTATTCAGGTCTTGGCAATTGATGCTGCCTGATTGGCTGAGGCTTTAGATGAAGCCGTCACTGAGAACATCTGTGTGTGGCTTTTACACCTAGCTTGTGCTTCCTCACAGTATGGAGCCTGGATTCCCCGATTGAGTCTCCCAAAGGAGAGAACCAGGCAGAAACTGTAGTCCCTTTTCTCACGTAGCCTCAAAAGTCTGGCAGCATCCCTTCCATCATATTCTATTTATCAAAAGCACGCACAAGGACTTGCCAGTAAGCATGTGGAGGGGAAATTGGACTCATTTCGATGGGACAGATGTCAAATAACGTTTACACATGTTACAGCCACTTCTCAAGCATCTGGGCATTTGTACCTGCTTATCTGTCTCCTTAATGGGAGCCTCTCTTTCTTTCCTAACTTTATATTTCAAGTTTCAGTTGAGCTATCAATTTACTCCATGTGCCTTCTTATCTTGACATTTAAATTCAATCCTTTAGTTAGACTTTCACAGTACTCCGTTCTTTTAAAGCCCTTGTTACAGTCTGAAAGGAGATTTTACTTACTGCTTGTCTTCCCAGCCATCAGCCTGTAAGTTCCATTAGACCAAGGATCACTCATGGATTAGTCACTGACACGACCCCAAGCCCTAGTCAAAAACCTAGACATTATGGGACCCACAATGGAAGAGGTTCGCTTGAGCTTTAAAACCCTTATTTTTTAAAGGGACCTAGAATAGGACTTTTAACCCTTGAGAATTTTTTTTAAACTCATTAGCCCTAAAGCATATGTATTTTTAGAACACAGCCTTATTTTGAAAAAAAAAAGTTTCTAATGTCACAAAGCATTTGACCTTTTAATTATCTTAATTATAGCAAATGTTAAACTATTTCAACCTTCAGTGCTATGCTACTCCCCTTTAAAAAAAAAAAATTACATTTCCAGGAACTATATACCCCTAGGGCAAAGGATGCTTTCAAGATTCTGAAGGACAGGATTGTCCCTGGAGAAAGCTGTTTTGTGAGAGCCCCCAATATTGAAAGTGGAATACATGTTTGTTTTTGTTTTTAAATATTATTGCTCTGTTCACTCTATTTCCTGGGGTTATATCATGAGAATCTAACCTCATTAACTCATCTCTGCTACATCAAACTGACTTTAGGTTGAGTGCTTCCAAAATTAAAATATCAAAGTGGATTGACAATATCAAAGTGGATTGACAATCTCTACCATGTGGCAGAGATCAGGGAGACAGGAGATACCTCTCCTTTGTCTTCAGAACACTCTGATGTTTTGAAGGAAAAAAAAAAACTTTTATTTTTAGAAGATTTTACTTTCAAACATCTAGAGAATTGTAATTTCTAGCTTTCTGCTCACACTTTCTCTTTGGAACTGGTAGCATATAGGTTGTTGGGCAGATGCGTGTGTGGGTGTGTGCTAAGTCACTACAGGTGTCTGATACTCCTTGTGACCCCATAGACTGCAGCCCACCAGGCTCCTCTGTCCATGGGATTCTCCAGGCAAGAATACTGGAGTGGGTTGCCATGCCCTCCTCCAGGGGATCTTCCCGACCAAGGGATCAAACACACATCAAACCCACATCAAACCCCCTGCATTGGCAGGCAGGTTCTTTACCACTGGTGCCACCTGGGAAGCCTGTTGGGCAGATAGGTGATGCTCAATGTGCTTATAATTTGCATTGTTTGTATTTTGTTTTTTATAGTGAAATGGCCCATCTTCCCACTGATGGGATTACGCTGTGTGAAGCTAGACAGCTGTTTTCTGACCTAGAATGACCATTGTAGATCATCTTTAATCTTAGATAATAAAGGTTAGATTTCCCAAAGATTGCTTGGCTTCTGGCAGTGGTTAAACTCAAGAGTCATTTTAGAATCTTGCTGAGACTTGTATTCCTGAATATCTAGCTATCTGCTCTGAGGTAGCCCTGAGGAAGTTTATTAACCATTCTCAATCCGTTTGCCTACCTGTAAGATGAAGATAATAATACCAACCTCACAAGCTTGTAATAGTTGCATGACCTAATACAGCAGGAGAGATGAGCACACTGCCTGAATTAATAAATGCTAACATGGGCGTGTTATTTACACTGGATATCAATGTTTTCCTAACAGCAATTTTCAAGTAGTGAAAAACAAGTCCATACTGATGTTTATTTCCAGGTGTGGGGAGAAAGGGCAGACTATGAACACAATCAATGATTAAAAACCTAAAAACTGTGAAGTTCTTTCCCAACAGTATCTTGTTCTGTATTTCCTAGAGCTTATCTAGAGGTGCATGGAGGTTACTTTTTCTGTGACTGTGATAAACAAGTGTGCTATTTGTATTTGATGCTCTCAATGTTGAGTTTGAGGACTGTAACTGGGGCCTAGTTGTGTGTTTAAGCGGTGGGGAAAGGATGAATACTCAAGTAGTTAACCCCCTGAGTAGAAAACAGTAAGACTATTTGTAAGGTTTCAATTGTGATATCAATTGGGCATTAATATGCAGGTTAGCTATCCTTATTATTCTAATTACCCAAGATCAGAAAATACCATAAACTGTTTTAGGTGTTACTCCTATCTGGTTAAAAGGGAACATAAAGGATGTATAAAACCAAAGTTCCTGTGTAGTGATTATGGTAAATGCAGTGAGATATTTAAATGGAATGCTATGTGGTATTGGTGGTAATCATAGAGTGGAGTCAGGGAAGTTTTCTATGAATAAATCTAATTTGAACTAAATTTTTAAATATGAAGAGAAATGTATTTTTATATTTCATACATAGGAACATTAAATGCAATGCCCAAAGGCAGAAAAGAATTTAGCTTGCTCTCGAAATGGAAAACAAACAACTATGTGCCTGGTATGTCAAAAGAAGTTACCATGAAAAGAAGTTAAATGGTTAACAATGACAGTGCATGGACTTTTGGACAGTAGTAATTAGTTTGAATTTTATAATAAGTTGGTGGATAACTGCTAAAGGCTATAATCAAATGAATGATGTAAGTTGATCTACTTTTAAGAAGACAGCTCATGCTGTGTCACACACATTGGGATCGCTTTTATAAACACAATAATAAACAGAAAGTAACAAGGGTTAGAGAAGATGTGGAGAGATAGAACCCCTTGTGCATTACTGGCGGCGTCTTGCTGTTCATCCTGCCAACCAGGCCAACTGTCTTGCTGTATCTCACTGTTCACTGAACCCAGGGCAGGCAAGGCCTGAGCGGGGGAGCTGGAGAAGGCTCAAGAAGCCATGGGAACTGCAGACACGTTTATGCCCTCTGCGGGCACAGCGGCTGGAGCAGCAGCGTACACGCTGCCTTCTCTCCTCTTCTGGTTGGCCTGGGGACACAGCGGTAATGCAGCCTCACCACCACAATGCAGCCTTAACGCAGCTCTAGCTTAGACGCAAGGGCTTTGCAGGTGGAGTTTATGTATGCTGGGTTCGATCCCTGGGTTGGGAAGATCCCTTGGAGAAGGGAAAGGCTGCCCACTGCAGGATTCTGGCCTGGAGAATTCCATGGACTGTATAGACCATGGGGTTGCAAAGAGACACAACTGAGCAACTTTCACTTTAAATATGCTTATAGAACAAAAGTAGCCCGGCCAAGCAAGTACCTCGTGATGTGCGTGCACAGTGGTATACGTGATCTCAGCTGTCACATGATCAATATTTACAAAACATGCAGTGAGAGAGGTGACCACCGCCATCTTGGCTAAGTTGCTCTTTCCCTACAGGTGGGAATGTAAAATAATATGGATTCTGTGGATCAGAAGGTAAAAGAATCTGCCTGCAATGCGGGAGACTGGGCTTCCATTCCTGGGAATGGAATGGGTTGGGAAGATGCCTTGGAGAAAGTAATGGCTACCCACTCCAGTATTCTTGCCTGGAGAATTCCATGGACAGGGGAGCCTGGCGGGCTACAGTCCATGGGGTCGCCATGAGGCGGACAGGACTGAATGACTAACACTTTCACTTTCACTGGGGAAAACAGTAGGACACTTCCTCAAAAAATTATATACAGTATTGACATATAATCCAACAATTCCACTTCTAGATATAACCTCTAAGAACGGAAAGCTGAGATTAAAATAGATATTTGTACGTCATTGTTTATAGCACTGTTATTTATAATATTCAAAAGTTGGAAGCAACCCAAATGTTCATCAGTGATCAATGGGATAAGCAAAATGTAGTATATATATTCAGTACAATGGTATTCAACTTTAAAAATTGCATGTGTAATATTGCATGCTGTAACACGAGAAATGTTGAAAACATCCTAAATGAAATAAACCAGACACAGAAGGGCAAATACTGAATAATACCACTAATACCAGGTAGCTAGAGGGGTCAAATTCATAGACAGAAACCACTCGTGGTTGTCAAGAAATGGGAGGAGAATGTGGAGTTATTACTTAATACATAGAGAATTTCAGTTTGTAATTATGAAACAGTGCTGGAGATGGATGGTGGTGATGGATGCACAACAATGTGAATGTACTTAATGTCACCAACTCCTACAGTTGATTAAAATGGTAAATTTTAAATTACATTTATTTTATTATACTTAAACAAACAAAAAATAAAAACATTTGTCACTAGCTGGGGAAGAGAGAGAGTAGTAACCATGTGTCCAGCACAGAGGTGGGTTAGGAAATCTTATAATTTCTCGTCGGTGCCCTGGGCTGAGAAGTGGCAGCAGAATTAAGAATTTCAATTTACTGTATGATTGGAGCTAAGGCATGATGATACATTGAGTGTGAATGATGAGCAGGAGAATTAAGGATGACTCCTGTATTTTTTGTTTAAACAGCAGGGTGATAAGCAGAGTCTGAGCATTAGGCTGAGATTAGTTTTAAAAAGGGCTTCCCAAGTGGCTCAGTGAGAAGGAATTCACTTGCTAATGCAGGAAACATGAGTCTGACCCCTGGATTAGGAAGATCTCCTCGAGAAGGAAATGGCAACCCATTCTGGTATTCTTGCCTGGGAAGTCCAATGGACAGAGGAGCCTGGTGGGCTACATACAGTCCATGGGGTCGCAAAAGAGTCAGACACAACTTAAATGTTAATTTGGTGTGTCATCGATGGGTAGATGGTATTTGAAGGACTAATTTTAGAAGAGATAACTGGGGAAACTGTAGATGCAGTTGACCAGAAATACTGACATTTCTTGTAGTCTTATTATTGTAGAAAGTGCTGTGAAAAATCAATGATGTAAAAAGAAAGAATAATTCTCTGGCAAAGATGGTTGCAGTGGTTTTTTTAAGCTACAAAACAGGAATGGCCATAAGTGAAATATTCTAGCATGAAAATAAGAATATTAATGGGGCAAATTGGACTGTGCAGGGCTGTTTTGTGGGCTTCTCAGATGGTGGTAGGGTTAAGGAACCTGCCTGCCAATGCAGGAGACATAAGGGACATGGGGTCAATCCCTGGGTCAGGAAGAAACCCTGGAAGAGAGAGTGATAACCCACTCCAGTATTCTTGCCTGGAGAGAATCCCATGGATAGAGGAGTCCATAGGGTCACAAAGAGTTGGACACGACTGAAGTGACTTAGCACATACACACAGAAGCCTGTTTTGTACTGGCATTTAAATAAACCCTCAGAAGTAGGCATTAGTCTTATACCCATGCAACTGCATGCAACTACAGCCCCTTTCGTGATGTAAAATGGAATGTCTTGTTAGCATAGAAACTACAAAAACTCAGTTACTGTAGATATGTTTTCAGACAGCCTGCCTTCTCATTCTGAAATGCGAATTGGATCTGCTAGGATTTCCTAGGGTCTAGACAGGTCGCTGAGTCCCTTCTGTGGCAGAGAGACTGCCTTGAACAACAAAGTCAAGCTCGGTGTAGTCAGATCTCTGTTTGAATCCTGACTACTCCTCTCTTGTTTGTGTGTCCTTGGGTATGTTATTCAGTCTTTCTGGAGTTTTATTCTGTCATTTATAAAATAGAATGATAATGCTTAACTCGCAGAATTGTTATAACCGTAGATAGTGCATGTATGTGGCCTGGTGTATAGCGGGTGGTAAAAAACTGGCACCAGTTGATATTATCAAGGTCTGTTGAGGCTGGGGCTGAAATTTCAGTACAATTGAAAAATGGATTCCACAGAGCAAAGTAACAAGAGATCATATGAATGTCTTGAAAGTTATTCTAAGGAGTTGATTCTATAGGATTTCAGTAGCTTCAATAGAGCTTGACAGAAAGGAAAAGCTTGGGAATGGTCACAGCCAGAATATAATATATAGATATTGGTAGACTCTGCTCTCATCTCTTAGGGAGAGTAAGTATATCACATTGGGGAGAATTTTAAGACATTAGTTACATTTTAAAAATTAGAGTCATTTCTAAAAGATCAATGCATCCCTCCATTTTAAAATTATCTATGAACTGATTTATTATTATTTTATTTATTTATTTATTATTTTTTAATTATCTATGAACTGATTTTTATTATTTTATTTATTTATTATTTTTTAATTATGAACTAATTTTTTATTATTTTATTTATTTATTATTTTTTAATTATCTATGAACTGATTTTTTATTTTATTTATTTATTATTTTTTAATTATCTATGAACTGATTTTTTAAAATTATTATATTTATTTATTTATTATTTTTTAATTATCTATGAACTGATTTTTTTATTATTTTATTTATTTATTTATTATTGTTTAATTATCTCTGAACTAACCCGTATTCACTTGTTGTGCCGTTGTTTAGGCGCTAAGTCGTGTCTGACTCTTTTGCAGCCTCATGGACTGTGGCCCATCAGGCCTCTCTGTCCACGTGATTGCCCCGCAAGAATACTTGGGTGGATTGACATTCCCTTCTCCAGGGATCTTACCAACCCAGGGATCAAACCCGTGTCTCCTCCACTGGCAGGTGCTCTCTTTATCCCTGAACCACCAGAAGCCCTAACTAAACATTAAATATGCTATAAAATATACTCAAAACAGAAATACTAAGATGACAAAATTAATGATTTTTGTATATTTGAAAATATTTTTATTTTTTGAAAATATTGATTCAACACTTTGAAATACAACAATTTTAAGATCCATTTTATTTCTTGTTTTCAGTCAAGTATAGGTGACTTAAAATATTATATTAGTTTCAGGTGTATAACATAATAATTTGATATTTTATAGATTATATACCATATAAAATTATTATAAAATATTGACTGTATTCCCTGTATGGTACATTACATCCTTGCAACTGACATTTTTTATGCATACAGTTTCCACCTCTGGATCTTCTTTGCCAATCTTGCTCCTCCCCATGCTTCTCTCCCCTCTGGCAGCCACTGTTTTGTTCTCTATATATTTGAGTCTATTTCTGTTTTGTTGTATTCATGTATCTGTATTATTTCTTAGATTCCACATTAGGTAAAAATGTATAGTACTTGCCTTTCTTTGACTACTTCAATAAGCATAAAATCCATTTATTTCTAATCTTCTTAAAAATCACCATGGCCCAAAAGATACCTCATAAATATCTGTAAATGCAGCAGGAAGAGCTATGTCATTAGCTAATTACAAGTCATTAGGCTTATTCATCAGTTATGCAATGTTTTTTGGTAAAGTTCAGATGGTGAATTCTCATCTTTCCTGCTATCAGTCATTTCTAAAAACAAATCAGGTGTTGCATTTTCGTATTTTTAACAAATGGACTTACAGCCTACTGAAATTAGTCTTTTGGCAGGTTATTTCACAGGTGGAAAAATCTGTTCCTGGATTTTTAAAGTACAAAATTCTGAGACAATTTCAATAGCTAATGTATTTATTCTTTTAGACATGTGATAATAGAAACATTTCCAAACATGCATCTCTAAAATATTCTCTACATGGTGCATCTTTCTTTTTATTTATTTATTTATTTTTTTTTCCATTTATTTTTATTAGTTGGAGGCTAATTACTTTACATCATTACAGTAGTTTTTGTCATACATTGAAATGAATTAGCCATGGATTTACATGTATTCCCCATCCCGGTCCCCCCTCCCACCTCCCTCTCCACCCGATCCCTCTGGGTCTTCCCAGTGCACCAGGCCCGAGCACTTGTCTCAGGCACCCAACCTGCCATATGACCCAGCAATCCCACTTCTGGGCATACACACCAAGGAAACCAGATCCGAAAGAGACACGTGCACCCCAATGTTCATCGCAGCACTGTTTATAATAGCCAGGACATGGAAGCAACCCAGATGCCCATCAGCAGACGAATGGATGAGGAAGCTGTGGTACATATACACCATGGAATATTACTCAGCCATTAAAAAGAATTCATTTGAATCAGTTCTAATGAGATGGATGAAACTGGAGCCCATTATACAGAGCAAAGTAAGCCAGAAAGATAAAGACCATTACAGTATACTAACACATATATATGGAATTTAGAAAGATGGTAACGATAACCCTATATGCAAAACAGAAAAAGAGACTCAGATGTATAGAACAGACTTGTGGACTCTGGGAGAAGGCGAGGGTGGGATGTTTCAGGAGAACAGCATTGAAACATGTATATTACCTAGGGTGAAACAGATCACCAGCCCAGGTTGCATCTTTCTTTCAAAAGCTGTTTTTTTTTTCACCTGAATTGCTAATACATCACTTTTATCTTAATAGGGGAGACTAAATTTATTTTTTTTAATATATACTCACAAAATAACTATTGAGTTATTGCAACTGACCCTTGAACAGCGCAGGTTTGATCCGTACAGGTCTGCTTACATGCTCGTGTGTGCTAAATGGCTTCAGTCATTTCCGACTCTGCAACCCACCAGGCTCCTTTGTTGGTGGGATCCTCCAGGTAAGAAGACGGGAGTGGGTTTTCATGCCCTCCTCCAGGGGGTTTTCCCAACCCAGGGATCAAACCCACATCTCTTACGTCTACCTGCATTAGCAGGCTGGTTCTTCACCACTGGCACCACCTGGGAAGCCCCTGCGTACATGCAAACTTTTCTTTTCAGTGTATTTTTAATTGGAGGATCCTTGCATTACTGTGTTGAGTCCTGCCATACACCAGCATGAATCCGCCACATGTGCACTGATGTAGCCTGCTTCTGCAGACTCCCTCCATCCTCCAAGCCCATCCCACCCTCTCTGTGGTCACGGGGCTCCTAATTTAAGCTTCTTGCCTCATACAGGAAATTTCCCCTGCTGTTTAATATTACATTTGGTAATGTATATGTTTCAGTGCTATTCTCTCAATTCATCCCATCCTCTCCTTACCCCATCTTGTCCATAAGTCTGTTCTCTATGTCTGTATCACCCAAGCTGCCCTGCAAATAGGTTTATCAGTACCATCTTTCTAGATTCCATATATATGCCTTAATATATGATACTTGTCTTTCTCATTCTAACTTAATTCACTATGTATAATGGGCTCTATGTTCATCCACCTCATTAGAACTGACTCAAATATGTTCCTTTTTCTGGTTGAGTAATACTCCATTGTATACATATACCACACTTCTTCATCCATTCATCTGTCTATGGATGTCTAGGTTGCTTCCATGTCCTAACAGTACTACAATGAACATTGGAGTACATGTGCCTTTTTGAATTCTGGTTTCCTCAGCAATCGTAGTGGGATTGCTGGGCCATATGGTAGTTTTATTCCTAAGTTTTTAAGGAATCTCCATGCTGTTCTCTGTAGTGGTTGTATCAGTTTGCATTCCCACCAACAGTGTAAGACTGTCCCCTTTTCTCCACACCTTCTCCAGACTTATTGTTTGTAGACATTTTCGATGATGGACATTCTGACCCATGTGAAATGATACCTCATTGTTATTTTGATTTTCATTTCTCTAATAATCAGTAATGTTGAGCATCTCTTCATGTGTTTATTAGCCTTCTGTATGTCTTCTTTGGAGATACGTCTGTTTAGGTGTTCTGCCCACTTTTCAATTGGGTTGCTTGTTTTTCTGGCACTGAGCTACATGAGATGCTTGTATATTTTGAAGGTTAATTCTTTGTTGGTTGTTTCACTTGCTATTTTGTCCTCCCATTCTGAAGGTTGTCTTTTGACCTTGTTTATTGTTTCCTTTACTGTACAAAAGCTTTTAAGTTTAATTTGGTCCCATTTGTTTATTCTTATTTTTATTTCCAATAATCTAGGAAGTGGGTCATAGAGGATCTTATTGTGATTTATGTCAAAGAGTGTTCTGCCTATGGTTCTTCTAAGAGATTTATAGTTTCCGGTCTTACATATAGGCCTTTAATCCATTTTGAAACTTTTTCAATGTATGTATTGGAAATTTGGGGGGGAATTTATGGTAATATGAAAAAAAGAAAGCTTACAAATGAACAGCATAGCCTAGAAATACCAAAATTAAAAGGTATGCCATGACTATATAAAATATAGTGAAATATATACATAAGATACAAAATATGTATTATTCAACAGTTTATGTGGTCAGGAAATCTGGTCATGTGCTCAGTCACTCAGTTGTGTCTGTCCTACTCTTTATGACCCTATGGACTCCACTTGGCTCCTCTGTCCACAGGGTTTCCCGGGCAAGAATACTGGAGTGGGTTGCCATTTCCTTCTCCAGGGGATCTTCCTGACCCAGGGATGGAACCCATGTCTCCCGTGTCTCCTGTGATGGCAGGCAGATTCTTTACCACTTAGTCACTGACCTCATGATAATAGGCTATTAGTGGTTACACTTTGGGATTGTTAAAAGTTATAACAAAGAGTAACTAAAAAGTCTCTTGATGAGGGTGAGAGGAGGAGAGTGAAACATCCAGCTTAAGACTAAGTATAAAAAAAAAAACTAAGATTACGGCCTGTGGCCCCATTACTGTATTTCAAATAGAAGTCGGAAAGTTGGAAGTAGTGACGGATTTCCTCCTCTTGGGCTCCAAAATCACTGCGGGCAGTGACTGTAGCCTTGAAATCAGAAGACGGTTACTTCTTGGCAGGAAAGTGATGGCAAACCTAAACACTCTTGAAAAGCAGAGACATGACTCTGCCATCAAAGGTCTGTATAATCATCCCAGTGGTCACATACAGTGTGAGAGCTGGACCGTAGAGAAGGCAGAACACCAAAGAACTGATGCCTTCAAACCATGGTGCTGGAGAAGACTCCCAAAAGTCCCTTGGACAGCAAGGAAATCAAAGCAGTCAATCTTAAGGGAGATCAGCTCTGAATATTCACTGGAAGGACTGATGCTAAAGATGAAGCTCTGGTATTTTGGTCATCTGATACAAATAGCTGACTCATTGGAAAAGACCCTGAAGCTGGGAAAGATTGAGGGCAGAAGGAGAAGAGGGTGTCAGAGGATGAGATGGCTGGATGGCATCACAGATGCAGTGGACATGAACTTGGGCAAACTCCATGAGATGGTGAGGGACAGGGAGGCCTGTATTCCATGGGGTCGCAGAGTCAGACATGACTGGGGGGCTGAACAACAACAACAACAGAAGTTAAACACATATTTTTGAGGGCAGTGGGGGCCAGCACCCTTAACTCCCACATTGTTCAGGGGTCAACTGTATTTGCAGCTACTTGTCTTTACAAAAAAAAGACAGTATATACTTTGTCTTTTTGTAAAAGAAATGCAAACTTTATTTAAGAGTGACAACTTTTTATGTACTTTGTAAAGCAGGAAATGGGATTCCCAGGTGGCATGGTGGCAAAGAATAGGTCTGCCAATGCAGGAAGACACAAGAGACCTGGATTCAACCCCTGGGTCAGGAAGATCTGCTGGAGTAGGAAATGAGAACCACACCAGTGTGGTAGCCTGGAAAATTCCATGGAAAGAGGAGCCTGCAGGCTACAGTCCATGGAGCTGCAAAGAGTCAGACATGACTGAGCGTACGCACACAGGCAGGAAACACCTACGTGATGACAAAATATTTTCTTGGTCATTTCACATCTCAAAATATTATACAATTTCTACTTTTTAAAATGATAATCTGTGAATCCATTTAAATATAGCTACCTGTTATTTTTATTTATTTTAATGTTCTGGCATCAAGCTAACTCCTGAAGGTAACGCTCTAAGCCCCTTGTACTGTGGAACCCTCTATTAATTTATATTAATTATATCATGCACAAATATACTTAAAATTTTGTATCTCATACATTCTTAGATATCCATAGGACATTTTAAAAAACTGGCAAAAGATAAACATTACAAAATTTCAAAAAGTAGAATTCTCTTTTTTGTGATTCAGTTATGTATATACACATATATTATTTTTGAAATTATTTTCATTTGTAGGTTATTAAAAGATATTGACTATATCTGTGCTACAGAGTAAATCTCTGTTGCTTGTCGCTTCTCTATTTTTGTAAATTAGAAATCTAGCACTCTATTTCTAATAATTCAAATAAGTAGAATCAAAATGTCGTACATTTTTTAGTTAGGCTAATATTAATGTTTTCTAAAATATATGTTATATATAATATTTACATATGTGTATACAAAAGTTTTCTACTACTCTGTATAAGACTTGAAAAAGAACGCAAAAAAACCAAAAAGGAAGAAATTGGAAAACACAAGCTAAATGAAATGTGAGCACTGAATATGAAATAGAAAAAGTGAAGCAAATTAGATAAAAGTAAAAGATCCCCTTATAGTCCAGTTGTTTTTAAACATTTTAAACATGGCTGTTCATTAGAAACATATCTGGAGCTCTGGCCAAAAAAAATTAATAAATAAAAAACAATACCTGGGCATTTGTAGTTTTAAAAAAATTCCAAAATAATTCTGATATGCATCTGGATTTTAAAAAGTGATTACAGGTTTTGTATTATATGGTATTTTTGATGGTACAGAATTTTATTATTTTTCTGTTGACCAGTCATGATACAAAGGTATTAAGTGAGTAATAGTTCAGTTCAGTTGAGTTCAGTCGCTCAGTCGTGTCCGACTCTTTGCGACCCCATGAATGGCAGCACGCCAGGCCTCCCTGTCCATCACCAACTCCCGGAGTTTACCCAAACCCATGTCCATCGAGTCAATGATGCCATCCAACCATCTCATCCTCTGTCGTCCCCTCTCCTCCTGCCCTCAATCTTTCCCAGCATCAGGGTCTTTTCCAGTGAGTCAGCTCTTCTCATCAGGTGGCCAAAGTATTGGAGTTTCAGCTTCAACATCAGTCCCTCCAGTGAACACCCATGACTGATCTCCTTTAAGATGGACTGGTTGGATCTCCTTGCAGTCACCACAGTTCAAAAGCATTAATTCTTCGGTGCTCAGCTTTCTTTATAGTCCAACTCTCACATCCATACATGAACACTGGAAAAACCATAGCCTTGACTAGACAGACCTTTGTTGACAAAGTAATGTCTCTGCTTTTTAATATGCTGTCTAGGTTGGCCATAACTTTCCTTCCAAGGAGTAAGCGTCTTTTAATTTCATTGCTGCAATCACCCTCTGCAGTGATTTTTGGAGCTCAGAAAAATAAAGTCAGCCACTGTTTCCACTGTTTCCCCATCTATTTGCCATGAAGTGATTGGACCAGATACCATGATCTTAGTTTTCTGAATATTGAGCTTGAAGCCAACTTTTTCATTCTCGTCTTTCACTTTCATCAAGAGGCTTTTTAGTTCTTCTTCACTTTCTGCCATAAGGGTGGTTTCATCTGCATATCTGAGGTTATTGATATTTCTCCCGGCAATCTTGATTCCAGCTTGTGCCTCTTCCAGCCCAGCGTTTCTCATGATGTACTCTGCATATAAGTTAAATAAGCATGGTGACAATATACAGCCTTGAAGTACTCCTTTCCCTATTTGGAACCAGTCTGTTGTTCCATGACCAGTTCTAACTGTTGCTTCCTGACCTGCATACAGGTTTCTCAAGAGGCAGGTCAGGTGATCTGGTATTCCCATCTCTTTCAGAATTTTCCACAGTAATAGTTAGATAATCACAATAGTAAAAGATGTTTATCAGTTTTTACAGTCAATAGCCAGACAAAAAATAAAAGATTACAATTGCAAAACATAATGGGAACACGATTAGACTAACAATGTAAAATAATTACCTACAATTTGGGGGGTGAAGCAGAGTCATGTGGTAAGTGGAAGTGCATACACACACACGTTTTCATCTGCTCAGCCAGTTTGTCTTTTGGTTGGTGCACATGCATCTACTTACACTTAACTATTACTTAACAAGTAATTAATTACTTAACAAGTAATTACACTTACAAGTAACTATACACTTAACAAGTATTACTATTTCCTTAATTGTTTTGAGTTTATTTTCTTTTTCTTTTCCTTCTCTTGTTTCCTACCTAGAGAATATCCTTTAGCATTTGTTGTAAAGTTGATTTAGTGTTGTTGAATTCTCTTAACTTTTGCTTGTCTGGAGAGCTTTTGCTTTCTCCATCAAATCTGAAGAGAGACTTGCTGGGTAGAGTATTCTTGGTTGTAGGTTCTTCCCTTTCATCTCTTTAAATATGCCCATTCCATTTCCTTCTGGCTTGTAGAGTATCTGTTGAGAAATCAGCTGATAGCCTGATGGGAGTTCCCTTGTATGTTATTTGTCATTTTCTCCATTATTACTTTTAATGTTTATCTCTGTCTTATTTAAGCTTCCTGATTGGGAGGGATGGTAGTGGGAAAAGCTGGGTCTTGGTCTGGTGGGCAGGACCTTGTCAGTAAGTAAAGTGTTAGTCACTCAGTTGTGCCTGACTCTTTGCGACTCCATGGACTGCAGCCCACCAGGCTCCTTTGTCTATGGGATTTTCCAGGCAAGGATTCTGGAGTAGTTTGCCATTTCCTTCTCCAGGGGATCTTCCCCACACAGGGATCAAACCCGGGTCTCCTGCACTGCAAGCAGATTCTTTACTGACTGAGCTACCAGGGAAGTCAAGCTTCAATCTAATTATCTGCTGACAGGTGGGGTTGCACTCCGTCTCTGGTAGTTTTTTGGCCTGAGGTGACCCAACCCTCCAAGAGGTTTCTTTTAACAATGGGGCTAATTTCTGCCTCATTAACTTACCCTAAGAATTTTCAGTTTGACCTATTCTGAATGATTATTCCCACAAAACTTTTTGGTTAATATGTTCAGTTGCTTCAGTCATATCTGACTCTTTGCAATCCTATGGACTGTAGCCTGCCAGGGTCCTCAGTTTGTGGGATTCTCCAGGCAAGAATACTGGAATGGATTGCCATGCCCTCCTCCAGGGGATCTTCTCACCCCTGAGGTCAAATCTGCATTTCTTGAGTCAGTCTCCTGCATTGCAGACAAATTCTTTACCACTGAGCCACCAGGGAAGCACTTTTGGGCTAATAAGTAGCTATAATTCATATTTAAATCCACTTTGCAGACTAGAAAATTCAGGTTCTATATTCTACCATTCTTTATACTCAGTAAATATATGAAATATAAGTGAAAATGTCTTCAAATTTAAATAATTTTACTGATGATAGCAAAAGATAAGGGATGATCAGATTTTACTGCTTATTTTTGTTAATAACAGAATTAACAAATACATTTAGAAGTCTCATATTGGAAATGGAAACTAACTTGACAATATCAATAACTGTCCTATTCAAAGTGCATCCTTTCAGTTGCATTTTATTAAAAAACTCTGTTAATTAATCAGAATAGTTTAAATATTTTATTAGTAAAAATTTTAAGTTTAACATGGAGCCAATAATTTTTAAACTGCATTATTTCCCCAAATAGTTAAATATATATATATATGGAAGTGTTATTATAAAAATATACTTATCACCCTTTTCCATGTTCTTCCATACTAAATACTATAACTGAGATCGTTTAATCACTGCGTATGTGAAACTTGCATTTGACCATGCCAAACATTAGCTGTAATGAAAACTATACCTGATATAACTGTCACAACTAGGAATATGGACTGGCAAAGTGAGTTTTCAGGTTAAATAAAACTCTAAATCTACCTCCCTTTGCTTCTTCTCCACTAATGTCTGTAATATCTAAAATACATCCTTTCATGCCCTAATACATTTATTAATCATTTAAATTTTTTCAGAGAGGAAGGTTAGGTTATCTGTGCATCATTTTAATGTGTTGTCCCTGCATGTCGAGGCCTGTCAGTGAGGAGGTTTTAATATGGCTATTGCCTTTGTGACTCACTTGAGTAACTGAGTAGCAATATCTTAATTTTATATGAGAGCACTGACAAACACCTTCATGGATCATTACTTGGTTGTGACAGGGGCTTGCATAAATCAATGAAGCTATGAGCCATGCCATGCAGGGTCACCCAAGATGGACAGGTCATACTGAAGAGTTAGACAAAATGTGATTCTCTGAAAAGGAAATGCTCTAGTATTCTTGCCTGGAGAACCCCACAGACAGTTGTTGTTGTTGTTGTTTGGTCTCCAAGTCATGTCTGAATCCTTGCAACCCCTGGACTCCAGCATGCCAGGCCTCCGTGTCCCCTCCCCGTCTCTCAGAGTTTGCCCAAGTTCATGTCCATTGAATCGGTGATGCCCATGGACAGTATGAAAAGGCAAAACGATACGATGCCAGAAGATGAACTCTCCAGCTTGAAAGGTGTCCAGTATGCTACTGAGGAAGAGCAGAAGGCGATTACTAATAGCTCCACTAAGATGAAGTGGCTGGGCCAAAGCGAAAATGACACTCAGTAGCGGATGTGTTTGGTGGTGAAAATAAATTCTGATGATGTAAAGAAATATAGTGCATAAGAACCTGGAATGTTAGTTCCACAAATCTAGGTATAGTGGACATGGTCACGCAGGAAATGTCAAGATTGTACATTGACATCTTTGGGCTCAGTGAACTGAAATGGATGGGAATGGGCGAATTTAATTCAGCTGAGCAATGTGTCTATTACTGAGGGCAAGAATCCCTTAGAAGAAATGGAGTAGCTCTTGTAGTCAACTAGAGTCCAAAATGCAGTACTTGGGTGCAATCTCAAAAAGGACAGAATGATCTTGGTTTGTTTCTAAGGCAAACAATTCAACATCCAAGTCTGTGCTTACCCACGGATACAGAAGAAGCCCAATTTGACCAGCTCTGTGAAGGCCTACAACACCTACTAGAACTAACACCAAAAAAAGATGTCCATATTATCATAGGGGATAGGAAGGCAAAAGTAGGAAGTCAAGAGATAGCTGGTATAACAGGCAAGTTTGGCCTTGAAGTACAAAATGAAGCAGGGCAAAGGCTAACAATTTTGTCAAGTGGACATGCTGGTCATTGGAAACACCCTTTTGCAACAACAGAAAAGATGACTCTACACATGAACATCATTAGACAATCAATACAGAAATCAGATTGATTAGGTTACTTATAACCAAAGATGGAGAAGCTCTATACAGTCAGCAAAAACAAGACCTGGAGATCATAGGCTCCTTATTGCAAAACTCAGGCTTAAATTGAAGAAAATAGGGAAAACCACTAGACCATTCAGGTATGACATAAAATAAATCCCTTATGATTATACATTGGAGGTGACAAATAGATTCAAGGCATTAGATCTAGTAGACAGAATGCCTGAACTATGGATGGAGGTTTAACATTGTACAGAAGGCAGACCTAAACCGTGCCAAAGCAAAGCAAATGCAAGAAGGCAAAGTGGTTGTCTGAGGAGACTTTACAAATAGCCAAGGGAAGAAGAGAAGGGAAAAGCAAGGGGCAAAGAGAAAGATTAAGCTCAACTGAATGCAGCGTTCCAGAGGATAGCAAGGAGAGATGAAGGCCTTCTTAAATGAACAATGCAAGTAAACGGAGGAAAGCAATGGAAGGGAAAGACTGAAAATCTTTAGGAAAACTGGAGTATCAAGGGAACATTTCATACAAGGATGGGCATGACAAAGGACAGACATAGTAAAGACTAACAGAAGCAGAAGTTAAAATGAAGTGGCAAGAATACACAGAAGAACTGTACAAAAACAGTCTTAAAACCTGGATAACCACGTTGGTATGGTCACTCACCTAGAGTCAGGCATCCTGGAGTGTGAAGTCAAGTGGGCCTTAGGAAGCATCACTATGAACAAAGCTAATGGAGGTGACAGATTACAGCTGAGCTATTTAAAATCCTAAAAGTTGATGCTGTAAAAGTGTTGCACTCTGTATGTCAGGAAATTTGGAAAACTCAGCAGTAGCCACAGGACTGGAAAGGTCAGTTTTCATTTCAATCCCAAAGAAAGGCAATGTGAAAAATGTTCAAACTGCCCTAAAGTTGTGCTCAGATCCCATGTTAGCAAGGTTATGCTCAAAATCCTTTGGCTAGGCTTCAGCAGTACATGAATCTAGAACTTCCAGATACAAAATATGGGTTTAGAAAGACAGGGGAACCAGAGATCAAATTGCCAACATTTGTTGGATCACAGAGAAAGCAAGTGAATTCCAGAAAGCCATTTATTTCTGCTTCATTGACTACAGTTCATTGACTACACATCACAACAAACTTTGAAAAATTCTGAGAGATGGATATACAAGACCACCTTACCTGTCTCCTGAAAAACCTATTTGTGGGTCAAGAAGGAACAGTTAGAACCAGACATGAAACAACAGACTGGTTTCAAATTGGGAAAGGAGTACATACAAGTATATACAAGGTTGTGTATTGTCACCCTGCTTATTTAACTTATATGCAGAGTACACCATGTGAATTGCCAGGCTGGATGAATCATAAACTGGAATCAAAATTGCTGGCAGAAATATAACCAACCTCAGATATGCTGATGGTAGCACTTTAATGGCAGAAAGTGAAGAGGAACTAAAGAGCCTTTTGATGAGGGTTAAAAGAGGAGAGAGAGTGAAAAAAAAAAAAAAAACAGGCTTAAAGCTTAACATTTAAAAAACTTAAGATTCTGGCATCTGGTTCCATCACTTCAAGGCATATAGAAGGGGAGAAAGTGGAAGCAGTGACAGATTTATTTTTCTTGGGCTCCAAAATCACTGCAGATGGTGATTACAGCCATTAAATTAAAGGACACTTACTCTGTGCAAAGAAAGCTATGACAAAACTAGGCAGCATATTAAAAGTCAAAGATACCACTTTGCCAACAAAGGTCTGTATAATCAAAGCTGTGGTTTTGACATTTGGTGATGGTTGGATAGCATCACTGGCTCAGTGGACATGGGATTGAGGAAACTCCAGGAGATAAGTGAAGGACAGGGAAGCCTGGGGTGCTGCAGTCCATTGAGTCACAAAGATCTGACATGACTCAGTGACTGAACTACATGTCTGAATGTGAGAGCTCGACTATTAAAAATGCTTACCACCAAAGAATTAATGCTTTGGCATTGTAGTGGTGGAGAAGACTCTTGAGTGTTCTTTGGACTGCAAAGAGATCAAACCAGTGAGTTCTACAGGAAGTCAACCCTGAATATTCATTGGAAGGACTGATGCTGAAGCTGAAGCTCCAATACTTTGGCCACCTAATGCAAAGAGCTGACTGATTGGAAAAGAGTCTGAAGGTGAGAAAGATTGAAGGCAAAAGGAGAAGGGGGCACAGAGGATGAAATGGTTAGATAGCATCACTAACTCAATGGACATGAATTTTTGAGCAAAGTCCGGGAGATGGTGGAGGACAGTGGAGGCTGGCATGCTGTGGTCTATGGGGTCACAAAAATTCAAATGTGACTTCAGACAACAATAACAAAACTTATTAGTCTCAACAGCTGGATCGAGATTTATTTCTCTAGATTTTATTACTGGCCTGAGAGATGAAATAAGGGCATATATTCTAGAAGTGCTCTCTTACATTTTCCATTAGGCATAAGAACTATTCATGTCTCCTTTATGCTGTTATTACTGCTTAAAGCCATATTTCAGGGTACCACCTTGCTATATGGATAAGCATAGCTGCATCAACTAATATAGATTTTCACTACACGATTATACTATATATTAGTGACAAAGACATTCTTTCCCAAAGAGTTTACTGAAATATTGAATGCCTGCTCCTCCTTCTTTATATCACACTCTAGTAATGGCAAAATCTATTGGTACAGAACTTAATATTAAAGGTTTGGCCTTTTATTGCCTGATATATCTTCTTGCTCTGCAAAAAAAACAGACTTCTGGTTGTACCTCCATTTAGATAATCACTAAGTGAGGAAATTGGTTTTGTCTCCAAGACAGCAAGGTATTTGAATATATTAGTAATACAGAGAGAATGTAATTCAAGCTTAAATTGTGTTGAACCAGTTGAATTTCTGTAGTTGGTTGTTCTGGGTGTAATGAGATAGGCTGTAAAAGGAGTCAAGTTTTCTCTCAGAGAAACCTTTGTCTCAACACTTTTTATGCTCTCAAATACACATGCCAATCCCTTGAGCAAAATAAAATAGAAACCGATGGCCGTGTTTTATATCCGCCCTTTTGTTTGGGACTTGGGGACTAGTCAAGCAGTATATGATTCTGTATCCTCTGTAGTTTCCCTTTCCTCACAATTCTGACTACTTACATCTCACTTCCATTTTCAGTCGTGCTCATTCCAGGGACAGATCTTAATTTCATTAGGAAAAAGTTCAAGGGCTCAGACAAGTCAGTAATCATAAAATAATAATATGACTTACTGAACAAACATTATGCTGGTGACTTTATACATTCTCAACCCTCACATCGACCATACAAGTTCACTATCATTTCCCCCAAATGCACACCCATGAAGAAAATTTTCCTCGATTATCCAGTATGTGCATTTGAAAACATTGAAAAAGGCATCAAGGCACAAACAATTATAGATCAAATTTATTTTCAATCAACCAGGAGAAGCAATATGTTTTTTAATATTGAAAATAGGAATATATTTAAAATAACAAATGTATGAGGATGGAGGTCTATAGTATAGACTTGGTAGCATAAGGCATACCTTCAAGTTTTACTTTGTAGATTTAGTTTTTCTTAGTCAAATAAGAGATTATAATTTAGTAGAAAGCAAAAGAGAGTTATGAATGAAGGTTGTTTCCTGTGTCACTTCTTTTTGTATCCCAATTTCCCATTCACTGTTACAGAATGACGAAGTGCTAAGGCACCTATCTTGCTCTATTTGTACAATAAGCATGTTTTATTCTATAAGGGGAAAATAAGTTTACTTATCCCAGAGACTCCTATGCTTATATGATGATTTCAAGTCAGTGTTTATTCCTGATCTTCACTATTTGAACCTGATCTTAATTCATTGGTAACAAGTATCAGTGTTTACAAAGCACTGATTTGACCAGAGAGGTTTCCTTCCTTTGATGCTGAGTGTACAGTTCAGCTTTTATTTGGCTAGTTTTGCATCACTGTGTTGACCAAATTATTCTTATCCAGAGAACATTAGCTTCTTACTGCTTAGGACTATTTTGTATAGACCTTTTCCCTATCATACCAAAAATGATCAGACTCTCAGAATGCTGTGGTTTCAACAGCTTAATTGAAATAATATAAAGCAAAAGTGAACTCAAGAGAAGTTACCCCTTGGTGATTAAAAAAAAATTAAGCAGGTACTTCTTTTCATCTATATTTTCCACATTGAATACTATATATGTATATAAGCATACAAGATAAAATTTATACTTGAAAGCATTGTAGATTTAGTCACTTGCTTTTTAACTTGACCTGGGGTAAGGTTGTCTACAGCATGTTTTACTCCAATAAGAAATATTATTGAGAGCTTGCTGGCTTCTTACTCTAATATGATACCAAATAGAGTCATCCTTGATTTTCCACTCTTTTGTGGGGAGATGCATTGCAAATTTCAATTGAGAATTACTCCTGGTCAGCTGTTGATGTCAGAGAAAATTTCTTGACTAACATACAACAATGATATTAAAAATGATCAGGTCAACTCAAAGTGACCCATCATCTTATTGACATTGGTTTGTTAGTCAGGATCATAAAATGGTAGAGCTAGCCTTTCTGATATTTTACAATTAAAAACATTTCTTCACATCTCATTCATTTGGAAAAAAAGCCTTTTGTGATGAATGATATGATATAAAACTTGAAGAAATATAACCATTCATTTTTTTATGTAATTCTAACTCATTTGTTTGAAAGGCTAAGTCATAAATCAAATATGTATATTTTAGAACATGCTGTTTTTCACTGTGCACTTAAATTTATACATTTTATAGTTTCTCTATTTATATATAAATCATAGGGTTTATTAACAATTTTCTTCTTGCAATTCTCATAAACATGATTGCCAGTAGCTTAGCACCCATGTGTAACCTAGCAACGTCAGCTCTATAGCAAATAAGGAATGGATGCAAACAAAATGTTTTGGGGAAATAAAGAGTTCAATTTCAGAATATTTGTGCAAGGGTACTGTTAAAAAGCACGATGGAATCTTCTAATTTGGGTGAAATTGAATGGCAATCATATTGAATTTCCTAGCAAATAATATCTTGCCAGTTAAATCTTTCTCCTTCATTCAGGGGGAAAAAGGTCTGTTTCATACTGCACTATTTCAGTTGACTAGGATACTAAATATGTGTCTTCACTGGCAGCCTATTCACTATAGGTTAGATGAGAAGAGTGTCTTCACATGTTTTCACTATGTGGTAGATGAATCTACTAGATGTAGTTTCAACAATAAACCTTCCTGACAGTGATGCATTTGGTAATTTCTTAAATAGTTTTAGAATAAATGTTTTATCTTATTTTCAAGGGGTTGTGCTGTATTTTGGGGGGATTGATTTCTTGGACATACCACAAAAGATTCTACCTTATATTTTACATGTTAAGACTTTGATGTATTTAATATCAAGTTCTTTTGGTGAAATTTAACTTCTATAATTACTGTTTATGTTCAGTGAGAAAATAGAGTTTTTGTGTTTTAAGGTCATAAATTCCATAAGGTCATAATGAAATTGTCTCAGGTATTGGGGGAAAGCTGCAATTTCATAGGATTATTATTTGTATGATGAGTAGGCTCAGGTATGAGGGGAAACACATACTGGTGAATATCTTCCATTCAGTAGAGAAACTTTTATTCTGTTTCAAGTCAGAATTACTTGGCCTTTCTGCATTTGACAGGTAGTTCACTGCGCTTTAAGAAATCTTAGAGCTCTATGGAAGATTGAAATAAGAGACAAAGGAATAAGATATGGGCTGGGCATATAATTGTGCATTTAACATGAATGCATGGAACTGTAAGACTAGAAACCATCTGCTCCGTGGTAGAGATTCTCCCCAACCCCCTCAAATAACCCAAGTTTTGGTTATTTAAAACAAATCTAACCTGAAATGACTGATTTTTGGCTGTAATCATGACCAGGCTCAACACCGACATCTTCCTCTCACTATCCCCCTAAATCTCTCTTCCCTAGAACTGAGCAGAGTTGGAATAAGAAAATCCCTAAGGAGAGAGCCAGATATTCTTAACAAAACAGTCTGATTCCATCTGTATGTGAAAAGCTTGGTCACTTGCTTGATTTGGTTTGAGGTGAACCACGGTGAATAAGAGAAAGGATATCCCTTGCATGAGAAACTTTCCTCTGTTCTTGAAGATATCTAGTTACATTTGGCTAGACCAGTTGCATAGAATTCATACCCTGAATGTCATTATAGAATAACTGGCCACATGTGATGATGCTTATGGGAGCTGTGGTCAGTGCTCTGACTGGTCAGGAAACTGACACTTTAGATGTGGCACATGTACTTTAACTTACCCTTCCTGCACAGACGTCTCAGTGGGGTCATACTGTTGAAAAAAAATCTTCATTTTGGGACCCTGAGTTCCTCGAGGGCAGAAATGATCTTATCTGTGATTTTATCCAGTATCTACTGTAGTACCTTATACTGTCTAAGCTTGTGACAAATGATTAATCTTTTTCTTTACAATTAGAGTTTGTGGATCTGTTAGATCTGTAACAAGCAATGAAATTATGAAAAAGAGCCTTAAAGCTAATAAAGACAAAGCAGTTAAATAAGATACGCCCTTAAAGAGGAAATGAAGTTTAAAGTCACCTATAGACATAAACAGATTGCCATAAAAACACTAAGATGGTGAAGCCGACCTGAGAGTTACTGTGCTTGTTACTGCAGGTTTGGTTACAGAAGTACGGGTACCTCCCGCCGAGTGGGCCCCGGATGTCGGTGCTGCGCTCCGCGGAGACCATGCAGTCCGCCTTAGCCGCCATGCAGCAGTTCTATGGCATCAACATGACCGGAAAAGTGGATCGGAACACAATTGAGTAAGTAACGGGCACCTGCATTCTTTCTGTCTCCGTTCTTGAGCCAAACTAAGTAGTCTGAAGAACTCTTAAGTGAATTTCATCAGCCACCAGTGGAATGGTTTGTCTCGTGCGCATTTCTTTGGAACCTAGTTGATCCAATCTATTAAGCTCTACTTTAACTCCGAACTCCCTTGAGATTTATTAAAAAACAAACACAAAATTAAGTTTGCTTACCTGGAGTTTAGCAATACATTTTCCAAATAGGAAAGAAAATACCAACAGTGGGAGTCAAAACAGATGCAGAGCGGAAGCCACTACAAGAGCGGTGATGCGTGATGCGCCCGCGCCAGCTTACGCGGAGTGTGCCCGTCGCGTTCCCTAAATGACGTCATCACAATAGCCTGAAATTGACCAAGGTCGACATATTGAAACCAAGGAAAATGAGAAACAGCAAATGAGAGCTCTGTTTTCGATGGGGAGAGAATCAGAGAGCCCGCTAATAGTTTACTAGCTGTTTGTTAGTGACGTTTCTCACACTAGTGAAATCAAGGGAAGAGTTTTCACTGAAAAGCCTGTGCTTTCAATCTTTTAGTAACAAAGGGCTTATTTCTACTCTTTAATAATATTTGCTATTTTATTTATTGTTTTAGCAATCATTTGTTCCTTTATTGATTTAATCAGTTACTCTTTCCTGGGCATTTTATCTGTGAAAGAGGCATGTGGAGATTCAAAAAACCTAGTCTCTTCTTCAGAGGCACTTAATTGCAGCAATTACTGTCTCTTAAAACCTACCCTTATAGCCCGTTCCCACAACTTGTTAAGAAAATACAGTGTGAAAGGGCCAACAACAAAGATATTTCATAGTAGATCTAGTAATCCACATGTGTTTTATCAAGTCATTCACAGAGTCCAATTTGAAAAGATAAACCAGGTCAAAATGCCACTGTGATTTTTTTTTGGGGGGGTGGGCAGGGGGTCAATCACACAACTCAGTATGGACTATGACAGTCATCATGAGATATGCAAGGGGCATCAGTGGCAGTGGTGGAAGGAAAAGCTTCTGGAAGATACAAGTCAACATTTGCCACAAGTAATTTCTGTGGAGATTCACAGTTGGATAATTCCTGAACAAGACATCAAGAATAATGTAGTAGATACTCTGGTTTCTGAAACCAATAAACACCTGAATGTATAGAGAATGAACAAATCTTGAATAAGAATTATACTGCTGATGAGCTTATAAATTCTAACTTGCACAGTCAGATCAGTCAACAGACTCAATACAGATATTCTTGGATTTTATAAAACGATGATTTTGGAGAAATAATTGATACCAGTATCTCAGTAAAAATATCCCCCCAAAAAATAAGATGTTAGTTTTGGCAGAGGAAAAGTTAAATGAAGAAGCATGAAAATAAGACAAGTAATCATCTTGGTAAGTCTGGTTTCATGTAGACTGGTGACTCATTTTAATGACAGTTCAGCAGATCATATCTTAAGGATATTTCTATGCTAAAAACCAATACTTACTAAGGACATACTGTTCTGTATTTATAACTATTTCAACCGAGGAGTAGTTGTGATAAAAACACAAAAGTATAATATATTGTATCTGGCTGTCTCAAAAGAAATCAGAGCAAAACAGATAAAGCTTTTATCATAGAGCAAACACAACTGATTTTATACTTGATTCTTTATTGAATCTTTATTATCTCTGCTCCATGTTATGTTCTGAGTGAAAGATACAAATTAGAGAAATATAGAAAATTGCTTGAGTAGTACAGTACATCTTGTAGCAAAACATTATGATCAGTGTTATAACACAAAGAAGAATGTGCCTTAGTTACCAAGGTCCTTTTCAATGGGAGAGGAAAAGAAAACATGAAAGATTTCTAATAATGAGTATAAAGATTTTCCAAAGATTCCATTTTTTTCAGAGGATAAAGTGAGGAAAAGCAGAGACAATGAGACAGAAGTTAACCAAAGGATTAACATTTGAAAAAAACTTAGGTTAAAAAAAATTGGTAGACAAGTTTGTGGATACTTGGTTGTTTTTTTTTCAGTGGGGGGAAAAATGAATTATGTGCATATGGGCAAGGTATAAAAATCGTTATTTAAAAATTGAGAAAAAAAATGAGAGTAAAATAATATAAATTGAGAGTAAAATAAACAAAAGGAATAAAGTGTTATTTTGCATTCTGTGATTTTTTTCATGATATTCTGTATTCACCAAAATGTTTGCCTTGTTGTTATTAATAATTGTCAATAACAATATGATGCTGTAGTTTATTGAAAGTTATGTCTGAAGATATTTTTCATTGATGTTAAAGTCAATAAAAATTTAGTTTTTCTATTAGAAATAAAAGGAACTTCAAGTCAACTGTATGGCTAGACATAGTCACAAATTATTTTGCCACAAGTACACTGTAAGTTCCGTAACAGTTTCTAGATAGCAAAGGAGGAGATGATTCATTCTTTCAGTGCAGGGAAGAGTTATTTGTGTCCACTGAGTCCTTGATACTCAAAATACTTCAGCATTTATAATGATCAATATATATCAACCCTGCACAATGGGGAAGATAAGAATACATTTCTCTATTTTTTAAAACTGAAAGTCAAATTCTAAGTGAAGTCCGAATTAGTTTCAGAGTCCAGAATTTTTGATATTTACTTGGGGAACTTCCCACTATACCATGCTGTGTACCTTTGAGAAATAACACGTTTTTCTTAAATACATAAAATATCTGGGCTCAGGTATATATAATTAATTCTTACATATTAAGTTAATTTAACATATGATTTTAAAATTGTATTTTGCTTCTAATACTTATGGTATAAGTATGATGTTAGTCATACTATTTCTGTTTCATCAAAATAAGAAAACAAATAACAAATGATTAAAGATTAAACAGTTTGCAAGCAGTTTGATAAAAATAAATACATTACCTCCCCTAACATTTGGAAAGAGATACTTAAATATTAACTTTGATTTGCATCTGTGAAAACAGAATGAAGCATTAATATAATGCATTCTTTGAAAATAAGAAACCTGTTATCAATATTGGGAATAGAATTTTGAAATAGAATTTCTGTTTCTACCAAAATAGAGTTTTGGTACTGCTGCCCTATTATCATTGTAATTCTCTCTTAATAGTATACTATCAAATTTTCATTTTAGTCATAACATACCTCTTATCCAAAATAAATATATTGTTAGATTATTACGCAAAATCTCCAGCAAGTCCTGTGTTTTGTTGCTGTGTATGATACAGAACTCTTTCATCCCAACAATTTAAAAAGTGTTGTGGACAAGATTTTTGTTCCCTAATGCAAAGCTGATAACTTTTTACGAAAATTATGGCTCAGTTTTAAAAACAATAAATTGTGACCTGGAAAACAAATTATTTTAGTTATGCCTATTACCAGATACTAAAAGGAGAAAACTGGGTCCTATAAAAGGTGTCATTTGTGTCTCCCCCACATTTGAGAGCCCCTGCTGATCACTGAAAAGACTCAAGGTGGATAGGTTTGATTTTCTAAAGTAGCTAAAAAAAGGTCTTTGTCAGGAGATAATGGAAGAGGAATGTGTGCAGGATTTATTTGAACCCTTCATGTGGAAAGGGGTCTGAACAGTTTGTAACTCTTCTTTGTCAGGATGATGTAAAAAATACAGAGGTGTCGAGGAAGACATGAGTCTTTTTCTGGCATACAGTGGATCAGATTCCAGACCAAGAGAAATAATTGTGTCAGCATGTAGGCGTTCAAGTAAAATTTCTGTGAGTTAACAGCATTATAATGAAAGATCAACTAAATAAGCAGCCTTAAATTTAAAATCAACTGGTTTTTCTGCTTTTGTTTGTTTGTTTTTGGTGTTTTTTTCTTTAAAGGAATGTTATTCTAACTCAGTTATTTTAATTGAAAAAGCACCGTTGCCTTTAAATGGAGTGTTACGCCTGTTGGTTGTTTCTAGGTGAACCCATTAAAGCCCTGTTAGATGCTCATCATCTTCCCTTCCTAGGCTGTGACGCCTGCTCTGTCCCCGGTGTCATTCTCATGGTCACTCATGCTGGAAACCCTGTGGCTTCATTTGCCTCTCGTCTGTTTTTTCCTCTGATAAATCCCCTGTGCTGTCCTTAGTCTCTCAGTCACGTCCGACTCTGCGACCCCGTGGACCACAGCCTGCCAGGCTCCTCTGTCCACGGATTCTCCAGGCACGGACACTGGAGGGGGTTGCCATGCCTCCAGGGGATCTTCCCGACCCAGGGACTGAACCCAGGTCTCTCGCATTGCAGGAGGATTCTTTGCCAGCTGAGCTATCAGGGAAGCCCCCAGTCTTGAGGTATTTGTTGCTCAGCTCAGATTATGTACTATTTTTGTAATTACACAATTTAAGCAATTCTCTGAGCCTCTGTAATATCAAATGTACATGTGGTAACAATCCATGCTGAAATTGCATTCTATTATTTTACATAGTCAAATTATAAGCTATGAATTTTTTAATGTTTTATTAGATAAAACATGTAGTATAGTTGGAGACCTAAAGTTGTTCATCAGTATTAAAGTAATGTCTTGGGATTCTTTTCAGATTCCATAAATTTTTATCTAATTTTAGACTCTTGTTTCAGTCAGTTGTTTTCTTTTGATAGACGTTTGATGGATTCAATCTATAATTCTTGTTGGTAATTAAAAGTGATGATGCCAATTATGATCATCCCTATATTATGTTAAAGAAGTTAATGATTTTCAAACAACAAATTTGTTTATTACTTTAAGTGGTATGTTTTCAATATATAGCTTTTGAATTAATTAGCATTAGTATTGGAGTGATAATAAGTACTTACATCACCTCCATCCCAAAGTGAGCTCACTATCATATATTGCAATGGTTTTTCTGAATTATTGGTTGCTTAACTAATTTTAGTAAGCAAGCTTAGTTAAATTCCATAAGTGAAATACACTGTTTTATGCATAAAATGAAGTATTTTGGAAGAGCACAAAAATATAATAAGGTGATAAGTGTCTGAAATGTTTTAATAATATTAATAGTATTTTTAAATTTTAGTTTGACTTTTCATGTGTACGATGTTATCCCTTGAAGAATACTTGAGATGGGATTTGTAAGGTGATCTTTCATTTTGTTTCTCTCTCCATATATAGTGTGTGTGTGTGAATACACATACATATATATATATATTTACAGAAACATATATCTATACATCTGTATAGATATAATAATATCAGTAATTTGGTTTAATTTGTTTAAACCATGCCCAGAAACTTGTCTTAATTGAAAATTAAAGATGAAATAAATAGCTTTATTCAGAGAATTATCATGAAACTGTTGTGATATTTGAACTCTTGATTTTGGAATTCAAATATTTATTTAGATATATCAAGAAACATAAGTTTTTTGGTTTACTTGTTCATGTTTCATGATTTTTATTTTTTGTCTAAATTATCAAGTTAAGACTCTTCATTTCTAATTTGGATGTAAAAGATAGATCTATCAGTAATTACAGTTTTTTCTTTATTATTTTGAATATAGCAATGGTACTCAAAGTTATAACATTATAGCTTGAGTCAATGCACATTTTGGTAACTACAGAGGGTTGGTTGATAGCTAAATGAAGGGTCATTAGAGCCCAGTTAAAGGTGAGGTGTGAAAGCTTAAATAAGAGCTGACACTATTAACAGAGCTTTTGTTCACATTGCAGATCATGGGGTCTTAGTACATTTATTCTCTGTGCATGGGTTTTTAAGTAGTTTAACTTTGCAGTTTTATCTTTTGAATAACATGTGTGTCCATGCAGGCAGCTAATGAGTTGATAGAAAAAAAGAGATTCTGGACTAGAGTGAGCTGTCAGTCTATCTACATTTTGAGCCCTAAGTTAATTTACTTTTGAAAAATCTCCTTCATGATTGTTGAACTTGGCTCTATGAATACAAGCAAAGCCTAAGAATTTTTAAGGCAATAAAAATGAGCAACTTTAAAAAATTTCTAGAAAGATTTCTTGGTCAACTTTGATAGTAGATATTATTCTTATCTTTCACTAGAACTTGGAAAAGTTTGGAGGATAGAAACCTGTTTAATATATTATGCTGATGAATATTTTTCAGAGATTACTAATGCATAATGCACAAAATATATATTTTTGACATTTTTTTCTCTTGGTAAACTTAGCTATATGTGCACAAAGCCAGTGCGTGGCACAACTGCAACCCCAAAGGGCAGCATTCACATCTTATTCTATTGAGGAGGTGCCTTTCTGCAGCTCCACTAGGGCATCAGGGGCATAGACTACAACTTGAAGGAACCTCTTGGAATCATACAATGGGTAGCCCATATGTTGACATAAATGCCCAACTCATTGTTTTTTTAGCATTACCGAAAATTTGTTTAGAAGCTTGTGGTTATATATTTATATAAAACAGAGGATAATGTATCTGTTGTTATGTTTGTTATCAAAATACTAGGATTATCCCTGTCTTGAATAACAGGGTGTTTTAGGGCTTCCCTTGTGGCTCAGCTGGTGAAGAATCCACCTGTAATGTGGGAGACCTGGGTTTGATGCCTGAATTGGGAAGATCCCCTGGAGAAGGGCAAGGCTACCCACTCCAGTATTCTGGCCTGGAAAATTCCATGGGTTGCAAAGAGTCAGACATGACTGAGCAACTTTCACTTAGGTCAACATGCAAGTCAAAGTGAATTGAAAAATGTAGAAACATAGATATCTGTATACTGCTGCCTCTACTGCTTCCTGTAGTAGAAGTACAACCACTTCCTGATATTTGTAAAATAGTATTAAGTTTTATAATTATTACTTAATAATAATAACATTACTATGTGCCAGGAACTGTTCTAAGCATTTCATATGATTTAAATAGTTTAATTCTCACATTAACTCAGTAATAGTACAATTGTTTCATTTCAAAGAAGAGGAAACTAAAGGATAGAAAGAAACAGTAGGTTGACTAATACTAGCACAGTGCTTGTGAATCAGTGGAGCTGGAAGGGAGACCTTGGTAGTTTGGCTCTAGAATTACTGCTTTCAACTTATATAATGTAACTCTTCACAAGAAAATCAATTTTAATTATTTTAATTTTTAAGTTGAATTAATTTAAATGAAGATATTAATGATCTGCC
Source organism: Odocoileus virginianus (assembly GCF_023699985.2). Classification (NCBI taxonomy): domain Eukaryota; kingdom Metazoa; phylum Chordata; class Mammalia; order Artiodactyla; family Cervidae; genus Odocoileus; species Odocoileus virginianus. The sequence goes on from NC_069688.1 coordinate 59,359,087, forward strand.
GAGCTAGTTGAAAAGTGTTCTGGGTTCTAAACAGTTAAATCAATACTTAATAACAGTATTATATTTATGAAAATTGGGTGATGCCATCATTTATACCTTGGTTTTACAAAATGTCTCTCTTGCAGGCTAGCACCCTCAGACCAGTGCTCATTCCCCATGTCTTTGTTTGTTTTGGAATGTCAAGTTAAAATTCTTTGCAAGTCAACAAAGAAACACGGGTGTGTCTGTGTTGACCCACTGAAAAAGAGCAGTGCCTTAGTAACGATACTTTCACAAACAAGTGCTACTTGAAAATAATACACACACACAAATGAGCTTCAACAGCTTTTCTTTTCATATGATGAAGCTATTACCTTAGGTGAGACAATCCACCAATTTTACTTTTTGCATGCAGTTTTGCATTCTTCTGTATAGGTAAATATGGGATTTAGCAAATTGATATGTGAATACAACTAACATTTTGGTGTGTGGTAACTAGAAGTGGATCACCAGACTTTACCTGAAGAACAACATTTATATGCTAATTTTGCCTTTAGTGTTAGACAGCATTTAATTCACTGATAAGTTCTAATAAACACTGACCACTCTTTATGTCATGGAGAACTTAAAAACTGTAAGGGAAACAAATGCTTATATAATTAATGAATAAACAGTTGGAATCACATAAAAATCCTGAGGACAGATTTCACTCACACACTGCATGTCACATTTAGTGTCACCATGTGCTCTGATCATATTTTGGAGACTTGACATATTTTGATAGTTAATACCTGCTAATATATCTGTGCCAGAATATTTAGATACATATATTGGTGAGGTTAACATAGAATTATTTTGACCAACGCCCATCAAGTGTTCTTTGAGTTAAATAATTAGTTAATATTACATTATGCCTGTTCTTGTGTTTATTTCTTACACTTAAGTCACCTAGTTTATGATTTAATCATATATAAAAGTTTCCACATAATATCCATCTATAGAAGCATTTGTTGACGGCACAGAACTATGAGCTACAAAGTCCTTAAGAAACATATAGGCTAGTAGGTGGTGGGTCATTATGTGCAAAAACAAAAAAAATTACATGAAGACCATTCATTTGCTTCATGTTTCTCATGTTCCTCATTCATTTCCTTCTTGTTCCTCATTGGAAAGGTCACTGGCTCCGGGCTCCATACAGTGCTCTCTGGCTAGATGCACAGGCTGGTGAAAGACATAGACAGCATGTCACCTTGACTATACACTGTAATACATGCTGTGTTGAGATGGTAACCTGTACCTGTGGAAGTTAAATAACGAAGGAAGATCAGGATTGTCAGTGTCAACAAGGCGGAAAAACCATTCCAGACAGAAGTCACTGTATACAAAGGCAGAAAGAGATTTGGTTCTTGTAGGGAAACAGCAAATTAGCCAAGATGACATAGTCAGGCGGTCTTGCCCCACAGCCTCTCACTCTGGCCCCACGTTTTGTAAATAATGTTTATATAATAGCTGAGATCACTTATAGCACTGGGCATGCGCATCATGACGTACTTGCTAGGTCACGAGGTACTCGCTTCCTCCCGAGGTACTCATTTGGTCACGAGGGTACTCGCCTGGTCACGTGGTACTCGCTTGGTCACGAGGGACTTGCTTGGTCACGTGGTACTCGCTTGGTCCCGTGGTACTTCATCACAAGGTACTCACTTGGTCAGGAGGTACTCACTTGGTCACGTGGTACTTGCTTGGTCAAGTGGTACTTCATCGTGAGGTACTCACTTGGTCACGAGGTACTCAGTTGGTCATGAGGTACTTGCTTGGTCACGTGGCACTCGCTTGGTCACATGGCATTTCATCACAAGGTACTCGCTTCCTCACGGGGTACTCACTGGTCACGAGGTACTTGCTTGCTCACGATGTACTCATTTGCTCATGAGCTGCTTTGTGCGATAGGCCTGGGAGAGCTTCCCCAGGCAAGCCCTGGCTGCTAGAGCACTGGGGCTACACGGGTGGCGTCATGGCTGTTTTCATGAGCTGCTGTCATGGCCGTGTTATGGCTCCATTATGGTTATGTTGTGGCTGCTGCTACAGCTGCGGCAGCAACCAGTAGAGAGGCTGTGTTATGGCCGCTGTGTCAGCCAGGAGCGAATAAACGAGTCTGCAGTTCTTCTGGCTCCTCAAGTCTCCTTCCATCCTCTTAGTTCATGCCTTGCCTGTCCTGGGTTCCGCGAACAGTGTGAACAGCAAGACAGTTGGTGTCAAGAGCAGGATCAGTGATAACAGTTCTGTAGGAACTTGTGTGGATCTTGGGAATTAAGGGAACAAGGCTTACCCTTGCTGAGTATGCCTGAGTAAGATTCTGTCTATAAAAGCATTTTGTACTCAGAGCATGTAGGAAACACATCAGTGCTTTGAAAAGATTTATCTTTAGGAGTGAGGAGGCGCTGGTAAGAGCGAGATACAGAGAAGTTTTGGAGGCAGAAGAGACTACATGATGACTGATTGGAGGTGAGAAGGGATCTGTGGAAGATGTTACCTGGATATGTGACTTAGACATTTATAAAGACTTTTGGCTCAGATAAGTTGCCAGAGGAACTGTTGCAAATTCGGGGATGGAAAATCATAATTTTAAAATTACATGTAAAGTTAGAAATGATGACAAGATGGCTATATGGAGATGTGAGAATACTTAACCAATTATACTGTATTTTTTTTTTTTCCTATCATGCTGTATTAACTTAGACTGGGAGCTCTTCAAGAGCTTGTCTTATGTTTTTATCCAGATGTTTTTCGTATCTCTTAGCATATTATAAAAGCTTAAAAATATTGTAGGAAAATGGATCAGGATGGAATGAGTACATAAATAATTGTAGCATAAGAAAAATTATATGAAATGGGAAAAAGCTAAAGAAATACATAAGGAACTTAGCAGAGACATCTTTGAGCACAGAAACCAAATTAATACTCATCCCTAAAACCCTTGTCCTTTGGAGTATGCAGTGCTTCATTGAGAAAATTTTTACTGATCCAACATGTCCAACATGATCCAACATGTCCAACATGATCCAACTTAAAATGGAGATTCACGTTAATAAGTTTGAATGTTGAAAAAAAACGACTGTTTTCATCTTTTAATTTTGTGTATTGTGGAAGTAATTCTAGAGAATATATCTTCATTGGAAATATACTTTGTCCCCATAACATATCAGTATAAATACAAATTGTAAACTTTTATCCTGCTATCCATTTTAAAATGATTTTTCCTCGCGTTTGCTTAAATCTTTTCTTTAGTTAAATGTAAGTATAGTCACATCCCACATTAACTAAATTTATTAATATGTAATAATTAAATATTATTTGTCCTCACAATACTTTCAGGGAGATAAGTCAGAATAAGTACTTACCTAAGAAATATAATTTTTAGTTGAGAGTATGATTAATGAAATACTTATATATAAAAGCCATTGAAATTTTCATAAGTCCATCATTAATGCTTAATATTTGTTAGCTGAGTATATCTAGATCTTATAGAATATAATGAAAATATGTTTTAATTAAAAATGTCTCTATTGACCTGTTTATTAAGCATCTTTTAAATTCTAGGAATTGTACAGGTACTGGGAGTATGTCGATCCCCTGCCCTTGACTGTTTTATAGTCTAGTGAAATGTTCTTCAAATTTAGTGATTAAGAGAGTCCTGGGAACTAAGACGTCTCAGTTCTTAGTTCCAGAGACTTCAGCTTCATAGAGCTGGATAGCCTTCTAGACATTAGCATTTGCAAGACATCTCAGTTGGTTTGGAGACTTTAAAAAAAGGGAAAAAGTGATTTGCTTAAGTACTTCTACAATGCATTATAAATGAGAATGGCGTTTTTAAGCCTGGTAACCCCAGTGTTTACATTATTACTGGCAACAGAATAGAAGAGGACAAATGCATAATGCTTATCAGGAAAGTGATGTCTGTCTTAAAAAGTAAAAATTGTGCTTTCGTTGTTGCATGACACTATTATGTTTATAAAAGCTGGTTAGCTGATTTATCCATGTAATATGTTAACTATTTCATTCATTTTCATGGAATGGACATCTTTAGACAGTCATCTCTGTAGTCAATTATTTACTGTATAAAGAGTATAGAAATTAAGTATTTGATGAAATATAATGAAAATTGATTCTTTTCTTATTTCCGCTTTCTGAACCATGTAACATCATGAAGATTCTGCTTTAGTTTGTAATTGTTAAACTAAATGACCTAATGAATGGTAAAGTTATTTTATGAGTCACTAGTGAAAAACTTATCAAAATCATGAAAATGTTTCTCTGTAGACAAGAGGAAAGTACATAGAAAACATGACAATGGTCAAATGAGACCTTCCAAAAAAAAGTTAGACAACTGTATTTATATAAGCATTAACAATCAATAAGTCAAAACCAACATTTTATTTTCCTAATGTTAATATTTAAATTTTATTTGTGTGATACTAAACCTCATATTCAGAAAAAAATTCTTAAGCATTAAGTTTGGTTATTATGAAGAATTCAGAGAGAATGGCTGTTATTTAGAAATTGAAATAATGGTTAAAATGAAAAGAAGAAAAAAATGAAAAAAGGCAAATGTTATTTGGATTTTTAAAATAATTTCCTTATGTGTAAGCTAGAGAAGAGTAGCATATATCTCCTTGTTCAGTTCAGTCGCTCAATCGTGTCCAACTCATTGTGAGTCCATGGACTGCAGCACACCAGGCCTCCCTGTCCATCACCAACTCCCGGAGCTTGCTCAAATTCATGTCTATTGAATTGGTGATCCCATCCAACCATCTCATCCTCTGTCATCCACTTCTCCTCCCGCCTTCAATCTTTCCCAGCATCAGGGTCTTTTCCATTGACTCAGTTCTTTGCATTAGGTGGCCAAAGTTTTGGAGTTTCAGCTTCAACATCAGTCTTCCAATGAATATTCAGGACTGATTTCCTTTAGGATTGACTGGTTGGATCTCCTTGCAGTCCAAGGTACTCTCAAGAGTCTTTTCTAACACCACAGTTCAAAATCATCAATTCTTCAGTGCTTTGCTTTCTTTATAGTTCAGCTCTCACATCCATACATGACCACTGGAAAAACCATAGCCTTGACTAGACAGACCTTTGTTGGCAAAGTAATGTCTCTGCTTTTTAATATGCTGTCTAGGTTGGTCATAGCTTTCCTTCCAAGGAGTAAGTGTCTTTTAATTTCATGGTTGCAGTCCCCATTTGCAGTGATTTTGGAGCCCCAAAATGTAGTCAGTCACTGTTTCCGTTGTTTCCCCGTCTATTTCCCATGAAGTGATGGGACCGGATGCCATGATCTTAGTTTTCTGAAAGTTGAGCTTTAAGCCAACGTTTTCACTCTCCTCTTTCACTTTCATCAAGGGGCCCTTTAGTTCTTCTTCACTTTCTGCCAAAAGGGTGGTGTCATCTGAATATCTCCTTGAGTCCTGGAATTTAAGGCCATGTAGTAGATTTTTAAAATTATTGGATGTTGAATGTAAAGCTATAAGAGACCTTAGTTATAATTTATTGTACAAAGTCTCATTTTATGAATGAGAGTTATCCAAAGTCATATATCTTGTTAAGAACAGATTCTAGTTAGAAGCTTCAGAATACCTCCTCCACATTTAACTCAAAGTGAATTAGAAAAATTATGTAAAGGATATGAATTATGAACTAGTTATTCTTGATCATTTAGGAAAAAAACATATACTTTTTTCTTAGATTCAGATGCGATAAAACACAAAATTTCCTTTTTAAAATAAATTTTTAATATATATTTTTAATAAAATGTCCTTTATTAATTTATTTTCCCAGTTTTATTATCACTGTCATAACTTCTCATTGGGCTTCTTTTTGCAATTAATCTTTAGATTTGTTGGGTAATAACTGGAAAATGTTGCTTTTTGCAGCTGGATGAAGAAGCCTCGATGCGGTGTGCCTGACCAGACAAGAGGGAGCTCCAAATTTAATATTCGCCGAAAGCGGTACGCATTAACAGGCCAGAAGTGGCAGCACAAGCACATCACTTACAGGTAAAATAACTAAGGATGATTTATTGTTTTGTTTTGTTTTTCCATTTTTTACAACTATTTGACATTTTTGTTGAGATCTTATACACACTGACTCCATGGTAACATATAGTGATGTTCTGGTAACATAAGGAACCAAAAATTGCAATTAAGAGAATAAGTTGTCCATTTGGGGGCCCAGTACACAGGCCTTTCTTGAAACACTTGTAAACTCAATCTTCCAACTTCTTTAGCAAATTCTAATATTCTGAGAAATTTTCAAATGAATATTCTAATACACAACATTCTTTAACAAGTATTCATGATAAAAAAATTATCAAAGTATGTAAATAATTGCAATGTAAACAATATGTCTTTGAATTATTAACTTTTAGTATTAGTGCAACCATTTCACTTTCTATTTTTGACAATGATGCAATGTGTCTTCTGTTCTTGTCTGCAATGAAGGATGCCCAAGGGATGAGAGTATCTTCCAATCTGGAGTGGCAGTTGGCTCCTGGTGGAGATGTTCATATTTATTCACTAATTAATTGAACATTTTTTTGAGTCCCAGTGTGGACAAAGAACAGTGCTAGGTTCTTGAGGTATAACAATAAATAAAGCCTAGAGACTTCACCTTTCCTCATGGTATTACAGTCATATGGAGAAGTTGAACAGCAATATGAATGCAATGCCCATTTTGAAAGGGAAGCAACAGGATGCAAGAGAAGTATAATCCATGGTCATTCAACCTAATTTAGTAATCCAGGGCTGGTCTCCCTTCTGTCTTAAAAGTAATATGGTATATTAAAGGAAATTCTCTATATGATCACCTTAATACAAAAATGTGTTCAAGAAAATTTAATTCCATTTATGATAATTTGGAATTAAAGCAAAGAAGAGGTTTAATCAGAAAAGTGGCATCTACAAAAACAAAAATCACCTCTGCCTTATGTATTTCACATATAACATGAACACTATAATATGAGGTGTTGGGAAAAATACTGTTAAGGAAAACGACAAAGTACTTGCTCTTTCTACCTGCTTCCAACAACATTGCACAGCTACTTATAGTTGTAATAAAATAAAATAAAAGATGTAATGATTTTTAAAGAAATAAAACTATCTTTAGTCATAGTTGTATTACTTTCTAACAGAACACCCAGAATAAACTCTAGGTAATTTTTTAGAAATAATAAAATATATCCAGGTTAAAAAAAAATAGATTTTATTTTTAGAGCCATTTTAGGTTTACAGAAAGGTTGAGCAGATAATACAGTTATTCTCAACCCTCCCACCCCCAACTTATATACACACTTACACAGTTTCTCTCTTATTAGGTGTTTGTTACAATTGTTGAACCAGTATTGCTATATTACTGACTAAAATCAATAGTTTGCACCAGAGCTCACTATTTGTGTCACAGTTTTACAGATTCTGAGAAATGCATATCATAGAGCATCACAGTGCCCGCGTGTGTGCATGCGTAGTCGGTTCAGTCATGTCCGACTCCTTGCTATCTGTAAATGGTAGCCCACCAGGCTCCTCAGTCCATGGGATTCTCCAGGCAAGAATACTGGAGTGGGTTGCTGTGCCCTCCTTAGAGGATCTTCCCAGCCCAGAAAGCAAACCCACGCCTCTTCATTGCAGGCAGGTTCTTCACCACCGAGCCACTGGGAAGTCCCGTAGCATTACAGTATCACACCGAAGAGTCTCACTGCCTTGAAAATCCTTTGTTGCCCCTACTCATCCCTCTTCTCTGGAAACTACTGGTGGTTTTAATATCTTTATAGTTTTTGCCTTTCCTAGACTGTCATATGGTTGAAAACACCAACCATGGCCATTTCAGCTGTGCCTTTTCAGATTACCTTTGTTCACAAAATAATATGCATTTAAGTTTCCTCTGTCTTTTCATGACCTGATAGCTCATTTCCTTTTATTGTATTACTGAGTAATATTCCATTGTATGGGTTTATCACAGCTTGCTTACCTGTTCATCTGCTGAAGATTTCTTGGTTGCTTCCAGTTTTTGGCAATTATTAGTAAGATTGATATAAACATGCATTCTGGGTTTTGTGTGGGCTTTAATTTTCAACTTATTTGTCTAAACACCTGGGTGTGGAATTTTGCTGATCATAAGGTAAGACTATGGTTAGCTTTTTATGTAACTACCAAACTATCTTCCAAGTGGCTATACCATTTTCCATTGCTACCAGTGATGAATGAAAGTTACTGTTACTCTGCATGTTTGTCAAGATTTAGTGCTGTCAATGTTCTGGATTCTAATAAGTGGTTACTCAATTTTTTAACTCGCAATTCTCTAATGAATTGTGAAGCTAAGCATATTTTCATATTTTACTTGTTTGCCATCTGCAATCTTTTGTGAGATGACTGTTTAGAGCTTTTGATCAACTTTTGAGTTGTTATTTTAAGGGTTCTATGTATATTCTGGATCACAAATATTTTATCAGATATATTTTCAATTTGTTGTCTCAGTCCATGGCTTGACATTCCATTGTCTTTTCAGTGTATTTTGTAGAAGTTTTAATTTTAATGAGTTCCAACTTATCAATTATTCTCTTTTCTATATTTTGCTTTTGGTGTTTTATCAAAAAAACATATCCAAACCAAAGGTCACTTGGAATTTCTCCTATGTTATCTTTCAAAATTTTAATAGTTTTACATTTACTTTTAAGATTATGATCCATTTTTGAATTTTGTTTTTGTGAAAGGTGTAAAGTCAGTTGTCTAGAATTTAAGTTTTTTGCCCATGAATTTCCAGTTTTTCTGGCACTATTATAGGTTAGAAAGACCATCCTTTCTCCATTGCCTTTGATCTTTTATCAAACGTCAGTTGCCTATGTGTGTAGGTAAATTTCTGGGCTCTTTATTCTGCTTCATTGAATTATGTGTCTACTCATAAAACAATGTTACATTTCTGGATTACTATAGTCTTAATATCAGATACTGTCAATTTTCCGATTTTATTCTTCAGTATTTTGGTGTGTTTTCAGCATCTCTTACCTTCCCACATAAACTTTAGATTTAGTTTGCCATCACAAGCATCCCTCAGAAATATTCCGGGTTCAGTTCTAGACCAGCACAGTAAAGTGAATATATCAGTCAAGCAGAAATAGCAAATAAAATAAATGTCATGATTTTTTTGGCTTATCAGTATGTCTAAGTATAGAAGTTCTGTTTACACTATACTGTGGCCTATTCAAGTGTACAACTGCATTATGTCTAAAGCACCATGTGCATGCCTTAGTTAAAAATGCCTTATTGATTAGAAATTGCTAACCTTCAGTTGTTGATAACTGCTGAGTGATCAAGGTGGTGGTTGGTGAAAGTCATGGTCTGAGGCAATTTCTTAAAAGAAGACAATATTGAATCTTGCTACACTGATTGACTCTTTCCTTTATGGGTGATTTCTTTGTAACATTCAGTGTTGTTTAATAGCAGTTTACCCACAGTAGCCCTTCTTTCAAAACTGAAGTCAGTTCTCTCAAACTCTGCCACTGTTTTATCAACCAAGTTTACATCATATTCTAAATCCTTTTTCTGTTATTCCAACAATCTTCATGGCATCTTCACCTAGAGTGGATTCCATTTCAAGAAACAATCTTCTTTGCTCATCAGTAAGAATCAGCTTCTCATCATTTAAAGTTTTATCATGGGATTGTAACAATTCAGTCATATCTTTAAGCTCATGTTTGCTTTTCATTGTCATGTTATTTCTACCACATCTGCAGTTATTTCTTCCACTGAAGTCTTGAACCACTCGAAGTCATCCATGAAGATCAGAATGAATTTTTTCCAAACTCCTATGAATATTGATATTATATCTTTCAATGAATCATAAGTGTTCTTAATGGCATAAAGAATGGTGAATTCTGTCTAAAAGATTTTCAGTTTACTCAAATTCATCAGAGGAATCACTATCTATGGCAGCTATAGCCTTACAAAATGTATTTCTTAAATATTAAGATTTTAAAGTTAAAATCACTTCCTAATCCAAGGGCTGTCTAATGGATATCGTGTTAGTAGTCATGAAAACAACAATAATCTTGTATATGTCTATCTCAGCTCTTGGGTTACCAGATGCATTGTCAGTGAGCAGTAATATTTTGAAAGAATCTTTGTTGTTGTTGTTGTTTTTCTGTGTGGTAGGGCCTCAACAGTGAACTTACAATATTTGGTTGACCATGTTGTAAACAGATGTGTTGTCATCCAGGCTTTGTTGTTTTAACCAGCAACCACAACAAGAAAGAAAGTATAAAGAGAAAAGAAAAAAAAAATCCAGAATGAATTGCAGAACAAATGAAAACATAAGGATAAAAATAAATGTTTTTCTCCAGTCTCCTTTCTCCCACTGTGAGCCACAGCTCACTTGTGCCTCCCTAGAAGACCCTCCAGTGCTGGGGAGGCCTGGTCCCTGGACTTGATGTGGGGACGGGTTAGACTCTATCTGGCCCTTCTCCTGCATTTGATTGTCTCCAGTGACCCCTGTTGCCAGAGCTAGAGTGTTTTCTTTTGTGGAAACACTCATTGTCCTTTTATATAGTCTGTAGACATAGAGTCTATCCAGTTGACTGTGTGAATTTAATCTGTAGCTTAGACAGCTGATAGGAAGGTTTTCAAACCTCTTCCTTTGTCGCTCTGCCCCTGGAGCTCAATGGTGGTTTTATCCCCATCTCTGCATGTGCATCACCCACAGGAGTTTGCTTCCAACGATGCCCTAAAGGACTTGGGTCTGCTCCAGTGAGGACCGGGCATGGAGGTGGTGCAGCTGCTTTGATTGCAGGAGCCTTGGCGGTGCCAGGAGTGCAGAGAAGCCAGTGGTCATGGGCACAGGCGATATGACTCTATTAGGATTCTTTTCTCGCCTCTGGCAGCTGACACCCAAAGTGCCTTCCTTATTGGTCCTTCTCCATTGCTTGGGCCAGCAGTGCTCAAAGACCCCTGGCCAGGGTCCTTCTCTGTGCTCAATTGCCAGTGCATGCGTGTGAGGAGAGGGAGGCTGCAGTGAAGGCTGTACACCTCCACACGACTCAGCAGTAGCACCTTGCTCCCATGGTCTCCAGGATTTCTTCCAAAGACACTCTTCATCATGGATTTCCTGTCCCCTGTCCCCTTGAGCTGTCTCCCTGCAGTCATCGTCAGTCCTTGCACTGGGATTGCTCCCCAAGCCCCACGATCCAACTCCCAGCCAGCATGTGCCCTGGTAGACTTGCATCCCTGTCCAAGGTACATCACCCATGCACAGATTGTTCTGTGTGTTTCTTACTTCATTCTGACTGTCACAGATCAGCTGCTTCACTCTATAGACGTCGAGTCCATCTAGTTGATTGTGTGAATTTAATCTGTAGCTTAGACAGCTGGTGAAAGGGTTTTCAAACCCCTTCCCTGTCACTGTGCCTCTGGGGCTCAGTGGTGGTTTTATCCCCCTCTCTACATGTGTATCATCCACAGGAGTTTGCTCAAATGCTTCTCTTCTGTCCGAATCAATTGACCGGCTGTGGGGCTCTCTCCCCGGCCTCTGCTCCCCGACTCCGGGTTGCAGGCCAGGTCCTATTCACTCTCCTCCTCCTTCTCCTTCCTTTCCTCCAACCTACTGAGTTGGGCCTGGGTCCACATATTCCTTTCCCCTGGTCAAGGACTCCGCCAGTTCTCAGCTGGAGCTCTGTGAGAACTTCTGCATTTGTGGATGTGTTCCTGATGCATCCCGGTGGAGAGAGACTACTCTGAGTCCATCTACTCTTCTGCCATCTTCTCCTTCTTCCTCTGGAAACACTGAAATAGACTTTGTGTCTTGCAGCTTTCTCATTTATAATCCACGGGTATTATACTAAGCCTCACTGATGCGGTACAAGGTATTAGGGTGAGGAAGCAGTCTATAGCCCTGTGATTAAATCTGCTTTTTCGGTGGCTATGACTTCTGGGAATTGTATCAGCGGAATTTATCTCAGCCTTTTAATTTTTTCTTATACTACAGTGAAATGCTTCGGGGACTTTTGCTTCTGATTCTCTGTAGTCTTCTGTCTCTCCAGTTTTGGGGTGCCAGTTTGCTCTGTAACTGCAGCTCTCTGATGGAGCTAAGAATTATTTTTTGTTTGCTCAGCATCTGTTTCCCCCTTATTGTGAGGTTTGGAATTACAACTGCCAAACGCTTCATATGTTAGAGCAGAAACTGGAAGTGTTTTTACAAGATCAATATACAAGGTACACAGACATTCTACACAGAGTATAATCTTTACAAAAATGACATTTAAAATAGACACAAAAGTATAAGAACAAAAACTAAATTTACAAAAGATGTGTAAACGCTTTAAGAAGAAAATTAGGAACTTGTACTAAACGACATAAGAAGACAAAAAATAAATTAGAGCAAAATATATTTTGCTCTTAATAGAAAGGCTCAGTATAATAAATGTTTAAATTTTTCATAAATTGAATGCAATTTTAACAAAATTCCCAATAATATTTTTATTTAAATTTAACAAACTGACTAGAAAATATCTGATTATTAGTGAAGGTCCAATATTAATAAAAATGTTCCCATTTACTAGATATGAAGACTTTCTTAAATCAATACTAATTAAGGCAATATGTGATATTAGCACAAAGAGATAGACAAATAGTCCAACAGGGAAGAGATCACAGAAATAGATCGATCCCTTTATTTAAAGAAAGTGATTTATGCCAGAGTAGACTGTGTAGATCAGTGGAGAAATGATGGGCTATTTTACTTATTAAGTTATTCTGTGATAATTATTTATATTAAAAACAATGAAATTAGAGTCTTCATACCATCTAAAAATCAATAAATACTAGTTGGATTAAAGTATATTATCAATTTGAGACCTATAAAGTTCACTCAACTATATATGTTGATAGTTAGTGTTTCCATTTCAGATATTATTCCTTGTCTGATCTAATTTCCAAATTTTTGATGGCATACCCTGTTTAGTCTCTTTATATCATTAGGCAGTAACTATACCATTCATTTTAAAAAGAAAGAAAGAGGGAAACTGTTGAGAATGATTATGGTTAGAACTGATCATAATTGTATTTTTGTTGAGTCCCTATACTGACATTTGTCTCAGCTAGTTTTGAACTTTCAAATAATCAGGTATTTATCCCTATAAACTTCCAGATTATTTTTTAAATGTTCTATTATTGATATGCACATCATGTGATTAAGAGTTTTGGAGTAAGAATGATCTGGATTTGAATCCTTGCTTTGATACTTGCTCTCTGTAAAGTCAGGATCAAGTTACTCATCCTTCCTAAGTCTCAATTCCCCTGTGTGAAAAGAGAGTATTATAACAACACCTGCCTCATAAAGCTTGGGGGACAAGTCAGACAGTAGGGGGAAGAAAAAAAAGCACAGTGTTCAAAATATAATTAGTACTTAATACATTCTGATTAGTATCTTAACTCCTTTAATTTATCAGACAAATCCCAGAACTTGTTGAGAATATTATGATAGGATAAGAGAAAGTTGAGAGTGAGAGCTAAGGCATATTGTCTTTTAATATATGTAAGGTGTTAAGAAGTTGCCTTGTGTATGATAAGTAACATAATTTGCTACTACTTTTTTATTTTATTGTATTTAGGAAAGTAAATACAAAATATGACATTGGAGCTCAAAAAATAATTATTCATGAAAAAGATTGCTGAAAGTGCCATTACAGAATAAAGATAAAAGTTGGAGTCAGGGTAGCTGAATCTAGGTTTTAGTTGATTGCAAGCTCATTATGAGCCAAAAGTATAATGTGGCTCAAAAAATAAAAAGCTGGAGTGTCCAGATTAGAGCTATAGAAATAAAAGTGTTCAAAAAGTGGAGATGCTAATTTTTTTTCTTTGCTTTGCTGGCCATGTCTTATCTCATGTATCCTTTTTGACTTGTGCCACCATATTTTAGCTGCTTCTTGGCAAAATAAATCAAAATATTAAGAGATCTTGAGTACAGTTTGCATGGGGAAGAACTCAAGATCAGAGCCAAGGATTCTCAACATGGTGGAAGAAGTAAGTATTTATGGGAGAAATTTCCTGTTCTCAAATATTTAAAGGCTTTCCAAAAAATCTAATATTTTGAGCTACTGGAAATTTAAACCATTTATCCTAAAAGTCTTTCCCATCATTGGAAACATATAAACCAGGAAATGTATTCACTTGTCAGGGAAGTTAGGGACCATGTGTGGAATGGTTGGAAAGTTTGATTATATAAGTTTAAGATGTCTTTTTGTTGTAATGGTGAATGGTATTGTTTCCTTAATTTCTCTTTCTATTTTCTCCTTGTTACCATATAGGAATGCAAGGGATTTGTGTGTGTTAATTTTATATCCTGCAACATTACTGTATTCATTGATTAGCTCTAGTAATTTTCTGGTAGAGTCTTTAGGGTTTTCTATGTAGAGGACCATGTCGTCTGCAAACAGTGAGAGTTTTACTTCTTCTTTTCCTATACCAAGGAAACTAGATCTGAAAGAGACACATGCACCCCAATGTTCATTGAAGCACTGTTTATAATAGCCAGGACATGGAAGCAACCTAGATGCCCATCAGCAGACAAATGGATAAGGAAGCTATGGTACATATACACAATGGAATATTACTCAGCCATTAAAAAGAATCCATTTGAAGCAGTTCTAATGAGATGGATGAAACTGGAGCCCATTACACAGAGTGAAGTAAGCCAGAAAGATAAAGAACAATACAGTAAACTAACGCATATATATAGAATTTTAAAAGATGGTAACGATAACCCTATATTTAAAACAGAAAAAGAGACACAGATGTACAGAACAGACTTTTGGACTCTGTGGGAGAAGGCGAGGGTGGGATGTTCTGAGAGAATAGCATTGAAACAAGTATACTATCAAGGGTGAAACAGATCACCAGCCCAGGTTGGATGCATGAGACAAGTTCTCGGGGCTGGTGCACTGGGAAGACCCAGAGGGATCAGATGGGGAGGGAGGCGGGAGGGGGGATCGGGATGGGGAACACATGTAAATCCATGACTGATTCATGTCAATGTATGGCAAAAACCACTACAATATTGTAAAGTAATTAACCTTCAACTAATAAAAATAAATTTAAAAAAAAGATGTCTTCCTATATTTAAAATGTGGGCTTGGAAGGAGCTTTCTATAATCAGTCTATTTAAACGGAATGTCTAGACCCTTGTGTCTTCCACTTTAATGAACTCAGGGTTTGATGCCTAGAAATGGGAACTTCTGAGGTCATACTATGTATGTGTTCTTAAAGGTACATATAACTTCGTCTGATGCATAATATGCATACTGGTTATAAATGTAACAGAAGTACTGGTGGCCATTCACCTATTACTTGAATCTTTATGGTCAATTTTCTTTGACAAAGTTTGATTTTGGATAATTAGGTGTCTGTCATTCAGTAAACAAAATGTTCTCTTGCTATCTCTAATTTTCTTAAAGAGATCTCTAGTCTTTCCTATTCAATTGTTTTCCTCTATTTCTTTGCATTGATCGCTGAGGAAGGATTTCTTATCTCTCCTTGCTATTCCTTGGAACTCTGCATTCAAATGGGTATATTTTTCCTTTTCTTCTTTGCTTTTCGCTTCCCTTCTTTTCACAGCTATTTGCACAGCCTCTTCAGACAACCATTTTGCCTTTTTGCATTTCTTTTTCTTGGGGATGGTCTTGATTCCTATCTCCTGTACAATGTCACAAACCTCCATCCATAGTTCATCAGGCACTCTATCTATCAGATCTAGTCGTTTAAATCTATTTCTCATTTCCACTGTATAATCATAAGGGATTTTATTTAGGTCATATCTGAATGGTCTAGTGAACATTTCATGCAAAGATGGGCTCAATAAAGGACAAAAATGGTATGGATGTAACAGAAGCAGAAGATATTAAGAAGAGGTGGCAAGAATACACAAAGAACTATGCAAAAAAGATCTTCATGATCCAGATAACCATGATGGTGTGATCGCTCACTTAGAGCCAGACATCCTGGAATGTGAAGTCAAGTGGGCCTTAGGAAGTATCACTACAAACAAAGCTAGTGGAGGTGATGGAATACCAGTTGAGCTATTTCAAATCCTAAAAGATGATGCTCTGATGAAAGTGCTGCACTCAATATGTCAGCAAATTTGGAAAACTCAGAAGTGGCCACAGGACTGGAAAAGGTCAGTTTTCATTCCAATCCAAAAGAAAGGCAATGCCAGAGAATGTTCCAACTACTGCACAATTGCATTCATCTCACATGCTAGTGAAGTAATGCTCAAAATTCTCCAAGCCAGGCTTCAGCAATACGTGAACCATAAACTTCCAGATGTTCAAGCTGGTTTTAGAAAAGGCAGAGGAACCAGAGATCAAATTGCCAACATCTATTGGATCATCAAGAAAGCAAGAGAGTTCCAGAAAAACATCTATTTTTGGCTTTATTGATTATGCCAAAGCCTTTGACTGTGTGGATCACAATAAACTGTGGAAAATTCTGAAAGAGATGGGAATACAAGACCACCTGACCTGCCTCTAGAGAAACCTGTATGCAGGTCAGGAAGCAATAGTTAGAACTGGACATGGAACAACAGACTGGTTCCAAACAGGAAAAGGAGTACATCAAGGCTGTATATTGTCACCCTGCTTATTTAACTTATATGCAGAGTGCATCATGAGAAACGCTGGGCTTTTCTGGAGGAAGCTGGAGGAAGCACAAGCTGGAATCAAGATTGCTAGGAGAAATATCAATAACCTCAGATATGCAGATGATACCACCCTTATGTCAGAAAGTGAAGAAAAGCTAAAGAGCCTCTTAATGAAAGTGAAAGAGGAGAGTGAAAAAGTTGACTTAAAGCTCAGAAAACTAAGATCATGGCATCGGTCCCATCACTTTGTGGCAAATAGATGGGGAAACAGTGGAAATAGTGGCTGACTTTGTTTTTTTTGGGCTCCAAGATCACTGCAGATGGTGATTACAGCCATGAAATTAAAAGATGCTTACTCCTTGGAAGTAAAGTTATGACCAACCTAAACAGCATATTAAAAAGCAGAGACATTACTTTGTCAACAAAGGTCCATCTAGTCAAGGCTATGGTTTTTCCAGTGGTCATGTATGGATGTGAGAGTTGGACTATTAAAAAAAAGCTGAGCACAGAAGAATTGATGCTTTTGAACTGTGGTGTCAGAGAAGACTCTTGAAAGTGACTTGGACTGCAAGGAGATCCAACCAGTCCATCCTAAAGGAGATCAGTCCTGGGTGTTCATTGGAAGGACTGATGTTGAAGCTGAAACTCCAATATTTTGGCCACCTGATGTGAAGAGCTGACTCATTTGAAAAGACCCTGATGTTGGGAAAGATTGAAGGCAGGAGGAGAAGGGGACAACAGAGAATGAGATGCTTAGATGGCATCACCGACTCAGTGGACATGAGTTTGAGTAAGCTCCGGGAGTTGGTGATGGACAGGGAGGCCTGGCGTGCTTCAGTTCATGGGGTCGCAAAGAGTCAGACACGACTGAGTGACTGAACTGAACTGAACTGATTCAGTAAACGATTACTGAACAGCATTTTGAGTCAGAACTGTCAGTAGATGGATGAGTTAGGCAAAGGCCCTGTTCCTGTGGAGAATGTAGTCTAGTATGGGAGACAGGTATGAAAGTGAATAATTGTAAAACAGTGTATTTTGTGTTACTTCAAGACCATACAGGAGCTTCAGTTCATCAGCGACCATACCCATTTTATGTTATGTAATAGAGCTTCTTTTCAATAAATAGTTGTTGAATTAATTAATGAATTCTTAGTAGACTTTGATTAAACTTTCTCCAAAATATTAACATGACCTTAATGAGTCCTATCTTTATCACACACATCTCCAATTCCCAGGTTTACTGAGTATTATATACAATATATTTATCCTAAATTCCTTTTCTCTATAAAATATAAACTCTAAAATATTTTATGTAATAAATGGCCAATGGGATTGGTATCAACTGCCAGATAAATCTATTTAAAAATCAATGAGTAGTTTTATTAATTGATATGATAGTACTATGTTGTATTAACTGTATAGATTTCCCTAGTAAATTCTTCCTTTAGCTAAGCTTGATTTCAAGTTCATGCTACTGTGACTACTGAGGTTATAACCCTAGAAGTTATTATTTTACTTTACCAATACATACCCAGAAAAGAAACCTAGAAATTGCTAAAGAAAATTGCTTCTGGAAACATTTCTCATCATTCTCTCTCAACCCAGTGAGCTCACTGAACTGGATTATCCTCTTGACCAACCTGTGTATCCACCATATAAATAAGACCCATGCAGTTCATGGGGTTGCAAAGAGTCAGACATGCCCTAGCAACTGAACAACAAATGTCCTATGTGGAAAGCTAGCATCTTTGGAAATAGTCAAGTATTTAACATCAGCTTTCCTGGAGAGACTCTATAATCAATCTCTACTCTGATGACTTCTTGTATTTTAAAAAACAAAATAAAGCCTCATCAACTATAGAAACATAATATGTGTAAATGTAAATTAATCTATTTAGTTGTCCTCTGATAGAATATTTTGATGCATTCTGGATAAAGATCTGCTGATAATGTAAATACGTAGTTTATTATTTTTACTCTTTTACATTCTTAGCAGTTGTCTATTTTCCCAGATATAATAAATTCCATTGAATTGCTAGTCATTTTTAATAAAATGATAACATGCTTTTCTTAACAACTATTTTTCTCTACTAAATTGAGTAAAAGTTATTTAGACTTGGTCATACCAAAATATCTTGACATAAGGATATCATATACCCTCTGTGTCTTATCTAAATGTCAAAGTATTCAAGTTTTTTTCTTATATTGAAATTAGAGAAAAACAGTACTCAAAATTTGAAAGATTCATCACTATATCAAAACTTTAGGGGGGATAATCATTATCAGTATATAAAATTTTATTAAAGAATTGGTATGCACCCAATATGTTAAAACTAGAGAATTCTGACTCTACAAAGTAATTTTAGGCATTGGGTAAAATTTACTCTCTTAAGTACTTAGAGTTTACTTGATTTGAAAGTGACGAAACCTTTGTCAATGCCCTTGTTTCACATTTCCTGTAACTTATGTTCGAATGAACAAATGTATGACAATTTTACATTTCACATTAATTTATTTTACAGAACTAGTAAAGAAAAGTAATTCCTATAGTTTTGATAGAGTTTTGTTAGTAAGTCTTTCTCCCCAAATTTAGTTTCTTTAAATGTCAAATTCTCACATTAAAAAAAAAATTACCCTAGAAATAGTGAACTAAACTTAATATTTCACTTATTATGGAGAAATTTTTGTTTTTCTATTGAGAACTTCTGTTGGAGAAGGAAATGGCAACCCACTCCAGTATTCTTGCCTGGAAAATCCCATGGACAGAGGAGCCTGGTAGGCTATAGTCCATAGGGTCGCAGAGTCAGACACGACTGAGCGACTTCACTACATTATTGAGACTGTAAAGCAGAGTTTAAGTTTTTTCTAAACTTTTAGTATATAATCAGTTCAGTCGTTCAGTCGTGTCTGACTCTTTGCAACCCCATGAACTGCAGCACGCCAGGCTTCCCATCACCAATTCCTGGAGCTTGCTCAAATTGATCTCCATTGTGTTGGTTATGCCACCAACCATCTCATCCTCTGTCGTCCCCTTCTCCTCCCGCCTTCAATCTTTTCCAGCATCAGGGTCTTTCCCAATGAGTCAGTTCTTCACATCAGGTGGCCAAAGTATTGGAGTTTCAGCTTCAACATCAGTCCTTCCAATGAATACTCAGGACCGATTTCCTTTAGGATGGACTGGTTGGATCTCCGTGCAGTTCGAGTAACTCTCAAGAGTTCTCCAACACCACAGTTCAAAAGCATCAGTTCTTCAGTGCTCAACTTTCTTTATAGTCCAACTCTCACATCCATATATGACCACTGCAAAAACCATAGCTTTGACTAGATGGACCTTTGTCAGCAAAGCAATGTTTCTGCCTTTTCATATGCTGGCTAGTATATACTACCAAACACCAAAATATTTACTTTTTTTTCTTACTTTAATATTATAGAGAAACTGATACTCTAATTTTGGAAAAAATTCATCACTCTGTTAAAGCAGGAAGGAAAAATACTCCATTATTAGTATACAATTTTTTAATTAAATGAATTGGTATCAACTCAATGAAGTTAAAACTAGTGAATCCTGACTTTCAACAGTAACCTTAAAAATAAGTTAGCATACTTTGCCTTCAGTACCAATTGTTCTGTTGAAAAATGATGTCTTAAATTTCCCATTTGGTCAATTTTATTATGTAGCATTGTGTAAGATGTGATTATTAAAGATAATATTTATTATTATTAAGGGAAAGTTTAAAAAATTTACCAAACTGAAATTTAAGAGAATCATTAAGATAGAATCATGAAAATGCCCAGTAGAGAATTTAAAAAGTGAAAATACTGTCTTGTTAAAATGAAAAATGTTAACTATAACCATTGTATTTCTGCCAAAAAAGATAAAGTAAAAGCACTTTAAAATTAAATTACTTTGTTTTTAAAATATAACATTTTTTATTTTATTGTATCATATTTTTGCAAATATATATTAGCAATTTTATGTATTATATACTAGAATATCAAGAATAAGTTATTTTACTTTTAATATCACATGATCTTTCTGCACCCTTAATTATTTCAGTTATTAGTAAATACAAAATGCATCTCTTAATGGCAATCAGATTTCTAAATTGTTTTTTGTGTGCATCTAATTCAGAATTCCAGGTCTAACTTTGAAGTGCACTAATGTATCATATATATTTTTTTACTAGAATAGAGACGATTTACAGTTATGTGTTAGTTTCAGATTTACAATAATGTGAAAGTATATATATATATATATATATATTCTTTTTCAGGTTCATTCCCCACATAGATCAGCACAGAATGTTGCGTAGACATCCATGTATAATACAGTAGGTCACTTTTAGTTATAGCAGCATGTTTATGTCGATCCCAAACTCTCAGTCTATCACTTGCCCCCATGTTTGCTCCCTGGTAACCACAAGTTTGACTTTGAGGTCTGTGAGTATGCTTCTGTTCTGTAAAAAAAAGTCTATTTGTATAATTTCTATTATATTCCACACATAAGTGATGTCATATGAAATTAGTCTTTGTCTGACTTCACTTTACATGATAATCTCTAGGTCCATCTGTGTTGCTGCAAATGACATTGTTTTGTTCTACTTTATGGTTGAGTAATATTCCATTGTATACATGTGCCACATTTTCTTTATCCATTCCTCTGTTGGTGGACATTTAGGTTGCTTCCATATCTTGGCCACTGTAAATAATGCTGCAATGAACACCAGAGAGCATTTAAGTGGGAATGTAAGTTGCTACAACCATTATGGAGAATAGCATTGAGGTTCCTTAAAAAAGATATAAAACTCCCATATGATCCAGCAATCCCATTCCTGGGCATATATTTGCATAAAACTGTAATTTGAAAAGATACTCGTGTCTTGTATTTATTAATGACATCACAAATATTGTAGTTAAGCACATTTTGGAAACTCATCAGTGCATAGCTTTGAAAAACATAATGACGTGTTTTCAAGTCCAAATTGTACTCCACATTTATTATTTTTTATTATATTGCTTCATTATTCTCAGAACCATTGTATGCTTATATGTCTATCATACCAATACAGTTTCATTTATTTTCTTAATTGTAAGGTTATCCTGTTTGAAAATAAAGCAGTTTCTCCATTGCACATTCAATCCAACACTAATTCCCATTAAAAATTTATTAGCAGAGCGTAAACTGAAATGGTCTAACTCTTCATATCTCCATAATAGCCTCTCTAGTACATGTCTCTAATTTCTGTTGCTTAAACTTTTGAAATGTTTTACTGTGTCCAATTTTGTCCCCCTTGTCATTTTTCATCAGGAGTACTGATCTTTGTAAACTGGAATAATAGGATACTTCTCTGCTTAAAACCCTCCAGTGGTTTGCTTTCACAGAATATAACCCATTCCCTGCCAGTTCTCTTTCAACTCATATCACTGTCCTGAGTGGTCATTTGCCACCAGTTCACTAAACAGATGCACCATCTGAACTGGCTGGAAGTTCAGTCTGAGGCATGTAGGGCTCTATTTGTCACCGATATCCCATTTATCATCTACTCATCTCATTCCTCACCACTCATTTATAACCATACATAACTGTATTTTTATTGTTTATCTCTTATCACTAAAATAAGTTCTACAAGATCAGAGACTTATTCACAGCAATATGTCTAGCACCTAGAGCAGTACCCATGATGTAGTATGTTCTTTGAAATAATAAGTCATAAAAATACTTATTCTGCAATCTGCTAAGGTGGGGAAGAAAATATAAGACTGCAAGGAAAATTAGACAAATTTCAAAGTTAAAACATTAATCTGCATGCTCAATCAGCCATCAAACAGGTAATTAGGAAGGGAAACCATAAACAAAACAGAAGACAACCCTCAAATTGGGGGAAACTCTTTGCAAATGAAGCAACTGAAAAGGAATTAATCTCCAAATTAAATTTAAAAAAAACTCATGAAGCTCAATGTAAATTAAAAAACCCAATCAGAAAATGGGCAGAAGATCTAAATAGACATTTATCTGAATAAAAAACATAGATGGCCAAAGAAGAAATGAAAACATACTCCACATCATTAATTATTAGGGATATGCAAATCAAAACTGCAATGAGGTGTCACCTCACACTGGTCAGAATGGCCATCACCAAAAATTCTATAAACAATAAATGCTGGCGAGGATGTAAGGAACAGCCCCCCTCTTCTGCTTTTGGTGGGAATGGAAATCAGTACAGCCACTGTGGAGGACAGTATCAGTTCAGTTCAGTCACTCAGCTGTATCTGACTCTCTGCGACCCCATGGACTGCAGCACTCCAGGCCTCCCTGTCCATCACCAACTCCCAGAGATGACTCAAACTCACATCCATAGACTCGGTCATGCCCTCCAACCATCTCATCCACTGTCGTCCCCTTCTCTTCCCACCTTCAATCTTTCCCAGCATCAGGGTCTTTTCAAATGAGTCAGTTCTTCCCATCAGGTGGCCAAAGTATTGGGAGTTTCAGCTTTAGCACCAGTCCTTCCAATGACTGTTCAGGATTGTCTTCCTTTAGGATTGACAGGTTTGATATCCTTGCTGTCCAAGGGACTCTCAAGAGTCTTCTCCAACACCACAGTTCGAAAGCATCAATTCTTTGGCACTCAGCTTTCTTTATAGTCCAGCTCTCACATCCATACATAACTGCTGGAAACACCATTGCTGTGACTAGACAAACCTTTGTTGGCAAAGTGATGTCTCTGCTTTTTAATGTGCTGTCTAGGTTGGTCATAGCTTTCCTTCCAAGGAGCAAGTGTCTTTTATTTTCATGGCTGCAGTCACCATCTGCAGTGATTTGAGCACTCAAAAAAATAAAGTCTGTCACTGTTTCCATTGTTTCACCATCTGTTTGCCAGGAAGTGATGGGACTGGGTGCCATGATCTTAGTTTTCTGAATGTTGAGTTTTAAGCCAACTTTTTCACTCTCCTCTTTCACTTTTATCAAGAGCCTTTAGTTCTTCTTCGCTTTCTACCATAAGGGTGGTGTCATCTGCATATCTGATGTTATTGATATTTCTCCTGTCAGTCTTGATTCCAGCTGGTGCTTCATCCATCCCAGCATTTCACATGATGTACTCCGCACATAAGTTAAATAGGCAGGGTGACAATCTACAGCCTTGACCTTCTTCTTCCCCAGTTTGGAACCAGTCCATTGTTCCATCCAGTTCTAACTGTTGCTTCTTGACCAGCATACAGATTTCTCAGGAGGCAGGTAAGGCAGTCTGATAGTCCCAGATCTCTATGAAAATTCCATAGTTTGTTGTGATCCACAAAGTCAAAGGCTTTGGCATAGTCAATAAAGCAGAAGTATATGTTTTTGTGGAACACTTGCTTTTTTGATGATCCAGCGGATGTTGACATATTGATCTCTGGTTCCTCTGCCTTTTATAAATCCAGTTTGAACATCTGGAAGTTCACGATTTACATACTGTTGAAGCCTGGCTTGGAGAATTTTGAGCATTACTTTGCTAGCGTGTGACATGAGTGTAATTGTGCAGTAGTTTGGGCATTCTTTAGTATTTCCTTTTTTTGGGATTGAAATGAAAATTGACCTTTTCTTGTCCTGTGGCCACTGCTGAATTTTCCAAATTTGCTGGCATTCTGAGTGTAGCACTTTAACAGCATCATCATTTAGGATTTGAAATCGCTCAACTGGAATTGCATGATCTCCACTAGCTTTGTTTGTAGTGATGTTTTCTAAGGCCCACTTGATTTTGCATTCCAGGATGTCTGGCTCTAGGTTAATGATCACACCATCGTGGTTATCTGGGTCATGAAGATCTTTTTTTTGTTTAGTTCTTCTGTGTATTCTTACCACCTGTTCATAGTATCTTCTGCTTCTGTTAGGTCCATACCATTTCCATACTTTATTGTGCCCATCTTTGCATGAAATTTTTCCCTTGGTATATCAAATTTTCTTGAAGATACCTCTAGTCTTTCCCATTCTATTGTTTTCCTCTGTTTCTTTGCATTGATCACTGAGGAAGGATTTCTTATCTCTCTTTGCTATTCTTTGGAACTCTGCATTCAAATGGGTATATCTTTCCTTTTCTCCTTTGCCTTTAGCTTCTCTTCTTTCCTTAGCTATTTGTAAGGCCTCCTCAGACAACCATTTTGCCTTTTTGCATTTCTTTTTCTTTTGGATGGTTTTGATCCCTGTCTCCTGTACAATGTCATGAACCTCCATCCATAGTTCATCAGGCACTCTGTCTATTACATCTAATCCCTTGAATCTGTTTGTCACTTCCACTGTATAATCATAAGGGATTTGATTTAGGTCATACCTGAATAGTCTAGTGGTTTTCCCTACTTTCTTCAATTTAAGTCTGAATTTGGCAATAAGGAGTTCATGATGTGAACCACAGTCAGCTCCTAATCTTGTTTTTGCTGACGGTACAGAGCTTCTCCATCTTTGGCCGCAAAGAATGTAATCAATCTGAATTCGGTGTTGACCATCTGGTGATGTCCATGTGTAGAGTCTTCTCTTGTGTTCTTGGAAGAGGGTGTTTCCTATGACCTGTGCATTCTCTTGGCAAAACTCTATTAGCTTTTGCCCTGCTTCATTTTGTACTCCAAAGCCAAATTTGCCTGTTACTCCATGTATCTCTTGACTTCCTACTTTTGCATTCCAGTCCCCTATACTGAAAAGGACATCTTTTTGGGGTGTTAGTTCTAGAAGGTATTGTAGATCTTCATAGACCCATTCAACTTCAGTTTCTTCAGCATTACTGATTGGGGCATAGACTTGGATTACCATGATATTGAATGGTTTGCCTTGGAAACAAACAGAGATCATTCTGTCATTTTTGAGTTTGCATCCAAGTACTGAATTTCAGAGTCTTTTGTTGACTACTGATGGCTACTCCATTTCTTCTAAGGGATTCCTGCCCACAGTAGTAGATATAATGGTCATCTGAGTCAAATTCACCCATTCCACTCCATTTTAATTCATCAATTCCTAAAATGTTAATGTTCACTCTTAACCATTTCCTGTTTGACAACTTCCAATTTACCTTGATTCATAGACCTAACATTCAAGGTTCCTATACACTATTGTTCTTTACAGCATCGGAATTTAGCATCAGAGGATAATATGATGGTTCTTTAAAAAGTAAAAATGGAACTAACATGTGACCTAGCAATCCCATTCCTAGGCATATACCCTGAGAAAAACCACAATTCAAAAAGATCTATGCACCCCTGTGCTCATTGTAGCTCTGTTTACAATAGTCAAGACATGGAAACAAGCTCAGCTCAGTGTCTATCAACAGAGAAATGTATAAAGAAGAAGTGATACATATATACAATGGAGTATTACTTAGCTATAAAAAGAACAAAAGAATGCCATTGGCAGCAAAATGGATGGACCTAAACTTTGTCATACTGAGTGAAATAAGTCAGACAGACAAAGACAAATATCATATGATATTTCTTATATGTAAAATCTAAAAAAAAAAAAAAAGGTAAAAATGAACTTATTTACAATACAGAAGCACAATCACTGATGTAGAAAACCAACTAGGGATTAAGTGGCAGCGGGTAAATAGGGAGATAGGGACTGAGATATACATTCTATTATATATACAACAGATGACTGAGAACTCACTGTGTATCATAGGGAACTTTTTTCAGTACTCTGTGTCTGGCTATATGGGAAAAGACCCTAAAAAAGCATGAACGTATGTATCTGTGTAACTGATTCACATTGCTGTTCACTTGCAGCTGATAGAACATTGTAACTTGACTATACTCCAATAAAAATAGATAATTTCACTTGGTTTGCCCCCTTATTTTCCTTGTATATAATAGATGATATTTATCATCAAATATTCATTATAAGTCTGGTCTATAATATGGATTAGAAAATAGTGTAAACCTTGTTTTATTTGTGTAGTCTAGAGTTTAATATAATTGATTCTTGAGTCATGATATTTGTGTTAAAAAACTAGCTTTACCATTCTGAATTTTCTCTAAATTCATCTAAGTCTCAGATCCTTTGTTTCTATGATAGGTGTGAGATACTCACCTGGCTCACAGTAAATGCTCAATTAAATGTTTTTTGTAAATGCTTAATTTCCTGCCTAATGTTTGTAATTATCTTGATATAGTTACAGATGAGTTAAAATACAATCTGCATATTATTTTTCCACCAGAAATTATCCTGAATATTTTTCCATATAAATAGTTGAAAATAGCAAAGTCATTTTTGCTATTTAAAATTTCAAATCCTGTATATATTATGGCATGTAATAGAGACATCATAATTTTTATATCATTTGGCCTCCATACAATAAAAAATAATAATATTCACCAGAATATTATACCCTCCTACGGGCTTCCCTGGTGGCTCAGAGGTTAAAGCGTCTGCCCGCAATGTGGGAGACCTGGGTTCGATCCCTGGGTCGGGAAGATCCCCTGGAGAAGGAAATGGCAACCCACTCCAGTATTCTTGCCTGGAGAATCCCATGGACGGAGGAGCCTGGTGGGCTACAGTCCATGGGGTCGCAAAGAGTCGGACACGACTGAGCGACTTCACTTTCACTTTCACTATGCATTAAGATATTCCCTTAGTGAAACTCATGGATTCATCAGTATAAAATTATTGGTTGAAATGGTCTGAAACTTATTTATAACCCGTGTGAAATTTACTCTTTACTTTTTGCAAAGATGTATGATCTTATACTACCACAATATAAAATACTTAAGTATGTACATATATATTTGTTTAGTTTATGTTCTATTTAGAAAATAGTAAAATAAGTGATAAAAGAGAAATATCTGATCAGTGCTAAATAGTAAAAAAAATTTATAATTTTTCCCATATGTTATTAGCCTCAAGAAAAATAAGTTAGTGTCCAAGTTACCTCTTCAAATTCATATAACTGTTAAATATTTGTATTAAAGAGCTATTCACTCACATGGCTTTGACTATGAATAATTAAATATATAAGAGAAGAGTTGACATCAGAAACTGTAGTTAACTGACCTTTTATTTAAAAACAGAAATAACTTTGTGTTCACTGAATTATTCATGATATGAGCATAAAGACATTGTTTGGAAGTAATGTGTGTACAAAATAGTGTGCCCCTAAAAGTAATTATTACCATACATAAATTGAATTTTTTATTTCAGCTTAAAACTGCTGTACCTGTTTGATCATTTGGCAAAGCCACTTTTCTATTATTGTTCAGGAGACAAAGTGATGATTGATCTAACTACCCCAGTGTTAACCATTCTGCAGAAAAGATCTCTTATAGCCTTGGTAGATGATTACTATACTGCTGAGAATTTAATGACCCAGCATAGTGAAATTTAGCTATAGGGAGAGAAAGAATTAGTTTCTTTCCTACTTACTAAGAGACATTTTCTAATTTCTTTACTCAGCTGAAGTGATGAAAATATGTAAAAAGTCAATGTGTAATAGGTCAGGTTATAGATAATAAAGTCATACTGATTATGGTTTTTTTTCTAAATTTCAGTATAAAGAACGTAACTCCAAAAGTGGGAGACCCTGAAACCCGTAAAGCTATTCGTCGTGCCTTTGACGTGTGGCAGAATGTCACTCCTCTGACATTTGAGGAAGTTCCCTACAGTGAATTAGAAAATGGCAAACGTGATGTGGATATAACCATCATTTTTGCATCTGGCTTTCATGGAGACAGTTCTCCTTTTGATGGAGAGGGAGGGTTTTTGGCACACGCCTATTTCCCTGGACCAGGAATTGGGGGAGATACTCATTTTGACTCAGATGAGCCATGGACACTAGGAAATCCTAATCATGATGGTAAGTGCATAGTTTTATTATTTTATTTTATTTTTTTAGAATGCCCAAGTAATTTGCTAATTTATAATCTTAAGCTCAATAAATAATTTGTTTTTAGAATCACCAAATATGAGGCCTTTTATAACATTTTATAACAAGAATATGTATGAGTTATTACACAATAGTAATTTTTCATGTGGCTTTTGATTAAAGATTAAACCTTTACAGTGTACTGTATAAATACTCTAAATTGAATTTTGTTTTCTATAATAAGTCATTTAGAAGATTCTATAATATTCAAGTCATGAGACATGCATTAAGCAAATTCTACTGTTTTTTTAAACACTTAATTCCATTGTTTCCACTTGAAACTTAACCTTGTTTGACATTGGTGGTGTAGCTTCTACCATATCTTTTGTGTGTGTGTGTGTGGATTGGGGTGGTTTCCATTATCACCTTTCTAATCTGTAAAATTTTTCTGCTTCTCTTTTGTCTCTTATCCTTTCCTTGGTCTCCCAATCTGATACAACTACATAAGTTATTGTTTTTGTATGATATCTTTACTTTTATAGAAACCAGATTCTTACAACTCCATTGCAACATATCTATCAGTTTTCTAATCCTTGCAATTATTCTGATATGCAAAAATAATGAAAAAGCTCAGCTAGTTCAGCTACCACTCAAACAACTCCACAAGACATTTTCTTCAAACAGACATTTTACAAACAGACATTTTACTTCACATGCACCCACTCCCTTGATTCATGCTAAACCACCAGCAGTTTTCTCCACCATTGATTTTGCACCATGATTGTTTGACCATAAGAAGCATTCATTTATTTCGTGAAACTACTGTCTTCTGCAATAGTGTTCCATGGAACACATTTGGAAAAAGTTGTGTTAAAGACCCCATTAGTCTTTTCCTACTTCTAGATCGATGAAAAAATTTATAGTTCAGAAATCTCTTTGAACTGACATATATTTAGGGGGTGGGGACATTCTTACTAATTTTCATTAGACTTCAGTGTTCTTTCTTATAATCTACAAACCAAGTTTTGACTTAGGTCCCTAGTACCTAACACAGTGCCTGCAACAAGAATATTGAAATAAGAATGTTGACAATGTTTGTTTCTTTAGCACTGGGATGACCCAGAGGGATGGGATTGGGAGGGAGGTGGGAGCGGGTTCAGGATGGGGAACACATGTAAATCCATGGCTGATTCATGTCAGTGTATGGCAAAAACCACAACAATATTGTAATTAGCCTCCATCTAATAAAAATAAATGGAAAAAAATTAAAAAAAAAACTTTATCATTTTAAAAGAGGATTTGAAGCATTTTACCAAAACAATATAAGAAGTTGTTATGAAGCTTTTTAAAATCTGCTCAATCATAAAATCTGCTCAAATAAAAAAGTATAGCTTGAAAAAAAAAGAATATATTTTTCATGAATGTATTTTAATAATTACATAAGGAAATTTTCTTTGTTAGGGTAAAAGTATATGTTGAAAAATTCTCATTCATTGAATATTGATGTTTTTATTATTATATAATTAATGTCAATGTAATTCTCTGGGCAGAGAAAAAAAAGCTCAACAGCTAAAAATATGGCTACTTGATACAGGAAGCATGTGTTTGTTTCTAGGAAACAATTCATACTTCAAATTGTGTTTTAAAAATATTCACAGAATTACAACTTCTAGATTTATAAGATTCATAAATCAGCATCTCCATAATCATTATAATCAAGACAAACATTTTCCTTTTTTACCACAATAGAATGTTTAAAATTCAAGTATGCATTGTTTAATGACAACTAATCCATTAGTAAAACTATGAATTCCTCCTTGATGAGTTAAGCCCAGCCATCAAGTTAAGCTTTGTTAGTCCATTAGAAGATGTAGTTAGCTGGATTAGTGTAATATCTTTGCATTATTAGATCATGCAGGGTTCAAATACATTATGGATAGAATGAACCAGATTGGGTTAAATTTAAAATAACATTAATTTTCAAAGAAAGAAAATATAATAAATAACATCCTGTTTTCCACAAGGAAATACAAAACCTAGTATTAAACAAGATGATCTTTTGAATTATTGTAATAGGTGTATTTTCTATAATATAAAATTATGATTTCATTTTTAAGAACCGGTTTGAAGAATAACAATTACGCTGGGAGAATTCACTATAGTCCAATGAAAAGCCAGATACTTTGGAGTGAAACAGGTGTATATTTCTGGCTAACCGATCATTGGCTCAAGAAGCTGCTAACAAACTGTGCACTTGATTTCAAATTCTTTACCTTACATTGCAGTGCTGAAAATATTGTAAGGAGCGGTGCTTTAAGTGCATAAGCAGTACATATTCAGGCATGTTTAACTTATTCTGTACCTGAGCATCTAATAATAAAATATTTACAACATGATAGTTGGCCCATAGTGACTTGATACATAATTCATTTAAAATAAAATATGTCTATTTTTATTAGTATCACACAGGCATTCTAATGAAGTAATTCACAGTTCCTCAAGGCAATTGCTTAAATGGTTTTAAATGATTGAAAATATATTCATTCCAAATAATTGAGAAAAGTAGCACTTATAATGGTAGAATTTTGCTGACACAGGAAAAACTGCATTTACTTTCAGGGAAAAGACATTCTTCTAAATTTCTGAAAAGAAAAAAATTGTATTTTATTCCAATAATGAGTCTAATTGTTAAAATATTTTATATTTATATCTTTGAAGTTGTATTAATTTGACTTTAGGGCCTCATAAATTTAATTTTTTAAAAAATTCTATATAAGGAAATGATGCCTGTTAAATGGTCTATATTTTCTGTTAAAATATTAAAATCATCAAGAAAGCCTCACAGATCCTTTAAATGTGTCTTCTATTAGCTGAACTTTTCCAGACATGAACCAATACTTTTTAAAACTGTCTTTTTTTTTTTTTAAAGGTATAGAGGCATTTGAAGTGACATAGGAAATGAGAATTTTCCCATTGAGTTGAGTATGATTGGTATTATGGATGCTTATGTGGTTTGTGTGATTGAAGACTTTCTAGGAATATATATGTGGGAAAGAATTAAAAAAAATAGGAAATAGGAGCTAGACATGTACAATCAAGTCTGTGGACTTTTAACTCAGTCCATGTATCTTGGAAAGCTCTTAGAGAGATGGGAATACCAGACCATCTTACCTGTCCCTTGAGAAACCTGTGTGCGGGTCAAAAAGCAACAGTTAGAAGCCTGTATGGAACAACTGATTGGTTTAAGGTAGAGAAAGGAGTACGACAGGGCTGTCTGCTGTCACCCTGTTTGTTTAACCTATATGCTGAGCACATCATGAGAAATGCAGGGCTGGATGAGTTACAATCTGGAATCAAGATAGGCGGGGGAAACAACAACAACCTCAGATATATGGATGATACCACTCTAATGGCAGAAAGCAAAGAGGAACTAAAGAGTGTCTTGATGAGGGTGAGGGAGGAGAGTGAAAGAGCTGGCTTAAAGCTAAACATTAAAAAACAATAAAAGTAAGATCATGGCATCCGGCCCCATTGCTGCCTGACACATAGAAGGGGAAAGGTGGAAGTGGTGACCGATTTCCTCTTCTTGGGCTCCAAGATCACTGCAGGTGGTGACTGCAGCTGTGAAATCAGAAGATGGTTGCTTCTTGGCAGGAAAACAATGACAAACCTAGACAGTGTGTTGAAAAGCAGAGACATTACTCTACCAACAAAGGTTTATATAATCGAGGCCATAGTCTTCCCAGTGGTCATGTACGGTTGTGAGAGCTGGACCATAAAGAAGGCAGAGCACCAGAGAATTGATGCCTTTGAACTGTGGTGCTGGAGAAGGCTCCTGAAAGTCCCTTGGACTGCAAGAAGATCGAACTAGTTAATCTTTAGGGAGATCAACCCTAAATATTCACTGGAAGGACTGATGATGAAGCTATAGCTTCAGTATTTTGGTCATCTGATGCAAACTGTTGACTCACAGGAAAAATCCCTGATGCTGGGAAAGATTGAGGGCAAAAGGAGAAGAAGGCATCAGAGGATGAAATGGCTGGGTGGCATCGCTGATGCGATGAACATGAGCTTGGGCAAACTCCGGGAGATGGTGAGGGACGGGGCAGGGACTGTGTAGCCCATGAGGTCGCAAAGAGGCAGACACGACTGGGCAACTGAACAACAGCAGCATGTACTAATACATTTGATTGCCTCTTCACTTATGCCATAGAAGTAAAATAATTCTGTACATATGCATATCATTAAAAACCCAAACAAAACTGTTATTCAATATTTAGTGTTTCATTTGGATTAAAATACTGATATTTCTCTACTGGTCCAGTAAGAATATTTTTCCTATTGAATGAGCTTAAAGAAAATGATTCTGCAGAATAATAGTGTTCAGAATTGTAGGCGATTAAGTGAGAAGTTAACTGTTCAAGATATAACACCATAAAGATTTACTGCTTAGTTGAAATTCACACTTTTAACTAGCAACAGCAGGGTGGCTAGGGTAATGTCGTATGAAGTATTGATCATTTATCAAAGGAAAAACCTCCAGCTTTGTTGTGGTACTGATGAATGTGTGGAGAATTAATGCATTTGTACAGTCTAGATTCTTTCTGTAAGACTGTCTTTTTGTATCACAGATATACAGGCACAATTCTGACATCTTCATTAATAAATTTTTTTTTGTTTCTTTAGTCCTCCAATATCCCCTGGCTTACCTACCTGAAAATATTCTCTTCTCTTCTATTCAGAGCTCTTCAGAGAGAGAGAGAGAGAGCTCAGTCATGTCCGACTCTTTGTGACCTCATGGACTGTAGCCCACCAGGCTCCTCCATCCAAGGGGATTCTCCAGGCAAGAGTACTGGAGTGGGTTGCCATTTCTTTCTCCAGGGGTTCTTCCCGACCCAGGGATCAAACCCAGGTCTGCCGCATTGCAGGCAGACACTTTAACCTCTGAGACACCAGGGAAGACCATTCAGAGCTCTTAAGCACCTAGAAAACAGAAACTTGAAAGTTTAGCAAAAATACAAATGAAAGAGCCTCTTGATAAGTACGAAGCTCATTTTCCACATCATATTGCTCAGTTAATGAAGGCAATTTGAATTCTGTCTACCTCTAAAGAGATAAACAGTGACTTAGGCTGCCAGTACTCCTTAATTCATTGTTATCCACTTTCCTATCAATTTACTTATAGTCATGATACTATTTGAAAACTCAATCCAATACTCATTAAGTGAATTATGCTATAGTTACATTAAAATAAATAAAGGAGTACACCCCCACACTCACCTTTAGTAAGTATAATGCCTTTCCCCTCCCCCCCAAGGCCTTTTTATTTATGGAGTAGATAAGCAAAATATCTGTATAGTAATTCTAAATAGGAAAGTGTTACTGTGATATGGTTTTTGAAGAGTATGCATTGGCTGTACGTGGGTTGGAAAATTTAACAAAATGTTAAAATTCATTTTGGTCATCATTATCATATGGTTTCCTTGGCTACAGTATGAAGTTTTATGTGGTAAAGTCAATGTAAACATGAACTCACCACAAAGACTAGTAATTTACCACAGTCATAGGAGTCCAAAGTGATAATCTCCAAACAGAAATTTTATATATTAAAATAATGTATAGAACTATAACTGAGAAATATATAGATGCATAGCTTATTTTGCCATGTAGTTCTACTAGCTATACTATTAGCAAAAAGAATGCATTGCATTGGCTCTGTTTACTAGTGTAAAAGTGACTTTGTAAAGTCAGAAGGTAATCAGGAGGTACTCAGAGTTCCTGGGATAGTGTATCTAAAACTAAAGACAGAGAGATGATGGTGAATATTTCATCTGAGATATCAAAATCCTTAAATCTACTGAATCATTCAGTTCAGTTCAGTCACTCAGTCGTGTCCGACTCTTTGTGACCCCATGAACCGCAGCACGCCAGGCCTCCCTATCCATCACCAACTCCCGGAGTTTACTCAAACTCGTGCCCATTGAGTCAGTGATGCCATCCGACCATCTCATCCTCTGTCATCCTCTTCTCCTGCCCTCAATCTTTCCCAGCAACAGTGTCTTTTCAAATGAGTCAGCTGTTCGCATTAGGTGGTCAAAGTATTGGAGTTTCAGCTTCAACATTAGTCCTTCCAATGAACACCCAGAACTGATTTCCTTTAGGATGGACTGGTTGGATCTTCTTGCAGTTATTGCAGATCTTCTTGCAGTCCAAGGGACCCTCAAGAGTCTTCAACACCACAGTTCAAAAGCATCAATTCTTCTGCACTCAGCCTTCTTTATAGTCCAAATTTCATATCCATACATAACTACTGGAAAAACCAAAGCCTTGACTCGATGGACTTTTGTTGACAAAATAATGTCTCTGCTTTTTAATATGCTGTCTATATTGGCCATAACTTTCCTTCCAAAAAGTAAGCGTCTTTTAATTTCATGGCAGCAGTCATCATCTGCAGTGATTTTGGATTATGATTGTTAATTGTATGTGTTAAATTGATTGGGCTAAGGGATGTTCAGAGAGCTGTTAAAAATATTGTTTGTGGGTTACTTCTGGAAGAGATTAGCATTTGATTCAGTAGACTGAGTAAAGATCTTCCTTTACCCATGTAGGCAGGCATGATCCAATCCACTGAGGACCAGTGTAGAACAAAAGAGGAAAGGTGAATTCTGTCGCCCTTCTTGATCTAAAACACATAAAAAGTACTTCTTTTCCTGACTTTATAGTTCAGAACTCCTGGTTCTTGAGCATTTGGACTCAAACTGAATTATACTCTTAGGTTCCCTGGTTCTTCAGTTTACAGAGAGTAGATAATGGGACTTTTTAGTCTCAATAGCCTCATGAACTTCCATAATATAGCCATGTATATTCTATCGACTGTGTTTCTCTGAAGAATACTGACCAATATCATCCTTAAATATAATCCTTAAATGTGGAATGCTCAAATTCTATATCTGATCCGCAGAATTATTTGAATAGGCCAAGTTTAAGAAGCTTGAGTCAATGGACATGCCTGATGCAAGCCAGGGAAAGTTAACCTTCGATAAGAGAGATTTTGTCATTGGCATGCAAATACAGGCTTACCAAGAGGTAAACTTAGGCCTTGCCCACTTACTTTCCACCCCCCCCCACCCACCTTTTATGCTCATTCTGCAGCTGTATATACTAGACAACATAACATTTTCAGATGCTCGCAGGTTTTGGACTTTGATATTTGAGAACAGGAAGGGACAGCTGCCAAACAGATTTACCAAGAGACCTAGAAGTGCTATGGTCTGTGGGAATATTGTCTAGATCAGTCTGTCTTGTGTGTTTGAAGATACAGAAAGGACTCAATGTAACTTAACAGTCAAGGAATTTATTGCTGCTGTTCAGCTTCTAAGACAGCTCCTACTGTCTGCGAATCCATGGACTGCAGGATGCCAGGCTCCTCTGTCATTCACTCTCTCCCAGAGTTTTTGCAAATTCATGTCTGTTGAGTCAGTGATCCTATCCAAATATCTCATCCTCTGCCCTGCCTCTTTATGCTTTCAATCTTTCCCAGCAGTATTGATATTTCTCCCAGCAATCTTGATTCCAGCTTGTGATTCATCCAGCCTGGCATTTCACATGATGTACTCTGCATATAAGTTAAATAAGCAGAGTGACAATACGCAGACTTGTGGTACATCTTTCCCTATTTGGAACCAGTTATTCCATGTACATTTCTAACTGTTGCTTCTTGACTGCTTACAGTTACCTCAGTAGAGAAGTGAGGAGGTCTGGTATTCCCCACTTTAAGAGTTTTCCACAGTTTCTTGTGATCCACACAATCAAAGGCTTTATCAAAGTCAATGAAGCAGAAGTAGATTGTTTTTTCTGAAATTTCCTTGCTTAATTATGATCCAATGAATGTTGGCAATTTGATCTCTATTTCCTCTGCCTCCTGAAAACCCACCTTGTACATCTGGAAGTTATTGGTTCACATAAAGCTAAAGCCTATTCTTTGGAACTCTACATTCAAATGGGTATATCTTTCCTTTTCTCCTTTGCTTTTCACTTCCCTTCTTTTCACAGCTATTTGTAAGACCTCCTCAGACAACCATTTTGCCTTTTTGCATTTCGTCTCCATGGGGATGGTCTTGATCCCTGTCTCCTGTACAATGTCATGAACCTCCATCCATAGTTCATCAGGCACTCTGTCTATCAGATCTAGTCCCTTAAATCTATTTCCCACTTCCACTGTATAATCATAAGGGATTTGATTTAGGTCATACCTGAATGGTCTAGTGGTTTTCCCTACTTTCTTCAATTTCAGTATGAATTGGCAATAAGGAGTTCATGATCTGAGCCACAGTCAGCTCCCAGTCTTGTTTTCGCTTACTGGATGGAGCTTCTCCATCTTTGGCTGCAAAGAATACAATCAGTCTGATTTCGGTGTTGACCATCTGAGATGTCTGTGTGTAGAGTCTCCGCTTGTGTTGTTGGAAGAGGGTGTTTGCTGTGACCAGTGCATTCTCTTGGAAAAACTCTATTAGCCTTTGCCCTGCTTCGTTCTGTACTCCAAGGCCAAATTTGCCTGTTACTTCAGGTGTTTCTTGACTTCCTGCTTTTGCATTCCAGTCCCCTATAATGAAAAGGACATCTGTACTACACATGCACAAGAATGGCTTCATAGCAGGGTCATATATAAGAGCAAAAAACAAGACTTGAAAATATGTTTGTCAAAAGAATAAATATATAACTATTATTTATTTATTTTTAAAAGGGACAATCAAGTAGCAGGGAAGTATAGTTACTACTGATATACTTAACAATATAGATGATTCTTGACACAATAATGAGTAAAAATAGTAAATTTCAGAAGCCTAGATGCTTCCTTGGAAGGATAGTTATGACCAACATAGACAGCATATTAAAAAGCAGAGACATTACTTTGCCAACAAAAATCTGTCTAGTCGAGGCTATAGTTTTTCCAGTGGTCATGTATGGATGTGAGAGTTGGACTAAAAAGAAAGCTGAGCGCCAAAGAATTGATGCTTTTGAACTGTGGTGTTGGAGAAGACTCTTGAGAGTCCCTTGGACTGCAAGGAGATCCAGCCTGTCCATCCTAAAGGAGATCAGTCCTGGGTGTTCATTGGAAGGACTGTTGCTGAAGCTGAAACTCCAGTACTTTCGCCACCTCATGCGAAGAACTGACTCATTGGAAAAGACCCTGATGCTGGGAGGGATTGGAGGCAGGAGGAGAAGTGGACGACAGAGGATGAGATGGCTGGATAGCATCACTGACTCGATGGACATGGGTTTGAGTAAACTCCGGGAGTTGGTGATAGACAGGGAGGCCTGGTGTGCTGGGATTCATGGGGTCGCAAAGTCGGACACGACTGAGCGACTGAACTGAACTGAGATGCAATGTGATATCATTTGCTCTAAGATTCAAAAAGAAGCAAAACAATATACAGGCATATACATGTGCTTTTCAAAGCAAAGGAATGATGTCACAATTTTAAGCAGAGTGATTAAAGGAAGAAGAATGAAATGTGGACTGTATATAAGTAGATATAAAGGATTTGGCAATAATTTATTTTGAAGCTGGGATAATGGATTTTCAGGTTTATGTTATTATGCTGTGCTTCATAATTTACATATGTTAAGGATATTGTTTTACTTGTGTCTACTGCACAGTCAGAATTATATTATAGAAAGGGTCTTGCTAAGAGTACAGATCCTAATCAAATATGCCAGTTGCATTGAATAGAACTTTTCATGCAAAACAATTGAGAGATAATTAAATTTTTGACAGAGAAATGGAAAGAAGGAAATACTGAGACAAAGAAACTATATGGAGAAAATCATAGAATGTAAAATAATTTGGACAGCTCTGTCTAGAACAGTTTCTCGACCTCAACACTATTGACATTTTGAGCCAGATAATTTTGGGTGCCAAGGAATAGTTTCCTATACATTAATTGCATCATCCCTGCCCTCTATCCATAGATGCTAGTAGCAAGTTCAATTATAAACGACCAAAAATGTCTGCCAGTCAAATCTGTCTCCAGTCTTTCCCAACTGTCCACTAGGGGAAGGTGGGGGCAAAATCACCTTCAGATGAGACCCCTGGTCTAGAAAAGGAGAGAATTAAATATGACTAGTAGTGATAAGTTAAATTACAAAGTTTGGTTTTATTTAAGTTTTTAAAATTATTTAGTGACAAGTTGATGAAGCTGACATCTATCGTGGCCCGTTATGGCTTCCCAGGTGGCACAAGTGGTAAGAACCCACCTCCCAGTGCAGGAGATCTAAGAGACACGGGTTCAGTCCCTGGGTTGGGAACATCCCCTGGAGGAGGGCATGGCAACTCGCTCCAGTATTCTTGCCTGGAGAATCTAATGGACACTGGAACCTGGTGGTTCATGGTCCATAGGATGGCAAAGAGTTCAATACGACTGAAGCGACTTATCAGACAGAATCCACCAAGTGAGTTTTAACAAGAGAATAAAATGAGCACACCTATGCTTTAGACCATTTTACTCAGGTTGCAGGATACAAGGAGGAAAATATGAAGACCTGAGTCTGAATCTGGTCAGAGTGAATTTCTCTGTTGAAACTGGTGCATGACTTCTGTTCAATATTATTTCCTATACCATCATTTAATACAAAATACATACTAGAAAATTACAAAGTATTAAAAATAGAATAGCATTTGAAAGCACTCCAAAGGCAATAGTGGATTTTTTAAAAATGAGGTTTTTGTACAAAATAAAACATATAAGCGTATGTAAGAAACCATTTATTTCTCAACTGTAAGATTTGACTTATTCAAATGCAAACAATTCAACTTATTCAAATGGTGACTACACCCTACCCAAGAGCAAGAGGCTTTGATTACTTCTCTATCACAATTCTAGTTTAAATTTATCAAACTCACCACTTACAGATTTTTTAAAAATTCTGATCAGTCTCAAATTGTGTCTTGGATATATATAGTTCTAAATTTGTTCATGCACAAAAGTAAATACTTCTTTCTGATTATATACCAAGGTATTCAATTTCAGAACTGTAAGAGCTGTCTCACATAGTATGTTACTATTATATAAAGATTTGCAAAATCACAACTTATTTCCTGTTTACTTAAACTTATTTTCAGTATATAAATGGAATTTCACTCTGAGTATCCAATATTATATTAATCTGTAGCATATACAAATTATTCAATTTAAATTCTCTTTTCTCTGATTGTATCTTACTTTTGTGAACCAAATTTTGCCATGTTTTTTATTTCATATTGTGAGTTTTCTAAATGTGCAAGTGTATGTGAGTATACATATGGATGTGTGCATACTACATTCAGGTTTCCTTAAAGAAAAACTGATGCTTTGATAAAACTTTCCTCTCATTTGACATGTTAACCTTTTTTTCATAGCCACTTCATACTTTTAATTTGGTTACTAAAAGATGCATATTGATAAAAAATAAAATCAAGGAAATTGATATTCATTTGGTTATGGTAGATTTACTCATTCTAGAAAAGTGCCAAAGGAATACTAACAATATAATATATCTATGATATATTAAAAATATTTTTATGATTTTATATTAAATCAGCAATAAAAAACTCTGGCTTAAAATAAAATATTTTTACCTAATGAAGCTTCTAATTTACAGCCTTTTTTTTGCGGCAGTGATTTAATCAACAAAAATTTAGTTAGATGAGTGGTATTAACATTTTTTGCCTTTTCATTCTGTTCATGGGGTTCTCAAGGCACAAATGCTGAAATGGTTTGCCATTCCCTTCTATAGTGGTCTATGTTTTGTCAGAACTCTCCACCATGACCCATCCACCTCAGGGGGCCATACATGGCATGGCTCATAGTTTCGTTGAGTTAGATGAGGCTGTGATCCATGTGATCAGTTTGGTTAGTTTTCCGTGTGATTTCCCTTGTACTGCATGAAGATCAAATCCATCAACCCTAAGGGAAATCAACCCTGAATATTCATTGGAAAGACTGATGCTGAAGC
The DNA here is from genome assembly GCF_023699985.2 of Odocoileus virginianus. Taxonomy (NCBI): domain Eukaryota; kingdom Metazoa; phylum Chordata; class Mammalia; order Artiodactyla; family Cervidae; genus Odocoileus; species Odocoileus virginianus. The sequence continues at coordinate 59,399,547 of NC_069688.1, forward strand.
TGAAGCTCCAATACTTTAACTACCTCATGTGAAGAGCTGACTCACTGGGAAAGACCGTGATGCTGGGAAAGATTGAAGGCTGGAGGAGAGGGCAATGACAAGAGGATGAGATGGTTGGATGGCATCACCCACTCAATGGACATGAATTTGAGCAAGCTCCGGGAGATGGTGAAGAACAGGGAAGCCTGGAGTGCTGCAGTCTATGGAATCACAAAGAGTAGGACATGACTGAGTGACTGAACAACAAATTAATGTTTTTTACCTAATAGAAACTAAGTGATTTATTTCTCACCAAGGAGATCCAGTAAAAGATAAATTAGCTGCACCTTTAAATTTACCTTAAACTTTCAACCTCATTCCCCTTGGCCTTACCAGGTAATCATGAATCTTAAATTGAAGTCAGTTTATGTAATAATGGGCTTCCTGCGATGACTCAGTGGGTAAGGAATCCGCCTGCAATGCAGGAGACCTGGGTTCAGTCCCTGGGTTGGGAAGGTCCCCTGGAGAACGAAATGGCAACCACACTCCAGTATTCTTGCCTGGAGAACCCCGTGGACAGAGGAGCCTGGTGGGCTACAGTCCATGGGGTCGCACAGACTCAGACATGACTGAGCACACCCCGTGCTGAGGCACACTTGACTTTACCTGTCCTCTGCGTGCTTCCCTGGGGGCCAGCTGGTAAAGAATCTGCCTGCAATGTGGGAGACCTGGGTTCAAACCCTGAGTCGGGAAGATCCCCTGGAGAAGGGAATGGCTACCCACTCCAGTATTCTGGCCTGAATCCTCTTCATAAGACCATGTGCTCATGACTGAAAGACTATGTAATTATATTCACAGATCTTTTCTGCCTTATCTTATTCATTGTTTCCTCATGAATTCTTCTCTTTGGGGAAAAAATAGATGCATTTTGTGCCCATCACTCCGTCTATCATAAAGTTCTACTTAACCCTCAAGACCCTGTCCTTACCTAATCAGCCTACCAAACTTGGTCCTAATCATTACCTATTTTATTAGTAACTTGTGGTCTACAAATATATATATAGTACATTTACTTTAGTATCTTAAGAGCATAATGAATTATTACATAATAAATGAAACCAAACTAGAGATGAGGTATCTAATAACATGTATTTCCAGACAGAATAGATCATATTTTTTATCTTCTCAATAAATATAAAATAATCATTTTAGTTAAGTAATAAGAGGACTTGAAGTAGAATACTTCACACAGCCTGAGGTTAGCTGGTCCATGTTACTGGGAGGAAGTAAAGAAATCACTGAGGAAGCATTAAGAAACAGCTCCTATTACCTGAGTCTATTATCAACTGATATAACTTAAGTCAAACTAACCTGGCTCACCCTGATTTATTTTCAGCCTTAACTATATTCTTTCCCAAATGTTATCCCTTCAGTTCAAGTTGGAAGGGCTGGGGCAATGAGAGGTGGAAATAAATCATTATCATCACCCTCCCTTCCCTTGAGTGTTCTGTCCATCTCTATCAGGACCCTGGGAGTTTATACTTATTATTATGTTATTTTTCAAAACTGAAGAACCATGTAACACTCCTGCCAGCAGTATATAAGGATGTACAATTCATTGACCATGAGGATAACAATAAATATGATAGAATTGTGAAGATAATGATAATAAAATAATGCTATATGCTGGACTTTAAGCACCATTAGATGCCATAGATTAATTTTCAGTTTGCACTCATTTCACATGCTTGCAAAGTAATGTTCAAAATTCTCTAAGTGAGGCTTCAACAGTACATGAACTGTGAACTTCCAGATGTTCAAGTTGGAGTTAGAAAAAGCAGAGGAACCAGATATCAAATTGTCAACATCTGTTGGATCATAGAAAAAGCAAGAGAATTCAGAAGAACATTTACTTCTGCTTCCTTGACTATGCTAAAGTCTTTGGCTGTGTGGATCACCACAAACTGTGGAAAATTCTTCAAGAGATGGGAATATCAGACCATTTTATCTGTCTCCTGAGGAACCTGTATGCAGGTTAAGAAACAACAGTTAGAACCAGACATGAGGGACAACGGACTGGTTTCAAATTGGGAAAGGTGTATGTCAAGGCTGTATATTGTCACCCTGATTATTTAACTTACATATCATGTGAAATGCCAGGCTGGATGAAGCACAAGCTGGAATCAAGATAGCCAGGAGATATCAATATCCTCAGGTATGCATATGACACCACCCTTATGGCAGAAAGCGAAGAGGAACTAACAAGCCTCTTGATGAAAGAGGAGAGTGAAAAAGCTGGCAAAAATGCAACATTCACAAAACTAAGATCATGGTATCTGGTTCCATCACTTCATGGCAATTAGATGGGGAAACAACAGAAACAGTGAGAGACTTTATTTTCTTAGGCTCCAAAATCACTGCAAATGGTGACTGCAGCCATGAAATTAAAAGACACTTGCTCCTTGAAAGAAAAGTTATCACCAAGCTAGATAGCATGTTAAAAAATCAGAGACGTTACTTTACTGACAAAGATCTGTATATTCGAAGCTATGGTTTTTCCAGTAGTCATTTATGGATGTGAGAGTTGGACCATAAAGAAAGCTGAGCACCAAAGAATTGATGCTTTTGAACTGTGGTGTTGGAGAAGACTCTTGAGAGTCTCTTTAACTGTAAGGATCAGTCCTGAGTACTCATTGGAAGGACTTATGCTGAAGCTCCAATACTTTGGCTACCTGATGTGAACAGTGGACTCATTAGAAAAGACCCTGATGCTGGGAAAGATTGAGGGCACGGGGAGAAGGGGACGACAGAGGATGAGATGGTTGATGGCATCACCGACTCAATGGACATGAGTTTGAGCAAGCTCCAGGAGATGGTGAAGGACAGGGAGGCCTGGCGTGCTGCAGTCCATGGGGTTGCAGAGTCGGATACGACTGAGTGACTGACCACCACCACCAATCCCTGCAACTGTATTACGTATAGTCTGTTATTATCCCAAAATTACAGATGAGGAACGTGAAATGCAAAGGGTTAAATACTGAGACCAAAATCATAGTTTGTGAGTGGGGATTATGGTCATCTTCCCATAGAGGATAGCTGAACCACAGAAAGTTTCGAACTGCCAAAGCTATAAACCTGAGTTTGACACCTGTAACACCTAATTTCTCATGTTTATGAGTTTAAGTAGGTAAAGGTTAATTTCACCCACTTACAATTTTAATGACATATATTTTTGACTAAATGGCATACATTTTTACATATGTTATTCATCTGTATATGTTTTGTGAATGTTCATTAGCTATTTTTCACCTTTGTTCTCATTGGACCACTCTACTGAATTAATTTGATTAATCTGTAAAAGGCCTTTAAATAATAATGATATTGCCTATTTACCTGATTTTCTTCCACTCAGTCACTTTCAGGAAGTGGAAGTGTGAAAGATCTTCTTTCATGAGAAAAAATTAGGCTGTCCTTCTATTCGGCTTACCGATGGGAAGTATCCTTCCTTGACTTGGGTAAAAGAATGCTATGCATAGGTTATTTCCTCAGTGTTATATTACACTTTTTTTATGCTCCATCCAAATATTTTATTGATAAGTTGGGGAAGGCCAGAATGTTACTATTTGATCTCAGTAATATTTGAACTTTGATGATTTTTCAAATGATAACTTCTTTTGTCTTTTCATTGTTTAAAAAGCAAAAACATTTAATTTCTTCGAACATAGAATGTGGTTTAACAGACAATATTTTATCCATTTTCTTTTTTAGTTTTTGATGTGAAATAATTGGTTTTCTGAGTTCTTGTAGGCAGCAGTTCTTTCTAATCAAAATGTTATGAAATTCACACAGTAAGATTATTAAGACTTTTGAAAAATATATAAAAATATTTTAAGACCTTAGTTATATATTCAGTATCTTACAGAAAATTAATTCTGTAGAATTGTATTCATGAAACAGTGGAGACCAGATTAATTTTATCTTTCAAGTTTCCATAATTGAATAAATTGCAATTTGAGTTTAACTAAAGCACATGCTGATGTTGTAGTGCTTTTAAATTCCTTGACACTTGTGCCTTCGAAACCTGGAGTTTAATTTCTCTCCCAATGAATATGGGTCCTTTAGTGAGTCACTTCTAATGAATAAAATGTGAGAAAAGCGATGCAGTATGACTATGTGTTCTGAGACTAGATCCTAAAAAGCATATAGCTTCTGCTTGGAGCTAGTGAGGTATCTTCTCTCTCTCTCCATTCCCTCATTCTTTCTCAATATATTTGCCTTTATAATCCAGTTACCATGTTTTGCACAAACCCAGGCCATGTGGAGTGATCCAGGTGGAGAAGGACCTCCACCAATAACCAATACCAGTTTGCAAGTTACAAGAGTGTGCCACTTCAGAAGTGGACCCTGAAGTCCCAGTCAAGTTTTCAGAAGAATGCAGATCCATCCTGTATCTAATTGCAGCCTCATGAGAGACATCAAGACACAACTTGGAGCCAAGCTTCTTGCTAATTTCTGGCCCACAAAATCCATAAGTAAGTGAAGTTGTTCAGTTGTGTCTGACTCCTTGAGACCCCATGGGCTGTAGCCTGCCAGGCTCCTCTGTTCATGGGATTCTCCAGGCAAGAATATTGGAGTGGGTTGCCATTTCCTTCTCCAGGGGATCTTCCTGACCCAGGGATCGAACCTAGGTCTCCCACACTTCAGGCTAACATTTTACTGTCTGAGTCACAGAATCTGTGAGAGACAGTAAATGATTACTGTTACTTAAATGCATATTTTTGCAGGGAGATCCATTATGTTGCATAAAATAACTGAAACAAATGTGTACAAAGGCAAAGAAGGGTATTTAGAAAATACCTAGAAAATTCAAGGCAAAGAAATAATGCAATATTTTGTAGATAATAAATACATGAAACATAAGGGAATTTATATGTATATGTATGTATGTGTATATATATATATACATATATATCTATATATATAGAACTGATTGAAATATGGCCAGTTTTCTAATAGCATTAATCTTACTTTCAGTCATTAATTGACGAGTGGCTTCCCTAATAGCTCAGTTGGTAAAGAATCCGCCTGCAATGCAAGAGACCCAGGTTTGATTCCTGGGTCAGGAAGATCCCCTGGAGAAGGGATAGGCTACCCACTCCAGTATTCTTGGGCTTCCCCTGTGACTCAACTGGTAAAGAACCACCTGCAAAGCAGGAGACCTGGGTTCAATCCTGGGTTGGGAAGGGAAAGGCTACCCACTCCAGTATTCTAGCCTAGAGAATTCCATGGACTGTATAGTCCATGGGGTCGCAGAGTCGGACACGACTGAGTGACTTACACTATATAAAAAATGGAATGCAATTAACTTTGATTCTTCTACTGGCATCAAAAATTAAAGAACAGGGTTGAGAACTGGCCATATTCCCTGCATTCCCTTATTTTTTGGTAGGAAAGTAAATAAATATGTAGACAAAGAATAGAACAGATGCCTAAATACACAAAGATACATTTTCTGTTTCTAAAGTTTTATTAGAGTCTTAAACCAAAGTTTCTGTAATACAACTTATGAGATGTACAAAATGTCAGAATCTGGACAATAAGTAAGGAACTTATTACGTGTGTCAAAACAGCCTAGAGTGAATTTAGGAAAAACATGTCTAAAAAGTGATTCTTAGAAGTTGAATTATCAGAAATATTTTAAATGTCTTTATTTCTCACTGGCAAAATTGAAAGAGTGGTTGAGTGTCCCTTGAAAATGTGTGGTTTTGGTAAAGGCTAAAATGTAAGGCTATGATGGTAGGTTTTAGTAGGCCAATGTTATCATTGAGTTTAAAAGAAAAAATTGTGTGTATGTGTGTGTGTGTGTATGTCTGTGTTTAAAGATAACAGAGAGCTGTCACGAGATCTGTGATTTATGAAGAAAAGATTCTGGTGAAACAAGAACCAAAACGGAAAGGGGAACCTATATATTCGGTAATATTGAAACATTTTGAAAATTCTGAAGCTTTGGACAGAGAGTTGCTGATTGGATGCAGAGAAACTATGAGAAATTTTATGAATCTTAAAGAGATAGAGAGACAAAACATTGGAGTTTGAGGATATGAAAGTGAAAGTGAAAGTCGCTCAGTCATGTCTGACTCTTTGCCACCCCAAGGACTGTACAGTCCGTGGAATCCTCCAGGCCAGAATACTGGAGTGGGTAGCCTTTCCCTTCTCCAGGGGATTTTCCCAACCCAGGGATCAAACCCAGGTCTCCCACTTACAGGCGGACTCTTTACCAGCCGAGCCACAAGGGAAGCCCTGGAATTAAGGGGCCAAGATTTCTGACAATGTGCCTACCAGGTTGCTCAGTGCTTAAAATCTGCCTGCTTTGCAAAAGACAGAGGTTTAATCCCTAGGTCAGGAAGACCCCCTGAAGAAGGAAATGGTAACCCACTCCAGTATTCTGGCCTGGGAAATCCCATGGACAGAGGAGCCTTGTGGGCTACAGTTCATGGGGTAACAGTCAGATACCACTTGGCAATTAAACAGCAACAGATTTTTGAAAACAGGGAAGCATCAAGAAATATATCCCAATATTTTGTTGTACCCTTCAGGCTTTTGCCAGATTTATAAACTGAACAGGATAAAAGTCTTAAGTGACAAGAAAAAAGTCACTGAAGTATAGAGCAGAGTTTCTAGCTGGCTTATGGAAGTAAGGTTACAAAAGTTAGAATAAGACCTGTCAGTGATGGTAGATTCTGGTAAACATATTAACCAATTGGGATAGCTAGAGAGTTATTATATTCTGGGAGCAGGATCTTAAAAAAAAATGTATACCAGATTCCATTCAGTCTCTGACAAGATTTGGGTGATTTGTCCTTGTTTTAGAATGAAATATTATCTGGATGAAAATATCATCTAGGAACTCTGATTATTTTATACACAATGCCTGGCATTCAGTAAAAACATTACTAGGCAACGCAAAGAACTAGACCATGAGAAGAACTTGAACACATGCACACCACACTTGACACCCACACTCACCCATCCTCACACACATATGATCCAGATATTGGGATTATCATTCACAGACTTTAAAATAGCTATGGTGACTGTGCCCAAGAAACAACAGAAGATGAGGAGGTTCCAGCAGTTAAAGTGAATCTATTACAAAGGATCAAGTAGAACTGCTTGAGGTGAAGAAATTAAATAAGTGAAACTGATAACTCAGTAGGGAAGTAGCACAGTAGAAGAGGTGATTATCAAATATAAAGATAGATCAATAAAAAAATCCAGGCTGAAGTATACAGAAATCGAGAATTTTAAAAAGAAAAGAGCTGAGATATGCAAATAGGACACAATGAAAAAGATACGACCTACGGAAATTCAGATAATGGAAAAGGAGAAAATAGGTTAAAAGAGTAAAGAAAATATTTAAAGAGAAAATGGCAGGAGAATTTCCAAGACAAACTTAAAAATCACACCCACAGGTTAAAGAAATGTTAGAACCCTAATAAGATAAAACACAAAGAAAATTACTCAGAGACACCTAGCAAAACTACTAAAATCTAAAGAGAAAACTGTAAAAGCAGTGAGGAGGGGCCAAAAAGGGGGTAAGAATCAAATTTACTTAAAAAGGAAAAAAACACTGACACCTGACTTCCCAACATTAATATCAGAGTCAGAGACAGTAAGAGGACCTCTTCACATGTTAGAAAATAACAGCCTACCTAAAACTCAGTTTCTGCAACAATACCTCTTAAAAATGAGTGCAAAATACATTTCCAGCAAATAAAATCCAAGATAAAACAGATCCACACTAGAATAAATGCTACATGATTTCAGGCAGATGGATATGTACAGGTCTAAGAATAGCCTTAAAGAAGGAAAATCCCCAGTGGAGGGCTTCAGTTCAGTTCAGTTCAGTCACTCAGTCTTGCCTGACTTTTTGTGAATGCAGCACGCAAGTCTTCCCTGTCCATCACCAACTCCCAGAGCTTACTCAAACTCATGTCCATAGACTAGGGGATGCCACTGAACCATCTCAACCCTTCTCCTCCTGCCTTCAATCTTTCCCAGCATCAGGGTCTTTTCCATTGAGTCAGTTCTTTGCATCAGGTGGCCAAAGTCTTGGAGTTTCAGCTTCAGCATCAGTCCTTCCAATGAACATTCAGACTGATTTTCTTTAGGATGGACTGGTTGGATATCCTTGCAGTTGAAGGGACTCTCAAGAGTCTTCTCCAACACCACAGTTCAAAAGCATCAATTCTTTGGCTCTCATCTTTCTTTATAGTCCAACTCGTCTCATCCATACATGACTACTGGAAAAACCATAGCTTGATTAGATGGAGCTTTGTTGGCAAAGTAATGTCTCTGCTTTTTAATATGCTGTCTAGGTTGGTCATAACTTTACTTCCAAGGAGTAAGCATCTTTTAATTTCATGGCTGAAATCACCATCTGCAGTGATTTTGGAGCCCCCCCAAAATAGTCTGTCACTGTTTCCATTGTTTCCCCATCTATTTGCCATGAAGTGATCACACCAGATGTCATGATCTTAGTTTTCTGAATGTTGAACTTTAAGCCAACTTTTTCACACTCCTCTTTCACTTTCATCAAGAGGCTCTTTAGTAATCTTCACTATCTGCCATAAGGGTGGTATCATCAGCATGTCTGAGGTTATTGATATTTCTCCTTGCAATTTTGATTCCAGCTTGTGCTTCATCTAGCCCAGTATTTCTCATGATGTACTCTGCATATAAGTTAAATAAGCAGAGCGACAATATACATACAGCCTTGATGAATACATCCGGTTCGTTGTTCCATGTTTGGTTCTGTTTCTTCTTGAACTGCATATAGGTTTCTCAGGAGGCAGGTGAGGTGGTCTGGTATTCCCATCTCTTTAAGAATTTTCCAGTTTTTTTGTGATCCACACAGTCAAAGGCTTTAACATAGTCAGTGAAGCAGAAGTAGATGTTTTTCTGGAGATCTTGCTCTTTCGATGATCCAGCGGATGTTGGCAATTTGATCTCTGGTTCCTTTGCCTTTTCTAAATCCAGCTTGAATATCTGGAAGTTCACAGTTCACATATTGCTGAAGCCTGGCTTGGAGACTTTTGAGCATTACTTTGCTAGCGTGTGAGACTAGACATCAAAATTTTTAGTAAGCCACCATTAAGCCAGAGTGACATATTGGCATCATAAATTTTAGAAATTTATTAATGAAACAGTATAGAATCAAAAATAAATCCACATATACAGAGTCCACTGTTTATGACAGTCATTATATAGCAATATAATAGGGAAAAGGTGGCTTTTATGATCAATAGTTCTAATTTGACTGGACAACCGCATGGATAGAAGAAGATGAGCATCGACAGCTAACCTCCCAATATGTACTTTAATGTGAAAGGTAAAACCATCCAGTTTCCAAAATGTAACACAGGAAAATATCTTCATAACTATGTCCAAAAAAGTTTTATGCAAGACACATTAAAAAAGCATTGACCATAAATTAGATTTCATTACAATTAAGAACATGTATTCACTTAAAAACACCATTAAGAGTATGAAAAGATGAGCTGTTTATTTGAAGTAGATATTTTAATACCTATATGTAAAGAAACTATAAGCAGAACATATTGTTAAAGTAGAATTTCTCATCAATTTTTTGCATTTCTGTACAACTTAAAAGTGAGGTAGTACCTATATTTCTTCCTGGATTATCGTTCCACAATATCTGTATCACAGGCAACCTTGAAAGATACAGATAGTAAGGAGCAGTCATGCTTACCGAGGAGAATAATAAACATGGCATGTTTATCTAGAACAGAGAGCATCCATTATAGGAGATTTATTACCCAGTTACAAAATTATCCCTCACACACTCAGAACTCTTCATTCATCACATTGAATGGGCCAAAATCAGCCCCATAGAACTTGCAGTAAAGGTAAGCTAGTGAAAATGTGCTGATGTTTGATTTACTATGAGTAATAAGATTGTCTGTCTCTAATCCAGGCATCTTTTGTCTTGTTTCACCCTGAAATGGTGTCAGGCTAACTTCTTACCTCTCAAATAGGACAAAATTTCAGATCCTTGCCAGCCTTTGATGTATATAGACCACACGAACAAATTAAAAATAGGTAAGTTAGCATTAAAATAGACAAAATATTTGAAGGAGCAATTCACAAAAAGGAATATGTGAATAAGCATGTAAAAACTGCTCAACATCTTTAGTCTTCTGAGAAATGTAAATTAACAACACAGTGAGATAGTACTCATCCTGCAGAAAAGCTAATTAAAAGATTGACTATGACCATTGTTCATGAGAATTGAAACAATGAGAACCTTGTATACTGCTAAAGAAGGTGAAAAATTGCTAGTTACATTTTGGAAAACTATTTTTCACTATTTAAGCTGAATGTTATTTCCTTGGGCTCCAAATCACTGCAGCCATGAAATTAAAAGATACTTGCTCCATGGAAGAAAAGCTATGACAAACCTAGACAGCATATTAAAAAGCAGAGACATTACTTTGCCAGCAAATGTCTCTATAGTAAAAGCTATGGTCTTTCCAGTAGTCATGTATGGATGTGAGAGTTGGACCATAAAGAAGGCTGAGCGCCGATCGATTGATGCTTTTGAATTGTGGTGTTGAAGAAGACTTTTGAAAGTCCGTTGGACTGCAAGGAGACCAAACCAGTCAATTCTAAGGTAAATCAGTCCTGAATATTCATTGGAAGGACTGCTGCTGAAGCTGAAGCTCAGATACTTTGGCCATCTGATGTGAAGAGTGAGCTCTTTAGAAAAGACCCTGATGCTGGGAAAGACTGAAGGTAGGAGAAGGGGACGACAGAGGACAAGATGGTTGGATGGCATCACTGACTCAGTGGACGTGAGTTTGAGCAGGCTCCGGGAGATGGTGAAGGAAGGGGAAGCCTGGCGTGCTGCAGTCCATGGGGTCTGAAAGAGTCGGACGTGACTGAGCGACTGAACAACAGCGACAGTCGTCTCCAATGGATGGGAATTTCATTGTATGTATGTGTACGTGTGTGTGTGGTATGACGTGGCATATACAAAAAGACTTGTAGTATAATGTTAAAAAGATACTGTTGTTAACAACCACAATCTGGAAAAAAGTTCAATATTTATCAACAAATTGATAGATAATATATGGTGCTAGGTATTCAACAGGATACTATATAGTATTGAAAATGAACAATATGCAAAACCATGGATCAATCCCACTAGATGCTTACCTGGAAAAAAAAAAGAAAACTTTCACAGAAAAGAATATAGATTTTATTCCTTTATTGTAGAGTTCCAAACTAATATTTGTTTGTAAGAATCTTACAACAGTTATTTTGGAGATGTAGTGACCAGGAAGGGGTCACAAAGGGATGGATAGTTAGTAGCGTTCTATTTCTTGATCTAAACATTGATTACATAGATTTTTTAATTTGTGAAGACCAACGAAGCTATACACTTAGAACCTGTTCAATTTTGCAATATGTCCATTCTGCATTAATGAAGAAGCTTACTTTAAAAACATCTTCATGTAAGCAATCTGAAAAACAGGAGAACCCACAAAATATGGTAATGCTCTCTACAGCCAACCTTGTCGAATGTAGAATATCTCTACCTCTTCACTTCTTCAGTTTAAATCCACCTTCAGTTTCTCACAAATCATTATTACTTCTTAGTTGCCAAATCCACTAATCTTTTCAGCTCATCCCTCTCTTGGTACCTACATGTATTTAACATAAAACTTTCAGCTCTTTAAAACTTCCTATTAGGCTACTTACTCTGTGTTCCTCTGCTTGAACCACTCTAAGTTATTCTTCTTCATGATTTCCTTCTCTTCCACCTTTTAAATATTAACCATTGATTTTATTTTGCTTTGGTTTCTTTCCATACCTTTTGTCTTCCTCTTTATCCACCACCGTGAATTAAACTACTTATATAATAAAGATTTGGAGAAGCATAATATAATATTAAGCCACTTTTCCTTCTGAGCGCCAAACCCAAATTTCAGTTTCAAATGAGTATATTTAAAACTTACCCTTATGAAGTCCTCAGATCTGCTGCAGTTTTTGTATTCTGTACCTTTGTACATGTGTCTTGCATGCATACTAAGTCGCTTCAGTCATGTCTGACTCTTTGCGACCCCATAGATGGCAACCCACCAGGCCCCTCTGTCCACCAGATTCTCTAGGCAAGAGTACTGGAGTTGGTTGCCGTTTCCTTCTCCGTGTCAGCATCTATCTAATTGTCTAAAGCAGAAACCTGCTGTTACCCTAATTTTTTTTTTTTGTCTGTGTTTGTTTCTTTGCCCTTTATGTCAACTGCTCTTCCACCTTAATTTGGTCAAGTTGATTCTGTCACTGAAACTCTATTAGGCTGTATTACCCTTGCTATCCACACCACTGTGGTCTTGTTTCAAATTCCCCTTGTTTCTCCTACACACATTTTGATTAGAATATATCTGCCTGTCCTACCTCTAGTGTCAACCCCCAAGACTCAGTCTTAAAACAAAATTGTAATAGACCTGTTCATTTTCTCATCCGAGACTTCAGTATATATACTTTCATTTAGTACCTGTGACATTTGTTAAAAAAACTTCCTTGTACTTGTTAAATATTCATCTTTCAATCATAGAGGGAGACTGGGATTTTATCTTGTTGTCTCTGAAGCCACTATACTGGCAGAGTTTTAGATACTAAGTATATAGGTATTGGGGCTTCCCTGGTGGCTCAGATGGGAAAGAATCTGCCTACAAGAGGGAAACCTGGGTTCAATCCCTGGGTTGGGAAGGTCCCTTGGAGGAGGAGATGGCAACCCACCCCAGTGTTCTTGCCTGGAGAATCCTCATGGACAGAGGAGCCTGGCAGTTCATGGGGTTGAAAAGAGTCAGACACGACTGAGTGACTCAGCACAGCATGTATGGGCATTGAATAAACTGATATCTCTGTGATTTTAGCTGTTTGTGTTTTTCTGTTTATCAGTCTTCACTATCAGGCTAAGCTAGTGGACAATCAGGTCTATGCACTTGATCTGACACTCAATAAGTGTCAGATTTATTCATTTGCTTAATGAATAAATGCATGTAATGGAATTAAGTTTAGCTGAAATAAACTTTTTGATTATGTACTTGTAAGATACTAAAAGGTCAATAGCAAAGCTTTACAACAGTTGAAACAAAGACAATGCATAAAGAATCAGTGGAATAACTGTGAGATAAGTAGTGAATTTATTATGGAAAAAGGAAAGAGTTTTTGTTATCTTTTTATAGCAGAAAAGCTTATTGGGGAAAATTCTATTCATATAATTTTCAGAAATGAACAGATTGATATTTCATAACAAGTCATCAAACAAGTCTACATATGTTAAGTACCAAATCCAGGTGTTTAAAAGGGTGGGCAGAAAAATAGACCAGCAGGTCATATATAGAGTCAAACAATTTGGTAGAAAATAATAAAAACAGCAAATAGTAAAGGGTAGGTACAAAGAACATTTGTATTAAGTAACTTATTAGTGGAACAACAATATTGTCCCTCGGAAGATTAATACTTACTAATTAATTTGGATGTGTTAAGCTGCTTAAGAAGTTAGAAATATGTGGATTAAAATTATTTAGATTTTCAAAAATATTTGACAATTGTCAATTCCAAAGACCATAAGACAGGTAAAAGTGAAAGTTGCTCAGTCGTGTCTGACTCTTTGCCACCAGTATTCTCCAGGCCAGATCCTGGAGTGGGTAGCCTTTCCGTTTTCCAAGGGATCTTCCCAACCCAGGGATAGAACCCGGGTCTCCACATTGCAGGTGGATTCTTTACCAGCTGAGCCACAAGGGTGACTGCCATCAAATTAAGATATTAGATAGATCAAATTTATCCTGAAAAGGAAACTGCCTAAGAAACAAAAATGTGATATGTTGAAAACACAGGTATTAATACTTCTCTGGGTAAAAATAATGTTTTGGGGGAGGATCTCTTCTAGATGTATAATTTAGAGAAATGTGAATAGCTTTAAGTTTGAATATTGAATATTTAAATGTAAAAGAATAAAAACCAGAGATCTTAGTTTGTGTTAGTGTGAAGAAATATGCTTTTGCTGATCTAGCAGCTATATATCTTTAATAGCTTAGAGGTCAAAGAAGACTAGAGTTTTGAAAGCAATTGCATATGATTAGTACTTTTGTAAGGATTTATAACATACTATTGGAATTTTCTAATTAGCTGGGTAAAAAACATATGTTATAAAATAATATAAAATTATATATTTTAATCTACATTTCCACAGGTGTTTTACATTTCTCTTTGCTAGTGTCTTATTTTTTGAAGCTTTTGTCCTCAAAAGGGATCTCTTTTATCTTTTGTTTTGCATTCCATTTTCTATGTAACAGGAAACTATGTTTAATGATCTGCATGCTGATGGTTGATGAATTAAAATCCACTTCTTTCCTTTTATTTTTTTACATAGTTGACTTGAAGGTAGCACAAGATGGAGGTCAGAAGGATACAAATGACAGAAAGTGAATGTAATTAACATGACAGATGATGATGTGATGGTTATCATGATAGGAACTATGATGATTAGAGAAAAACATATTGAAATTTTTATATTATCTTTAGTAATAATATTTGCCATATTGTTAATTCAGCTTTCAATTGTTGCATTTAATTTTGCATTGTATTTTCAGCTCTAATTTTGTTTGTTCTAAAATATTGGCTACTGAAACTTGAGTTGCTAGTCTGAAAAACATATCCACCTAATCTAGAGGGAAGACTCTAGACTACTTATTGTTATGTGGAGATGGGATTACCTTGGCAGAATTAATTGGAAAGTGTATTCTTCATTAATCAACAGATTAACTCATTCAGTAAAGTTCATTTTAGCCTCCACTAAGAGTCGGACATGACTGAGCGTCTTCACTTTCACTCTCCACTTTCATGCATTGGAGAAAGAAATGGCAACCCACTCCAGTGTTCTTGCCTGGAGAACCCCAGGGATGGGGGAGCCTGGTGGGCTGCCGTCTGTGGGGTCGCACAGAGTCAGACACGACTGAAGCGACTAAGCAGCAGCAGCCCCTTTTTATCACTTACTCCCTATTCTCCAGCCACTGTGGAAGAACAGGAACTCAGGAGGCTCATGCAAACTCCCAGTGTGCAGCTAAAGATGAAGAAGCTCCTATATTTCTGCAAAATTCTAGGGAGAATAGTTCTAAGCGCAAACATTTTCTATCAGAATTTAGCAAGCTGGATTTCTTCTATAATCTTTATCTATTTGTGTCATGTTGAAAAGTGACAGATTCTGAAGGTTGTAACTTTTGCCTAAGCCAATTTATTAATGGGTACAGCAGGATAATTTGATAAGATTGTTATTTCCTCTATGCTGAAGCAAAATGAATTTCTCAAAAACTGTGTGGAATAAAATTAGTCATAATTTAGGTCACTTATTGATATTTAGCTTCCCAGATGGTGCTAGTGGTCAAGAACCAACCTGCCAATGCAGGAGACTTAAGGGACGTGTGTTCAATCCCTGGATAGGAAGATCTCTCGGAGGAGGGCATGGCAAGCCACTTCAGTATTCGTGCCAGGAGAATCCCATGGACAGAGGAGCCGGGCAGGCTATAGTTCATAGGGTTGCAAAGAGTCAGACACGACTGAAGCAACTTAGCATGGGACAGATCATTAATGCTGCAGATTAAAAAACAAAAGCAGAAAAACAGCAGCAAAGTATTGAAGGGGAGAAAGATGGATGATTTTGAAAACAGACAGACCTGAATTTGAATCCTGATTCTGCCAGTTATCATTTATCAGTAATATTCCTTGTTATTTAACTAGGCTAGCTACCCAGAGTCCTCTTAATTAGAAGGACAGATAGAAGAATCAGCCTTGCATAGTTATTATAATGAGTGCAATACCTAGTACAATATCTAAAACCTAGAAATTGCTCCAGAATGGTAACATTCACTATTATCATTGATGTCGGAGAAGCCAGACTCCAAATGCCTGCCAGTGATTTGCTTTCTGGTAATAATTCGTGTGTAATCCCCTCCCTCTGTTCATCTTTATGAGCTGGACAATATGGCTCACATTTAATGAATAAAATCTGGAAGAATTTTTAGTAAATCACTTCCAAGATTATGTAGTAAATGACTGCAGTTTCCATCTCAGATAATCCTTCTGTCTCTCTCTTACAGTCATTGTGAAGTCAGACAACATATCACAAGGACACTTAAGCAGTGTAAGGGAAGCCCATGAGATGAGACCCACATGCAAGAACTAGCAGAAGCTGTGGTCTGCGGAGCTGCCCCTAGTCATGACTTTTGACAGCCCAGCCAACAGCTTTCCTAAAACCCTCATGAGAGAACCTGGTCCAGAACAGCCCATTTAAATCACTTGCAGGTTCCTGAGCCACAGGGCTTCTCACAGCGGGTTCCTCACACAGGGCTTGTGAGATAATAAATGACATTTGTTTTAAACTTCACATTTGTTATATAGCAATGAATAACTGAAATTATGTTATCATCATTGAAGTTATCAAACCAGTCCATCCTAAAGAAAATCAACCCTAAATATTCATTGGGAGGACTGATGCTGAAGCTGAAGCTCCAATACTTTGGCCACCTGATGGAAAGAGCCAACTCATTGGAAAAGACCTGGATCCTGGAAAAGATAGAAGGCAGGAGGAGAAGGGGACGACAGAGGATGAGATGGGGAATTGGATGGCATCACTGACTTGATGCACATGAGTTTGAGGAAGCGCTGGGACATGGTGAAGGACAGGGGAGCCTGGTGTGCTGCAGTCCATGGGGTCACAAAGAGTCAGACACAACTGAGCAACTGAACAACAACAAAAAAAAAATATCTGAAAATCATATTTTAAGGATTTTTTCAATTTTCAAGTATTAAAACTTACAAAATCTTTCCTTTTTTGCTAAAGATAAATTAAAAATGTAGTGGAAAACCCAAAACCTACACAGTAAAAATAGTGTTTGGTAAACATTACTTTGTTGTTAGTTAAACTAAGAAAACAGCACAACAAGGCCAGAGGGAGTATAAGAAAACAGTCGTTAGTTTCCAAGGGACCTTCTACCTGTGAAGAAGACATACCCCTTGTAGCAATTAGTGATTAGATGGAATAAATAAAATTGTTAATATGCAGTTCAAAGTTGACTGTCTAATGCTGTCATCACTATAAACCAGATATTAAAACTTTAAACTAAACACACAGAAGATGACTAAATGCTTTATAGGATTTATATATAGGATATTAGCATGAAGAAAGTGAGAGAGAGAAAAGTTAATGTATTGATAGTATATGAGGGATCTGTTCAGAATTAAGCCATGTATTGAGGAACAGTGGCAAATGGACTGTATAAGAAAGGCTGAACCATATCACGGGGATAGTTTATAATGGGTTATTTGAAGTGTAGTTGCTTAGACACCATTTTAGCAATGGATGTAATGCAATGAAGTGATGTTTTGTTAACACAGGACAGCAGGTGCTCTCCAGTGGAATATGGTTAAGTTCCTCAGAGACTTTTATACTTCTTATGGATGGCATCTGTTACTGATTAGGTGTGCAGTGGACAGTCTCACCACGCGTCATTCATTAAAACTCTTGGAAACTCCAGTTTCTGAGCAAACGTTAAAGGGAATGACACTCCTTTTGGTGTCCGCATTGTTTCTCTTTTTCATTGTGTCATAAGGTGTCATGTGGTCTTTAATGTTGATCAAGGCACCCTTGTGTGTGTGTGTTAACAAGTCAACTGAAAGTCATATTCAGCCCAAGGAAAAGACTTTGGGTTCAAACAGAACCAAGTTCAAACTTCCTATGCTACTTAACCAGCTTTTGGGTTATTTACTCCAAATCTTCCTTGCCTGAGCTATTATTTGGGGGTGATTATACCTACCTCAATGTGTTGTTGTGAAGATAACTTTCTAGACCATTGTGAATACTCTGTGGATATAAATTTCATTCCCTTTTAGTAAATAAATGAGGAAACTACTTTCCAGTTAATTAGGCCTTTTGCAATTAAAAAGTAATTAGAAGCAAAGGAATCTCAAAATCAGGAATTTGCATTCCTTGCCTTTTTTAAGTCAATATGTGTAATACAATTTTTGTCTTCCTGTCTGCGGAAGAAATTTCCAAGACTACACTGAAATTATTATATGGATTTATTTTCATAGGGTATGTAAAAGCATGAAACATACAGGTGCTGTATTCTTCGAAATCTACTTACAAAACACGAACACACACACACACATTTATCAAGACATTTAGGTTACAGTTTCCTCCCAACTCATGTATCCTAGAAAGAAAACATTCTTCAGAACATTTGAAATGCATAAGCACACTGCCAACAGAGCATTCTGCCAATTCCTAAGCTAAAACCCCAGGCTTTCAAATATTTGTTTGCTAAATAAAGATGAAACAAACTATTCTGCTACACCTCTGCTGAAATAATTAAAATAATATGAGGGTTTTTTTAACACAGTATGTTGACTAAATCACAGCCAGATTAAAAGCATTTCTATTATTAAAAAGAAATGTCTTTTTATTTTTCTCTCATTTTCATCTTCTATTTTGGTTTCATCACTTTAAAAGCAAACCTGAATAAAATAGACAAGGAAGACACTTAGGTGACATCACATCCTTCTGCAAGATTTAGAAATATGTTTCAGAATTTTCTATGAACACTGGGTCAAGCATGAATCTTCTGATTTTGTTCATATGTGCCATATAAATGTATATATTTTAAGTTCACTACTTTACTGAAATATTTTTGAAGAATCAATTCACATAATCCTCTCTATTGTCGACTGCACAAATAAGTATCAATTTTATGATTCTGCATTTTAATTTTTTCACATATGAATGATAATTACTCAAATGAAATTATCATTTCTTATCACTCTTAGAACACAAATATGAACTCAGATCACTGTTGTAAAATAAGCATTGAAGAAAGTCAAACACATTTACCTTTCACCTTTCATCGATAGCTATAAATATATATGTGTGTCTATATGTATACACACATATATATACATATATAAAATGGGAAGCTTGTTGTATAAATGCATGATTATGTGAAGTGTTAAACTTATCACTGTTTTTGCATTTTGCACATTTGGTTGGGTTTTACTAAAAGAAAGGGAGGGAGGGTAAAAACAGGATTGCTTTAGAGAAAAACAAAAAAGAAATGCCTCCTTTTAAAAATGAATGTTAAAGAAAACACCATATTATTATATATATATAATATGGTTTATATATATATATATTAACCATATGTTGTATGGTTAATATAAAACACCATATTATTGAGCCAAAATAGATTCTTCTGGGAAAATGTTAAGTTATGTTAGGTAAAAAAGGAAAAAAATCAGTTATGAATGAATAATTACATTTTTATCATTTCTTTACTATAATCACTGCTGCTTGACTATATTTTAATGCTTTATAAAAATAAACTGATTTATAATTTGTTAGTAAATCTCTATACAAATACTTGCGTATAGAGAATTGTTTTTGTTTGCTTTTGCTTTTTCCCCCTAAAAACAGAAAGTATGTATGCCTAAGCAATCAAATCTGTAACATCACCAAAATAAATCATCAGGTGGCAATGGAATACAAAAGCAAAATTCAGAAAACAGCTGAAGTTTTATCCTCCCAACTTTTAAATTCTGCAATTGTTTAATATGTTTCCATCTCTCAGAAAGCAAGCAGTTGTACTTGAATATATGTCAATCATTTCCACCTATGTAAATAATATTCAGTGCAAGGAAACACATTGTATGGGTTTACTCTGATGGCCATCACACTCACTCTAGTGACTCAATATGGGACTCAATCTATTCAACCTCAGCGGAGGTTCTCCAATGTAAAATCAAAACCTTTCTGGTGTCCAAACATTTAGACTGAAAAAATAGGAATTCTGTGAACAAAAAAGTATTAATTGTTTTACAAATTATTCTTCTCATATGCAAGCATGAATTGAACTCCAGCATCATGAAGGTTTTGATAGATAGGCTGATAGGAAACAAACCCCTGCTGCATACAGACTGACCTTGAGCTTGCAGCTGTGTAGGCTATTTACAGAAGCCGTGCTTTTTCCAGTTCTGCCTCCTTGCATCATACTAAGTTCTATGCTTTTACTCAAAAAGAGCTGACCCATCTCCTTGTGACCCACCCTAGGTATTAGCAACACCATATCAATGCTGTCACCGTAAACCTTGCAAGCTCTCCTGTTGTATGTCATTGAGGAAATGGGTATAGTTAAATACTTGCAGGAATCACAGTCTATATAAGCTGGTACAAGCAAGTGAATGAAACATTTTACAATTTTGTTTTCCCATTTATTGTTAATTATTCATTATCTAGTTGAGTTCAAAAATTGCAGCAAAAAGTCAATTTTAGACACTATGTGAATGAAAATAATATGAAATATTTATAAAAGGACCTTCAATAGATAACTTTTAACATCATAACCATTTAGCATACTAAATAGTATACTTTGAAAATTAAAATAAAAATCTAGATTCAAGTTTTCCACCTTTAGCAATCAATAATGGTAGCAAAATATGAGACAGTTTTTATCTGAATTTGTTATTTAGGGGATTATGATCAACTCTAACTTAATAATGGGAAAAAGCATAACTCAAGAAATGATTTCAATCACCTATGACTCAAGTATTTTCCTTTCCAGTTTTCTGTCCCTTCATCACTGCATTTGTTTAGGTCCTTGTCACCAAGTAGTTCTGATAATTAAAGCAGTCTTCTAACTGCTGCCTTTGCCTTCAGTCATTTCCCACTGCAATCACACCTTCATACTAATGTCAAATAACCCTATAGCAATATCATTTTTTAATTAGTCTTTCATGGTATTCTGTTGCCTCCTACACAATGATCTGACTCTTAAACCTAGCATTCAGAACTCTTCAAAACTTGATCTTAACATTCTTTCCAACATTGTCACTCACATATTTTTATATCAAGACTACGTTTAATCAACTGGTGCATGAGTTTTGGTAAAGTCAAAACTGACATTTAAATTCCAGTTCTAATACTTCGTTTTCTGACTTCTGATAACCCAATGTACTGGAGCTTCAGTTTCTTGTTATATAAAATGGGGAACTTTTCACTCAAAAGTTTGTAAGTCTATTAATAATAAAAATAGGAGTAATAATAATACTAGCATCAGTAGTAGCAATAGTCAGAATAGGAATAATATTAGTAATATTAAAAGTAGTATAGTACTAGCTGATAATTATGTCTTTAAGAAGTATTTTATATACACTGCATTATTTAACCCATCAACAGCCCTATAAATAGATATTAGACCTACTTTATAAATAAAGAAATTGAATCACACAGAGGTATATTGTTTACTGTCTTTTACAGACAATAGCTGTTAGCATTTTAAATCTGATCTGTCTTAAGGACTTAAGTAAACCTAACTTCAAAATCACATGCAATATCGTGCTAATGCATTCATTTTTCTTGGGAGAATTTCCATAGTTTGTCAGATTCTCTGAGGAGTTTGTGAACCTCAAAAAGCTCAGAATCATTGAGCTAAACTCTCGGTTCCTTAATTAAGAACAAGGGACTTTGGAGATTTATGTCTGAGACTATAGTGTTTCATATTGTCTGGCCCACAGTAGAAAAATCAACTGTATTGTAAGGATAAATTGTTTATCAATGATTCTACAAATAGTTCCTTACATATAGTGGATACTTAGTAATGATTAAAGAAATATGTCACAAAGCTGCTGATCTGGAAATAGCACATAATCCTGGGATTATTATACTAGCCATACTTAGAATGGTTACTGAATGGATAGTACTTAAAGTTCACATACAGTGAAAGGATATATAATTAAGTTCCTGAAAAGTGGCTTTTCATTTATTACACTATTGCTTTTGTTTAGGTAGTCACTAAAATTTATCTCTTCTGCACTAGAGAGACAGGAAAGTAAGCCTCCAGAATGATCTTAACCATTAAATTGATCTACCCAGGGAGAGAGTATAGCACATATAAACCACACATGAATAAATGACAAGGGGCATAAATGAGAGTGTTTCTAGACTCCTAACTAGGCTCAACAGGAGAGAGATAAAAACTCCTGTTAATATCATGGTGCAATTAGCCAGAATGAATCTTATTTCTTTAGAAGGACTATTTTAAACATTGTGAAAGTGAAAGTTGCTCAGTTGTGTTCAACTCTTTGGGACCCCGTGTATTATACAGTCCATGGAATTCTCTACGCCAGAATACTGGAGTGGGTAGCCTTTCTCTTCTCCAGGGGATCTTCCCAACCCAGGGATAGAACTCAGGTCTCCCTCATTGCAGGCAGATTCTTTACCAGCTGAACCACCAGGGAAGCCCTGAATGTTGTGAACACATGTCTAATTCACTGAAAAACAAACTTCATATCCAAACCATAGCCTAAATGAATAAAACATTTGCCTTGGCCTTGATTATCCAAATATTTCCCCAAGGTGTCTGCTTTACCTAAGATATATTTAAGTTATTTTAATTATATGATTTTTTTCTAAAGTCCTTATTAAATTAGAATGTATAAATGTTTGGTGGTAGATATCTTTGGAAATACCTTTACTGACTTTTGGAAGACCTATTAGATGGCTATTTGTTTTCCTTATATTTTAATGGCCTGGTGTTTAATTATGCCTTATTATTGTAGATCAGTGCATGCTCCAAATGTAACTGCGTCCCAACAGGCAAACTCTGTAACATTCCCAGAAACTCTCCTCAGTATCTGGGGAAATGTTTTGAAATATAATGTGAAAATGAAAATCCATGTACTTTACCCTTCTCCTAATTTTAGCAGTACTATTTCCTTTTCTTTTGAAAATATTTTCTTTGCTACAAACCTTTTAGACTTAATTAAAAATTAGAAGCAATGGAAATGATTAAAACTTTTTGAGCATCTGGAATTGTATTTGGGAAGTACATTTGAAAGTATTAAGTTTGGCACTCATTTAGTGCAGAAAAGAAATAGAAATTACTGTTACAGATGCTTAGAAAGAGTTCTTATGCAGCAGTTGTGCACCAGCTGTGTACTCTGAACGGGTGGCTTGACAGGGTGGCCCTTGTCTCCTGGATGCAAACTCTGAAGTCTTGAGAAGATGTTTAGGGCTAAGGACAAAGTAAAGGAATCCTCTTCCTCAGCACACATTAATTTTTTGTCATGGGCCTAGAATGTAAGGGGGGCTTAAATCAGTTCTTGCCAGTTACTAGGTAACTTTGGCCAAGTCCCGCCATCTATGAAAGTCTTCATTTCCTGATCTGTAAAATAGTGATAATAACAAAACTTAACTAACATGGTGAGACATACTACATGTGAATATTAACTGACACTCTTTGGGTTGCTTTTTTAGCACTTTACAAAAACTTTTTGTTTCCTTTAATTCTAGTCTTGAGACATCATTAATAATACTATTACACTTCAACAGTTCAAAACACTTTAAAGGTTTGAGAATATGTGAAAGAAAATTAGAGTTGTCACTGAACAAAATGGTCACATTTGCCTGGCACACAGGTAAATGCTAGTCAAAACTGTAACTTCATCGCCTCCTATTAGCTCATGTATGGTAACAACTAATAAATTATTGTAATAATAAGCTTTTCTCATAGCCCTGACTATGACTCAGTTGGGAGAAAGCATCCAGAGGAGGAGCCAAGGCGGCATTCAGAAGCTTGAGAACCTTGGGGCATGAGGGGAATGTTGAGACCCAGAACAGCGGCAGAAAGAAGGCAGCGGAGGCGCACCAGGCCCCTGAGGAACTGGAGGCTTGAGGAGAGGAGAGGTGACGATCTCCCCCCAAACCAGCCTCTGCCCCGTCCTACCTGGCAGAGCGCAGCAGGGATCCCCATGGTGGAGGGTGGAGCCCAGAGCGCAGCTCTCCCGCGTGGAGAGCTGACCGAGCCCCTGGCGCAGCCTCGAAAGCGTTCTGGCGGAAGGAGCGAGAACGCTGTCATGAGGTTTCAATGACAAGCTCAGGGACATTCTTCTAGTTCATAGTAGGTGGTCAGCACCTAGCATTTTATTCTTGTTCTTCTTTCACATGTCTCCAGTACTTTTCTGGCTCTTCAGCAGGGACCCCAGGTTTTATGGGCCAGCAAGAAAGAGGCCCATAGCTCAGTTGGGAAAGATTCTCCTTGCGGTGCAGGAGACCCGGGTTCGATTCGTGGGTGGGGAAGAGCCCCTGGAGAAGGACATGGCAGCCCACTCCAGTGTTCTTGCCTGGAGAATCCCGTGGACAGAGGAGCCTGGCGGGCTACAGTCCCTGGGGTCTCAAGAGTCGGACATTGATTTGGCGACTAAACCACCACCGAGAGAGAGGCCCTCTCTTCAGTGAGACGCCAGGAGAAGAGAAACAAAGGGGCCACCGAAGTATCAGGTCTTATATATTTGAGAAAAACATACGAGGCAGCAAAATAGCTGATATTTTATCTGTGAAAGTTTTCAGTCACAGACTTTTCTCAAATTTAGTTAGAATTATCACCAAACCTTTCAGCTTATGTAGAGATAATTGGACTGGACAATATTTAAGACACTGTTTTGTTTTGTTTTTCAATATCAGGATTACTGTACAAATGTTCAGATGCTTCAGAGTAGCTTCTTTTTCTACTCAGTTTTGGTGGGGTTTTTTTGTTTGTTTGTTTTTTTTTTAGCTTTTCTTTCCTATCTCCTAATCCTAACCACATAGTGAGGAATTAGAGTGCTTAAATGTCCCATATTACTTATCTGTTACTGCATAAAAAATAAATCACCCCAAACCTTAGCAACTTAAAACAACACACTTATTCTCTCACACAGTTTGGTGGAGGGAGGCGGGCGGGTAAAGTACCCAAGAGCAGTTTAGCTGGGTGATTTTGATTCAAGGTACACGTGAATGTGCAGTGAAATTATTGGTTGTGGCCTCCTATCAAAGAGCTACATGAGTAAGCTTGGAAGTAGATTTTCCAGCCTCTTCAGGAAAATCTACTTCCAAGCTTATTCATGTAGCTCTTTGGTAGGAGGCCTTGGTTCCTCACATGTATCCCTTCTGCATTGAGAGCTGTTTACAGGACATGGGAACTAATTCTCCAGACAGAAATAACCAAGAAAGAAGTCCTAGTGACTATTATGACCTAACCTTGGAGATTGGGTGCCATCACTTCTACCATGTCCTACTCCAGCAAGTGCATGTAATGAAACACTAGGAGGTGGGAGTCATCTGATCCACCTTGGAGGTTTGCCTCCCACATATCTCTTTAGCTTCTCAACTGACAAAACCGGTGTGTGGGTAGTCTGAGAGGACAGAAGTTTAAGAAGGCCCATCCTGTTTATCTATGAGGCACTGAGGTAACTACCACTATTCAGAGATTTCATGATGATATCTGAGGTTTGTTTCTAGACATGGATTTGAGTATTTTAAATTACATATTTAAATATTTAAAATTATGAATTTGCACAAATCTGTTCCCAGTCACTTAACCTACAAGTAAATATTAAGTGTTTCTATGCATCAGAAGCTGTCAGGTAAATTATGATATATGTTACAATCAAGTTATGTGCAAAAGGCCAAGGATACACAGAGACAGAGAAACTAAATTTACCTGGGAGGTGGACAAAGCTTCACAGAAGAGGTGTTTCTGAATTTTGTTTTAAAGGGTCAAAAGTTTTTGTAAGACTGACAGAGGTAAACAAAAAGATATATATTAGAAAACAAATGCAGAGCTTCAGAAAGTTCAGAACACAACATACAGAATGATACTGCATTTATAAAGCTATAATTTATTTAAAAACACATAGTTGATTAAATATAAGCAGGAGATTGAGAAATTCAAAATTCAAGCTAGTGATTGCCTCTGGAGAGACTAGGACAGTCAAAGGAAGGGCAAAAACAGATTGATTCAGTGGTGCTAATGTTTCAACACTTTTATAGGATTATGAATGTCATGATTACATTAACAGTTTTTACATATGAAATATTGTATAGTCATTTTTGATATTCAAGATATGCTGTTAGCAGAAAGAGTTGCATACGAAAATGAATGGAAGGTTGAAAGAGTTTAGAATGAAATATAAAGATGTAATTATGACAAGGAAATTTAAATAATGCATTATATTTCATAATACACAGTTCAATGTCCTGAAATTATATTGGAGTATACAAAGTGAAGATTAGGGATTAAATTGAAAGCGACTCTCTCAAATCTCAAAATCTTACAGAAGAAGCAAGTACTATTTCTGTATTAAGAGCCAATAAGCTGATTTCTCCTTTGTCGCCTGCATGTTGATAAGATCAAGGCATATTGCAATTGAGAATCTTGAATCATGTAAATTAATGATAAATTACAGAAGCAGTTATTATTTTCATCATTAGGCAAGAGGTCTGGTGCATTTTAATTGTTTAAAATTCATCATGGGCCAAAAACTTTTGTGCCAAGTAGAATTCAAACCACAGACTGGTACTTTACTTAACAGCTTACCCTTTTAAAGTATTATGAATCTTCAGTAAGTTTTAATTATATTATTGCCAGTCATCTGAAGGATGGTAATTACTTGGAGCATTTAGCCAGTATTTCTGATTAAAAGTGATGTGGCAAACTCAATAGGTCATGGGTTCATGTCCTAAGCCTATTAGTTTTCTTCTAAAGCCTTACTTTATTTCTTAAACAAGGAATGACTCCACTCTTAGGAAAGATGCTTAGAAGAAATTTGATTAATCTGAAGTGAATAGATATATGAAACATGATTTTTGCTGTTATCAATTTGTCTTACTTTTTGTGGGTTTTTTTTTCCTTCATTTCTCTTACTAGCCAAAAGAAAAAAAAAAGTGAATAAAACACTGTTTTCCTGTGAGAGATTTGAAGTACTTGTTAATTCAACAAGGTGCAAAAGTTTGATACGTGGCTAACAGTGATATTTATCTGACCAAGAGTGAAAGGATGAGTTCATACATATTTAACTAAGAACAAAGTTCAGGTTACTTTTTTCCTAGGGAAGGGGACATAATACACAGGAGGAAGGTTATGAAGGTTGGATTTATTTCCTTTTCAAGAATAAAGACAAGACATAATCCTTGTAAGATCACATTGGGACTTTCTGACAAAGAAGGTGTATCTGTTTTGATAAAAGAAGGGCAGGAGAGTCTAGAGATATTTTCCAAATCAGGACTACATCTTGCCGAGCCTGGATGTCACCATAGCTTCTTGGGAACCTTGAGTGCAAACCTGTGTGTCTTCTGCTCTTGGTCCCACTGCCTTGTTTGTTGGTCCATTGCAAGCTTGATGCATTGCTGTTTTGTCATTAGGTCTGTTTTTGATAACAATTTCTCTCACTTTTAGCCCACTGATAGCACATTCCAGCCAAATTTACGTATGTTTTGTAGGCGTGAGTATGCCCAGACCCTCAGCATACACCTGTCCCACCACTTTGCAGCTTATTTGCAGTTGTCGTAGTTGTTGTTCAGTATCCGACTCTTTGTGAACATGTACTGCTTCTCATCCTGTTTGTGATGCCAGCTGTCTCGCTGTTAACACTGGGCATGCTGTTTGTTGAACCCAGGGTAGGCAAGGCGTGAGCGAAGAGGCTGGAATGAAATGTGAAGAGCCGTAGAAACTGCAGACACGTTTATTCTCTGCTGGCTGGCACAGCCGCCGAAGCAGCAGCCACAGCGTAACCGTTGCCAAGCCATAACGGAGCCATTACCTAGCCTCATAGAGCATCACCGTGTTGCCGCTCCAACGTAGCCTCAAAGCCGCAGCAGCCAGGGCTTTCAGGGTGAAGCTCATACGGCAGTACCGCGCAAAGCAGCCCGTGACCAACGAGTACCTCGTGCGGTGCGCGCGCGGTGCCATAGGCGATCCCAGCTGGTACAGTCATTATTTACAAAATGTGGGGCGAGAGAGCCTCGACATGCCTTCTTGGCTAATTTGTTCTCTCCCCACCGACCCCATGGAGTGCAGCACGCCAGGCCTTCCTGTCTCTCACCGTCTCCCAGAGTTCACCCAAGTTCACCTGCACTGAATCAGTGATGCTATCCAACCTGCCGCCTCCTTCTCCTTTTGCCTTCAAGCTTTCCCAGCATCAGGGTCTTTTCCAATGAGTTGGCTCTTCCCACCAGATCAAAGCAGTGGAGCTTCAGCTTCAGCATCAGTCCTTCCAATGAGTATTCGGGGTTGGTGTCACTTAGGATTAACTGGTTTGTTCTTGTTGTCCAAGGGACTCTCAAGAATCTTCTCCAGCACCACAGTTCAAAAGCATCAATTCTTCGGCACTCAACCTTCTTTTTGGTCCAACTCTCACATCTATACATGACTATTGGCAAGACCATACCTTTGACTATATGGACCTTTGTCACCAAAGTGATGTCTTGCTTTTCAATACGCTGTCTAGGTTTGTCATAACCTTCCTTCCAAGAAGCAAGTGTCTTCTAATTTTGTTGTTGCAGCCACCATTTGTATTGATTTTTGAGCCTGAGAAGAGAAAATTTGTCACTACTTCCACTTTTCCACCCCTCTATTTGCCAAGAAGTGATGGTTTCAGATGTCATGGTCTTAGTTTTTTTGACGTTGAGTTTTAAGCCAGCCTTTTCACTTTCCTCCTTCACCCTCATCGAGAGGCTCTTTAGTTCCTCTTTGCTTTCTACCATTAGAGTGGTATCATGTACATATTTGAGGGTGTTGTTATTTCTCCCAGCAGTCTTGACTCCAGCTTGTAACTAATCCAACCTGGCATTTCACATGATGTACTGTGCATATAAGTTAAATTAACAGGGTGACAGTATACAGCCTTGATATACTCCTTTCCCAATTTTGAATCAGTCAGTTGTTCCATGTAAGGTTCTAACTGTTGTATCTTGACCTGCCTACAAGTTTCTCAGGAGATGGGTAGGGTGGTCTGGTATTCCAGTCTTTTTCAGAATTTTCCACAGTTTGTTGTGATCCACACAGTCAAAGGCTTCCACATAGTCAATGAATCAGAAATAGATGTTTTTCTGAAATTCTCTTGCTTTCTCTATGTTCCAAAGAATGTTGGCAATTTAAGCTCTGGTTCCTCTGCCTTTTCTAAACCTAGCTTGTACATCTGGAATTTCTCAATTCAAGTACTGCTGAAGCCTAACTTGAAGGATTTTGAGAATACCCTTACTAGCATGGGAAGTGAACACAATTGTGCAGTAGTTTGAATATTCTTAAGCCTTACTCTTCTTTGGAATTCGGACAAAAACTGACCTTTTCCAGTCCTGTGACCACTGCTGGGTTTTCCACACTTGCAGATGTATCCAGTGTAGCACTTTAGCAGTGTTATCTTTTAGTATTTTAAATAGCTCACCTCTACTAGCTTTATTCTTAGTAATGCTTCGTAAGACCCTTTTATGTATTTTCTGGGCATGAGTATGCCCAGACGCTGAGCATATAACTGTCCTACCACTTTGCATCTAATTTGTGGTTGCAGTATCTCATCAATATTAGATTTGTATCTTAATGAATATATCTCTGATATAAAATCACAAAGGTGCTCATTCCAGAGTTGGTGTTAGACATCTGACATGTAAAATACCAATGATTCATTTCCTCCCTACTTCCTCTCACTCGTGAGTGTCCTCTGAGACACAATCTGAAGCCTTCTCCATATATTACAAACAGTCCCGTGGTTCCTACATCTCTAATTAAATGACTCCCTTCTTCTTTCTGTTATCTCTGCCTATGACTAACACATGCTTGCTGGATGATCCACAAGAGCATATTTCATTGTATAATTTAAAAATTTTAAAACAAAATGTAATCTTTAAAAGTCCTGTTTTCCAATAAATCTGACCTCCTGTGCCTTTTGATTTTCCACTATCCAAACATTGTGAACATCCCATTCTCAGTCCTTAGTCCCTCCAATCATTATAATTCCTCCTCTAAAATATTTTAGAAAAGCAAACTTGTTCTGCACTCTTCAACAATTTCCTATAGACCATAGCCTTTTTCATTACTTCAAACACAACTATCTTCTGGCACTTTTTGAGCAATTTAGTGACATTTATTGAGTGTTGGTGTATTTTAGTTCCACTGTCTGATGCCATGTAAGAATAGTGATCTCCTCAGTTTCCTCTCATCTCATTTCGTTCTCTTTCTATCCATGATAGTCTGAAAAAAAAAATTGGGGGGTTGGGAAGATAGAAAAAGATTGTTAAAGGGGTACAAACTTTCAGTTATAAGATGAATAATTTCTAAGGAAATAATGTATAGCATGGTGACTGTAGTTGATGACACTGAATTTTTATCACTGCAATTTGATGCAAGAGTTCTCACCAAAAAGAAAAAAAGGTAATGGATGTGTTTGTTAACTCATTGAGGAGAATCCTTCACAATGTAAACATATATCAAACCACCACAGTGTACAATTTAAATATTTTGCAGTTCTATTTGTCAATTGACTTCAATAAAGCTTGTAGGGGGAAGAAAAAATCTGAGCTATATTTAGGTGAAAATGACATTCTGTTCTTTACTACTCAAATTCTAATTAGTCCTCCACTTCCTGGAAACACATTCATTCATTCATTTAACAATTAATCATCTGCTAAATGTCAGACAATATCTTTGAATGGAGGATGCCAAGTTATATGATGCACAAGTTCAGTCTTTAAAGAATTCAAAATACGTTGGGAAGACCTGCTCAAAGATGATGACAATAAAATGCAACTGAGTTTTAATGATAAGGTGATGCACAGTGGGTTATGGGAGCAAAATGAGGGCATGTGGTAATAGTACCCTTCGGGGAAGGACTTCATAGAGAAAGTAACATTTGAGCAGTCACACCAAGTCAGCTTGATATGCATCCAACACACCAAGAGGGCTTCCCTTGTGGCTCAGCTGGTAAAGAATCCGCCTGCAATGCAGGAGACCTGGGTTTGATCCCTGGGTTGGGAAGAGCCCCTGGAGAAGGGAAAGGCTACCCACTCCAGTATTCAGGCCTGGAGAATTCCATGAACTGTACAGTCCATGGGGTCACAAAGAGTTGGACACGACTGAGCGACTTTCACTTCACCTCAACACTCCAGGAAAAGGAAGGTGTGTTTCAATTCTAGAAGGAAGACAGTTCATGCATTTACCTTCAGGGCTGAGCAAGCACATGCTTACATAACTAGAAAGATGGTAACAAAAAGAAAAGAAATAGAGGAGAGGAAAGGAGGAGAAAGGAATATGGATAAAAAGTCGTGGCTATCTTGCTGAAGCATGTGGAAGTATCTTGTAGGTAGAGGAAAAATAACAAAAACTGAAGCAAAGGTGGGTGCAGGAAGTTGTGCTTTCTCCCATTCTACATTCTCCTGTATACCCCCTGAAATTTCACTCCCTGCTTTGTCCATGCTCTTTAATTCCTTTAAATGTACTCTTAAAGTAATAGTCGTCTCTTTCATTTGATACCTTGGGATCATGAGGTTTATTTTTAGGCCCTCTGCTCCCATTCTCATCTGTTAGACAGGAAGCACGGGCCAGCCCTTAGCCCCGGGACTCTCATCCTCTTGTGATTTGTAGATTGCCATTTCTGCCTTCATTTCCTTCCTTCTCTCTGCTGAAGCTGTTCGCTCCAGAGATGTTCCAAGTCCATTGTCATCAAAACCTCTTTAATAATAATCAACTTATTTTGAAAATATTCTCTTTAGATTCTTTTGGTATCTAAGCAGTCTCTCCATTCCTTCAAAATGCTAGCTGTTTTCTCCCGCACATTCCTTCTACTGCAGGATGTGAGCTATGATGCATGCCCTCTTATATTTTTTTTCTTTTTAATGCCACTGCAAGATCATACTCCCACTCTCCTCCATCGAAACATCAAGCTGTGACTGTGATTTTGTCAGACTGTTCCATCCACTGTCTCCCCTTGCTGTAGTCATCTATTAGCACTCACATTTTTCTCCCTAATCCTTGATGAGTTTATCTCTCAATTTGATCCCATTCCCCTCAATATCACTTAACTTTTAATTGGAGGATAATTACAAGGCTGTGTTGGTTTCTGCTGTACAATAAGGCAAATCAGTCATGATTATATTCCAGCCCTCGTGGTCATCACAGAGGGCCAGGCTGGGCTCCCTGCATTATGCAGCAGCTTCTTGCTGGTTGTCCGTTTTACCCATGACAGAGTATATGTGTCAATGCTACTTTCTCAATTTGCCCTACTCTTTCCTTCCCCTGCTGAATGCCACATTTATTTTAATTCTTGGTGATCTCAATGGTCATGTAGATAAATTTTTCCAGTGTTCAGCCCTCTACATTATTGGATCTCCCATCCAGTGAGTTTGTATTCCATTCTAACTCAGAGACTCACTCCCATGGGTATACCCTGACCTTGCTCTTACAACTCTCAATTTCTGATATCTATTATGACTGCCACAGAGTATCTCTCCAGCTCACTTTTGCTAGTCTCAAGACACCAAATATCCTTTTGCAACATTATTTAAGAGATGATCTTAATCTTATCACCATATCTTGCTACAATCCTTCATCCCATAATGTAATCACTGCCTTCCTTACATGAGATAAATACTGTGGCAGGTCAAAAATCACTCCCTTATTTATTTGAATCTCCAAGAATTTTCCATGGCCATCTTTAACACTCAAAGAATAAGCTCCTGGTAAGGCTATCCACTTCTCACTTCCACCAAAAAAAAAAAAAAGGCAACAAATGATAGGTTTTCCTAGTGTTTTCTCCATCCGGTATGGTAGCTTCATTTTTTAAGTTGCTGGCATCAAAAGACATGGTGTTCTCTTTGGCTTTTTTCTTTTCTCACACCTTACATTTTGTCTTTTAAGAAGCTATGTGATTCTTGTTTCAAAATGTACCAAGAATTTTGCTGCTTCTGTATACCTTCATTATTCCCCCTTTGGGCCAGGTCACTAGTATCTTTGCCTGAATTCCTACACTAACATCAGAGATTTAATCATGCTGAGTCTCTCACCCACTGCATTTGATTCTCATAAGTAATTTCCAGAAAGTTCCTGCCAAAATGTAAGTCAGATTATGTCCCTCAGCGCAAAGCCTTTCAATGATCCCCACTGCAGTCAGCCTAGAAAGCAAAACCGTTACTGTTCTCTAAGATTCCCTATATATTCTAGGCTCCACTTCCTCTCTGACTTGTCCTTTTTCTGCCTTATTATATCTGTATCATTTTTCACTATGTAACATCCTGTTTATTTTGCTTCTCTGTCATGTTTCTCTCTGGTCTCCCCCATTGGAATGTAATGCTGGGAGGACAGAAGTCCACCTATGTCTTACTACATGAACTTGCAAATTGTATTTAATGTCTCCAAGCTTTGTTTTCTGATTTTTTTAAGTGACTGGAGAGTTGTGGGAATTAAATGAGAAAATACAGGTTTTCTCACAGGTCAAAAGGCCCAGAGCAGATTAGTAAACTTTATAAACTTAATAAAGGCAGTCAACATTTTTATTACAGATAATACATATTACATTATTTTTCTTTTAACTTCTGTTTCTTTTTAAACCTCTTTAATTTGTTTCCCCCTGGTATATAGACAGCTATTCCCTGAAACTCAGGTAAGCCCCGCAGTGTTCGAATGGCTCCTTCCTGCGTGCAGTCAGCCCCACGGTTTCATCCCTTCCCTCTGACAGACTACTCCAGAATGGAATAAAAAGAAATACTGCTTATGCACCCAGTTTTTATGTTTAAAAAATAGCCCTCTGAAGGGTAATTACCACAGTGATTACCTTGTAAAAGTAGTTGGAAAGGAATGTTCCTTAAAGTGAGACTCAGGAAGTTCATTGAAATCTTTAGCATTTGTAACAAGTCAACCATGTAAAACTACACTTTATGTTCAGCCATGTTAAACTTATCACTTAGAGACATAACTCTCGGAAGAATAACAGCCCCAATGCGTTGATACTCATGTGGTTCAATTAAACTTATGGAATGAACAGATATACATGAAGCGCTGGCTCTGTGCTCAGGAGCTGACATGATGATCCGAGAGTGGACAGCATGCAGAGGCCATCCGCAGGGGTCTGATCACACAAAGTCAGATTAGGTGTCTCTGAGAGTTCTAAGACAAATATATTTTGTTCAGATCATGTATTAATTGATTATAATTTGTATTTGCAGAGCTAAGACTAGATTCCTAGTTTTTATGACTGCTACCCTATGACTTTTTATTTTACTTTTTATTTATTTTCCTATATTCCTATATTCTCGGCTGGTAAGAAAGATAAACCATCTTCTAGGAATTATAATAACCTGAATTCTAATCACAGCTCTTTAAATACAAAGATTTACTATTGCTGACAAAATTTGTCACTCCCTATGCCTTAATCTACTCGTTTGTGAAACAGTAGATATTGTACCTTGTATTTTTTGATGAATTATTGTTAGGATTATGTCCAATATGAAGACCACAGAAATGAGATATAGTATATTGCATGTTTCCTAACTAGGATATTTCAACAGCAGTAGTAGCAGTTTCTGATGCTACTGTTCTCTCTTCAACTTTTGTTCTTTATTCCTCTCTAAGTTTCTAAATTTTTGTGACTTCACTATCACCTCTTCACCACCAACCCCCACTCCCCTTTTTAAAATAACATGTTGGATTTTACCCAAAGGTAATCCAATGATAAAATCACACTGATAGGTGAAGTAAAGAGTTCCTCTTACTTTTCTTGGGTAAAATTTTGGTAATACCAATTGTCCTTGTCAATTCTGTGTTTGGATATCACTTGCAGCGACGCACTGTCTTCTCCTCTGCACAGGAAATGACTTATTTCTCGTGGCGGTTCACGAGCTGGGACACGCTCTGGGGCTGGAACATTCCAACGACCCCACAGCCATCATGGCCCCTTTTTACCAGTACATGGAGACCGACAACTTCAAGCTGCCCAGTGACGACTTGCAGGGCATCCAGAAGATATACGGTAGGTCCCCGCTGGTTCTGTTCGGTTAACTCTGTAGTGAAGTGCAGAATTCCTTCTGTGTTGTCTTTTTTGAGGTAGATGCTCTAAGTGTTGTATTAGAGAGATAAATATTGAATAAAGATCTGATCTATTGGCAAAAGTCTTCTATCAGTCAGGTTTGGTTGGCACCAATTGCAGATATCTTAATGTGCAGGTTATGGGAAAGTCTAGGCATTGATAAACTTTTTGTACTGAGTTTAACTGAAACCTGGAATTATAGTAAAGATCAGATAAACTTTAGTATTTAAAATTCAGGTAAAATGTAATATATTAATATAACCAATAAACAGTGAGTTAGCAGACTTTCCTAGAAGAGACTGGGACTTTGATAAAAGCTGGCAGATTGATTTTCACTGATGTTTGATATTAGATCCTAGACAAACCATTTTTGAAAATGCTGAAAACAATCTTGTGTGATGGATGTAACAGAATAAATTCAAAAGCAGGTAGTTATTGACTAAGAGTGAAAAATAACAAATGGCTAAGTTTACTAACACATAATTCAAAACAAATTTCTAGTAGAGTAGAATCATTTTAATTTATGGAGTTCAGTCAATGAAGGCAAATTAAGACAAAAGGGAGAGAGACTATTACACATATTTAAATCCTAACTTCCTCAACATGACCACTGACTTTTATAAAGACATGTATTTCACCCAAAGTTTAACTGTTAAGAACTTGACATTTATAATTTACATGTAGAGAATATGCTTTATCAAATTAATAAAATGAAGCTTTCATTTTACAATACAAAGGTAAATGTGTCCTTTATATATGTGTATAATGTGTATATTAATATTCAGTATTCAGAAAGTATAATTTACATTTTCAAATATCATCGTTTAAATTCACTAATTTGTTTTGCATTTATTAGTTTTTCAACTTCACAGTGGTGAGAATTCTCTCAGGGCTAAAATAAGTTTTGTGGGAAAAAGGTTTGGTGCTGCTCTCTTTTGGGGAGCTACTGAGAAAACAGAAATGTCTGGGACTCAAAACTAAATAGCTTATATGTTGAATGAGCTAGCCTCTGCCTATGTGTATGTCATCAGACATTCTGCTGAAGTAGTTAACTGAAAGGAGGCTCTTTCTCATGACCTCATGAATTAGTAGTCTAGACTGAAGGTCTGCAAAAGAGTATTCTTTCCATATCTAAATATTAAGTGTGAACAGCTCTGTATTTCTTTTTTAAAACATAAACCCCTTGAGGAATGATGGTTTACATCTGTACCAAATTACATGTATAAACTTTGGCTTGATTTAGAAACCTCCTTTTAGAAATACTTCTTCACATTAATATTTCACCTCATGGTGTTTTAATCAATAGGTGTTTTAGATTTAGTATTCAAATGAAACACTATTCTAGCAATTTGTCAAAACATTTCATTAGAAAAAAATAATGAAAGTCAAGAAAAGGTTATAAAATACAGTTAGATACATAGGATAGAATAAACTTGGATTTGTTAATGTTTAGAAATATTTGCATAGAATCATCTATCAAAATCTAGGATTAACTTTGGTAGTGTTTACATGCAGGGTTCCAGCATTCATTTTAATTTATTTATTATTAATATACCACCTATTTCCAAAAAAGATTTCAAAGCAGCATATCCAATAAGGACTGTAGTGAAGCTATTTTAAAAAAAATCATTAAAAATTAACAAAGAAGGCCTAGTTACTTGGACCTAGAATTCAGCATGATAAAGACAGTTTCTGATGGACTTGGCAATGGTTTGTTGGGTAAAACGGTTTGTTATTTCAGTAAATATACAATCTTAAAGACCTCTTAGCTCACTTAGTCAGAACCCTTCACTGATGAGTGATTGTCCCCTGTAGCATTTTTTCCAGCACTCTTCCAATTTTAACTGAACCAAGTGCTGTCCTCGTATTTTCAAAAGGTCCACCTGACAAGATTCCTCCACCAACAAGACCTCTACCAACGGTGCCCCCACACCGCTCTGTTCCTCCCGCTGACCCAAGGAAAAACGACCGGCCCAAACCTCCGCGGCCTCCCACTGGCAGACCTTCCTATCCTGGAGCCAAACCCAACATCTGCGATGGGAACTTTAACACTCTAGCTATTCTTCGCCGGGAAATGTTTGTTTTCAAGGTAGGAAGCTGTGACTTTTTTTTATTTTCCAACGGTAGATCAAGTGTCTACAGTGTCGCTTTAGAAAACAAGTTCTCGTTCATTCTAACACCACCTTCCCAGACCTTTCACAGTTAGAAGGTTCAAAAGAAGTATCTTGAAAAGAAATGCACAAATGGGCTTAAATGTCTAGCAGAAGATTCTCGTAACATTCTATTTGGGGAATGCATTTATGTCAGCAAAAGCTAAAATGCTTAGAAATGTGAGGCTAAAAAATGCTGCATGTTATGAACAGATAAAAAAGCCATAATTTCAATCATGAATAGGAACTAATCGAGATGATTTGCTTGGGAGCGTAGCCACTTCCAGGCGCGCTGCCGCTACTCTATCTTTGGTTTGCACATCTTTATGAGAGCCTTATAATTTCACTTGACAATTACAACACTGTTTTTTTGATAGGAGTATTGATCATTTCATTTTGTTCAGGGTCTACTAGTAGCCATTTAAGTTAAATCTCCTCTCTGAGACCGTCATTTTGACTTTACATATACATGTTGCTGGTTTTTTTTTTTTTTTTTTTAAGTAGGGCATTTATAGCTACCTAATTTACATTATTTTTTAAAGTGTTACAAACTAAAACTAGCTTTACATTTTGCTAAATGTGCATTTCCATGACATTGAATTCTCCAACAATAACCCTAAAAAGCAATGTGTCAAAGTAAATTACATAATACTAAAAAGTGAATGTAGTATAATACTGAAAAATACTTTTCCCTCAGTGTTTGCAAACCATTCTGAAAGAGTAATGAAAAATGTAAGCTTTATGTTGGCATCAGTACATTAAAATAGCTACATATTACCAATACCATTCATTTAAAAATAAAATAATGTGCCTTTTTTTTAGTAGATGTGAATCAATAAATAATGAAATTGTGTCCTACTTACACAGAATATCCTATCTACCAGAGGCCATACTTTAAAAATATAGATTTCATATAATTTTAATAGGCAAAGTACTTTATTTCCTTTATTTGAAACTAAGATTTGGATTTGCTATAAGATGCTCAAAAGCACCATAATTTCCAGGAAAAAAAAATCAATGCTTTTGTTCAAATACATGAATAGATTTTTGAATTTTATAAATGCCCTACAATGCTTAGTTAGATATCACTTACTTAATTTAAGTAGGATAATAAATTTAGATTCAAGGAATAAAGTAAAAAAGCTTACTCATTACTCATTGTGGCTAAGCCCACAGCAACTAGTTGAAATGAACAGAAAATGCAATAATTTTCTTATTTTACAAGATACCAGATGACAACTGAAAGATTCTGATTTCACTGCTTTGGCTGAATTTCCACATCCAAGTGTCATTCCTTGATATCATGGTGATGTCACTGAAGTGTCAACTTTATCTGAGAATATGATATGAAATTGACTCTGAGTACATTCATTTCATTCTTCTTATCTATCTAATTAGATTGCCAATCTCAGAAGAGATGGGTCTCTCCATGTCTAACGATCATTTTTCCAACCTATGCTCTGCACACTGTGAGAGCTTAGTGAGTGCTCTTAAATAACCACTGGTTCTTGGCATCAGGAATGAGTTGAAAGTACATAGGCCAGCTCTCAAATAAAATTCAGTGGCCACTATTTTCAATGTCGAAGCAAGTATAAATATATTTGTATATATATGCATATATAGTAAGGCCTGCTTCTCTAAACTCTCATGGTACCTTGGATTCCTTAATCAAAACTCTCTGCTGGACAGAGTTTCTAAACTGTCTGAATTCAGTTTCTTTCACTAGCCCCTGCTCTATTTCTAAGAATAAATTCTGTAGAAGATGTCTTGTTTATAATTTTCTTACTCATCGCCTATTTCCTATTATGAATATGTATGCCCAGGGTAGTTTACTACGGAACCAGGGCTTCCCTGACAGCTCCCCTGGTAAAGAATCTGCTTACAATGCAGGAGGCCCACTTCGATTCCTGGGTCAGGAAGATCCCCTGGAGAAGGGATAGACTACCAACTCCAGTATTCTTGGGCTTCCCTGGTAGCTCAGCTGGTAAAAGAATCTGCCTGCAATGTGGGAGACCTGGGTTTGATCCCTGGGTTGGGAAGATCCCCTGGAGGAGGAGAGCATGGCAACCTACTCCAGTATTCTTGCCTGGAGAATCCCCATGGACAGAGGAGCCTGGC
Organism: Odocoileus virginianus; assembly: GCF_023699985.2. Lineage (NCBI taxonomy): Eukaryota > Metazoa > Chordata > Mammalia > Artiodactyla > Cervidae > Odocoileus > Odocoileus virginianus. The sequence continues at coordinate 59,438,756 of NC_069688.1, forward strand.
GGGCTACAGTCCATAGGGTTGCAAAGAGTCGGACATGACTGAGCAGCTAAACACACAGGATTTATAATAGAAGGTAACACCCCTGACTTTATGGAGCTCATACTCCAGGAGTGAAGATAAACATTAACCTAGGTACTTTTAAGATGCAAGAGGAAAAGACATGAAGAGGAGGTAGTGAAGTCTAGTTGAATATATAAAACACACTTGACTGAGAAAAGGCTTATGCCAAATTTTGAGAGAGACACTTCCTAGGCTCATTAAAGCATTTGGTATTTGGTATACTAAAAAGCTGGTGGACTACGGCAGAGAAGATAGACAGATAGCATAACTCTAGTACCAAGTGATAAATGTTGTAAATCAGAAATAGACCAACATTTGATCAAGGGGAAGAGAATATGATCAAGTGATACCTGCTCTTAGTTAATAACTGTGTGCTGGGTAACTAATAGGTGCCTGGCTATAAGCTAGGCACTTTATGTTGATAATCTCCGTGTGTGTACTTAGTCGCTCAGTCTTGTCCAACTCTCTGTGACCCCATAGACTGCAGCCTGCCAGGCTCCTCTGTCCATGGCGATTCTCCAGGCAAGAATACTGGAGTGGGTTGTCATGCCCTTCTGCAGGGGATCTTCCCGATCCGCGGATCGAGCCCAGGTCTCCTGCATTGCAGGCGGGTTCTTTACCGGCTGAGCCACCAGGAAAGGCCGTTAACCTCCAAACCTTACAATAACTCAGCGAGATGGAGAATGTTCTCTCTTTACCAAATGAGAAAACTGAAAATCAGAACAGTAGGTAGTCCGTGGTTGACTATAGGTTTACTTAATTCCAAAAATCTGTTTTCCACATTAAGTTTTGCTAACTGAAAGAGTTAGGGAAAGTTTGAAAAGAAAGATTTAGACTTTAAGTTATATTTTAAGATAGTAAATATCCAAACAATATTTATGAAACTTATGTTGTTAGACTCTGTTTTAGGCACTGTCAGTGCAGTAGTTAAAACAAGCAAACAAACAACAAGGACAACAACAACAAAAGAAACCCAAGCTAGATCCTGCTTTCTTGGAGCTTACATTCTGTCTTCAAGGTGGACGGGTAGGTGAGGGTGCTTCACACAGAGGTCTGCGCCTGCCATGGAAGGCATAGGAGAGCACACACCTTGACCGAGCCCCCAGATCCTGTTTTTCTCTGTTAAGAACTGCAGGCCTTTTAGCTTCTCCCTCTGTGCCTACATAGTCTAGACTGCCCTCACCTCTAAATTAATGTCATTTTCCAGGTACCTGACTTCCCATCTGATGTTACTGTCCGTCAGTTCCTCTTGTGCACGCCACTTTTTAATTTCCCTTTGACATACTCACCATTACCTCCCACAGTTTGCTCCTTATTGTCTGTCCCTTCAAGCACATTTTAAGATCACCCACTGTTTTATTTCACTTTTAATAATCTGATGATTTTCTCCTTTTCTTCATTACTATTTTTTATGCAAACCTCTTTGTTTATTCAACTCTTACCAACACTCATTTCACTTTAGTTTTATTACCTGGGGCCTCTCTACAGCCTTAGCTTATCCAAAATTTTCATGTTCAACATCTTCCTTGTGTTCCAGACCCTCTAACTATTCATCAACCCAAAATCTCTTTCTAGTGATTTTTTATATTTATTCTCTGCATTTGGTTTACATGCTTTTTTATTTCTATTTTCTTTAATTATTTCTCATTGTAATGTGTTTCTTAACTAGATTATAAACTTCAGAGTAGGGATTGGTTTGTATGGACTTTGTGGTGCTTGAGCAAATAAATTAGGTAGTCTCAGTATAATATGTATTGAATGAAACTATAGCTTTATCTTGTTTATACAACAGTAATCATCAATATGACACTATTGAAAGTATTCCATTCTTTTTGTTCATTACTCCTTGCCCAGGATCTCCATGAGTATTCAGTTCAGTGCAGTCGCTCAGTTGTGTACGACTCTTTGCGACCCCATGAATCGCAGCTCGCCAGGCCTCCCTGTCCATCATCAACTCCCGGAGTTTACTCAAACCCATGCCCATTGAGTCAGTGATGCCATCCAGCCATCTCATCCTCTGTCGATCCCTTCTCCTCCTGCCCCCAATCCCTCCCAGCATCAGGGTCTTTTCCATTGAGTCAACTCTTCACATGAGGTGGCCAAAGTATTAGAGTTTCAGCTTTAGCATCAGTCCTTCCAATGAACACCAGGACTGATCTCCTTTAGGAAGGACAGGCTGGATCTCCTCGCAGTCCAAGGGACTCTCAAGAGTCTTCTCCAACACCATAGTTCTAAAGCATCAATTCTTTGGCACTCAGCTTTCTTCACCGTCCAACTCTCACATCCATACATGACCACTGGAAAAACCATAGCCTTGACTAGATGGACCTTTGTTGGCAAAGTAATGTCTCTGCTTTTTAATATGCTGTCTAGGTTGGTCATAACTTTCCTTCCAAGAAGTAAGCGTCTTTTAATTTCATGGCTCCAGTCACCATCTGCAGTGATCTGAAGCTCGAAAAAGTAAAATCTGCCACTGTTTCCACTGTTTCCCCATCTATTTCCCATGAAGTGATGGGACCAGATGCCATGATCTTAGTTTTCTGAAAGTTGAGCTTTAAGCCAACTTTTTCACACTCCTCTTTCACTTTCATCAAGAGGCTTTTTAGTTCCTCTTCACTTTCTTCCATAAGGGTGGTGTCATCTGCATATCTGAGGTTATTGATACTCCTCCCGGCAATCTTGATTCCAGCTTGTGCTTCCTCTAGCCCAGTGTTTCTCATGATATACTCTGCATAGAAGTTAAATAAGCAGGGTGACAATATACAGCCTTGACGTACTCCTTTTCCTATTTGGAAGCAGTCTGTTGTTCCATGTCCAGTTCTAACTGTTGCTTCCTGACCTGCATATAGGTTTCTCTACTTCAATTCTACATGTATGATTTTTAAGTAAAAAAGAAGAAAATCTAGATATAAGTAAAAGATAATATCAAGTGATTTTGCTTTCTTAATAGAAGGAGACTTTCTTTATAAATGTAGTATCAGCATAATTCTTCTGGTAGCAGTCTTCTTAGGAGGTTGGATATACATTGAGCTCACAAACATTCATTTATTTATAGTGAATTCACCTGTATGCTTTCTATATGGAATATAAGTAAATTATATATATATATATATATTATTATTAACATCATTTTACATATTATTTATTTATTCATGAGAAAGTTAATCTTTCCATGCAACTTCATAATCTTTGGGGAATGTAAAGCAAGAAAGTGGAAATCAAAACAAAATGCCAAAGAACAGAGAAACAAAATAGCAATAACAAAATAACTTTGTCCATACTTTATAGAAGGTGATTTTTAAGAGTGTTCTCTGAAGAGTGTAAGCTGCTATTGTGATTGGGCTGACAACAATTACAAAATCTGATTGTCCAAATGAATACTCTCAAAATTAGTTTGGACAAGATAAAAACATTGATTAGTCTGTTGTGGTTTGAAAAAGAATGGAAAGTGGAATTAGCCTACCTTGTAGAGGATATGTTTCAGTACACAGTATTTTGTTGCATGTGGAACAATGCAGCAGTAACTATATTCTTCCTAAAACTGGGGATGCTAAGAAAAATTATATCCAGTAACTCAGTTTCTTATAGCTCAAAAAAAGAAAAAGTAAAGAAGAGAAAGGGTGGTTCATTGAACTACTGACCTGTTCTTTACATCACGGGGAACAAGCAAAGGTTCCTTCTTTAGAATATAGCTAGAAAGGGTAGTGTTAAGAGGAAAAGCTGAAAGCTATCATGGAAAAGCATTTAAGGAAGTACAGTAAAGTGTCTTCCTAATTAATATAGAAAAGCAAAGTTCACAGCTTTGACAAAGAGAGCATTTCATCATTTATCCAAAAAAGGAAAAAAAAAACATAAATCATTAGGTTCCTTTTACTTCATCAAATTTTTGTTTGTTCATTTACCACGAAATGATTTGTTCTTAAATATGATCATCTTCTCTTACAGCCACCTACTAAATTCTACTGAAGAATCATACTTCTTGTTATTTCCATAGAAACAGATTTGTTAACACTATTTTGACATTCATTAAAAGTACATTCAGCCAAGTTTAGTAAGTACAGAGTATAATCCAGTTTCATTTGCAAGACAGTTTTGTTTCATAAAAGATGTTATACAAGAAAGAGGAGATGCTTATTGAAAGAGATAAATTATATTTCCACAATATTGATTTGTAACTAAGCTCCTTACAAGTGATCAAAATTGAGCTTTTTGACTCTTCAGTAGCTTCGAATCTCTTAGTATTTAATATCAATGTGTTTCTCATTCTGTGCTAACCATCTCCCCATGGACCAATATTTGCTTCTTTCATTCATTTTATTTTGTTTTTAATTTTTTCTTCCTGTGTTGAGTGTTCCTCATTTCAACCTTATCGTTCTTGAAATCTGGAACTGTGCCTTCCTCACGTCACCTTTATAACTATATCACATTATTCATGCAGAATATTTGGTCAATTTTTCAAGTGTACATTATGCCTTTTCTGTATTAATGACATTGAACTTTTGAGTTTCAACTTAAAGAAGTTGAAACTATGATTTTTCCCTTAAAAAGCTTAAATCTTATCAGGGAAGGGGTAACGTGTAATTATCAATCAGAAATGCTTCCTTTAAATCAGAGCCCACAAAACAGAAAACAAAAATGGCCCTTTACACATGAGAATATTGGCTTAAGCCTGGGAATAGTAAGATAATAGAAATGACTCTGGAGAAGGCAATGGCACCCCACTCCAGTGCTCTTGCCTGGAAAATCCCATGGATGGAAGAGCCTGGAAGGCTGCAGTCCATGAGGTCTCTAAGAGTTGGACACGACTGAGCGACTTCACTTTCATTTTTCACTTTCCTGCATTGGAGAAGGAAACGACAACCCACTCCAGTGTTCTTGCCTGGAGAATCCCAGGGACGGGGGAGCCTGGTGGGCTGCCGTCTATGGGGTCGCGCAGAGTCGGACCCGACAGCAGCGACTTAGCAGCAGCAGCGGCAGAGACGACTGTGGAGTCCAGGAGGTAACTTTGCGACAAGCAGTGTGATCTAGGATGAGAAGAAACTCCAGATGTCAGAGTCTCTGTGGTCAGCTTTCAAAGATCCAAGATACAGAGCTTTTGGCTCAGAGCAGAGAGGTGAAGGAGCACGTGAGGGTTGTGTGTTCAAGTCCGCACTTGACCTCCCCACTCAGATGCCACATTTAACAGACTTAACACTGAGCTACTGCTCTTCCTTCAAGAGCCTACTCCTCCGCTGCATCTCTTTTTCCATTCAAAATGAGGGCAGTTCCATCTTCCCATTTATTTAGTGAATAGATCCTAAAAGATAGAGCCAAATCCTATTGGCATTACCTTTAAAAACGAGACGGTGCTCAGGGCTGGTGCACTGGGATGACCTGAGGGATGGGATGGGGAGGGAGGTGGGGGGGGCTTCACGATGGGGGACACATGTGCGCCCATGGCTGATTCATGTCGATGTATGGCAAAAACCACCACAGAGTTGTAATTAGCCTCAAATTAAAATTTTAAAAATGCATTAAGAATCCACCCAGTTTCCTCTCCTTCCACTGCTAAAGTCCCAGTCAAAGGCACCATCACAACTCACCTTCGTATTGTAATATCTTCCACACTTGTTCCCCTGGCTCCCCCCATGTCCCTAGTATCAATTGTACATGCAGAATAATTCTGTAAAATCATGCATCAGATCATATAACCACACTGTCTAAAAACCCTTCAAGGTTCAGATCGAACAATCCCACTTCTGGGTGTATATCCAGGAGGGACAGGGGACATTATCTCACAAAGATATCTGCTCTCCCATGTTCATTGCAGCATTATTTATAAAAAGCCAATATATGGAAACTAGCTAAGTGTCTATCAACAGATGAGTGGATACAGATGTGTGTGTGTGTGTATATACACACACACATATAAAATAGAATATCATTCAGACTTAAAAGAAGGAAATCCTGCCATTTGTGAGCCCATGGATAAATCTAGAGATCATTATGTCAAGTAAAATAAGGACAAAAAAGACAAATATTGCATTATCTCACTTATATGTAGAATCTAAAATAGTTAACTTATAGTAACAGAGAGAAGAATGGTGGTTACCAGGGGCTGGGGGTGTGGAGAAATGGGGGATGTTTATCAAAGGGGAAACTCATTTATAAGATGCATTTCAATTATAAGATGTATAACTGATGTACTCAATTATAAGATGGATTACCATGGTAACTACAGTTAATAATGCATCATTACTTGAAATTAGCTAAGAAAGTAGTTCTCAAGTGTTCTTACCACACACACACAAACTGATAACTATAATGAGGTGATAGATATGTTTATTAGTTAGATTTTAGATAATCATTTCACAATGTATACTTATATCAAATCATTAAGTCATGCGCCTTCAATACATATAATTTTTCTTTGTCAATATACCTCAGTGGAGTTGGTGGAGTAAAACAAATGTCCTTCAGTTGCTCACAAGGCTCCATGACCATCCCACTTCCCTCTTCCTCTCTGATCTCACCTCCGTTTTATATTCCGATCACTTCTACTCACTCAATGCCAGCCACTCTTGTCTCCCTGCTCTTTCTTGAACTTGCCAGGCCTTCTTGTCTTTGCAGGTCTTTCCCTATCAAATAACAAATATTCACATCATCTTCTAGGTTTCTGCTGCAACTTGTAAAAGTCAGAATACAATCTCCAATCTCTAGTCCTGTCCAAACAGTCTGCTGTTATATAGGTCCACATGGAGTCAGATATATGAAAGGGAATGATATTTGTAGAAAGACAGAAAGGTTTATTGTGAGTTATATAAATTCTGTGCCATTTTTTGAGCACAACAAATAGATTTATCTTTTAAAGTTGGATGAATTCTCTCCCAGCTCTCAACAGTGTCACTCATTCCCATTGCCCAGTGGTGTGTTACTGTTTATGTCACTATAGAAGAATACTTAAACTCTTATCTCTAGACATTAGAGACAGACTTGGAGCCAGATGTTTCTTGTCACAGGCTCCAAGCAAGGACTCTGTCTACTCCTCTGTTTGTTGTTGAACTGCACAGTACTCTGAACATCGTAGACAATAAATAATTGTTAAATAATTACCTTCCACAGTGGCTGATCCCGGAGAAGCCGGCGGGAGCCCCGGGGAGAGTTCTCTTTTCTTTGTGAAGGGCAGGGCGCCCTGGAATGGGTTCGCCCCGAGAGAGGGGCCCGTGCCTTGGAAAGCGTCGCGGTTCCGGCAGAGAATTAATTAAAATTTCCTTGTAGCACAAAATCACAGTCTTTCTAAAGTTTTAGGTAGACATTTTAGGAAGTAATTAAATTATGTGTAATACTTCATTTTAATGTCAGTATTAATTGATTTTTAAATATCTGTATTTATTACTTAATATCATTTAATTTTAAAATTATTTAAATTTAAAATTTACTCCTTGAAATACTTAAATTTTTATAGACATTTTCAACTTAAACTGTTGGGGCACATATATAAGAATTCAGTAGAATAGATTTACAGTCACTTGAATTTTCAATTTCCTCCTTAGGCACTTTTATTTGGGGGTAACCATAAACATTTTGGATACTTGTTTAGATGCAGTAAAACTATGTTTATTAATAATATAAAACAACATTTAATATATACTTACAGTGCATATTTTGGAGACTAAAATATATTTTATCATGTACATTTTATTGTATTATAAATTTGCAGTATAAATAGGGCAATTCTGTAATAGTCATGCAAAAACATTTTCTGAAAATACATTGTGAGTTAATCTGAAAAATCATTTCACTGCATAACAACATGAATCTTCCTATTGTGCACTTACTAGTAATCTAAATAATTTCAGTATTAAAGATAAATATTTTCTTGTTCCATGTTTGTCATAATCTATCTCATTATATTGAGATTTTTATGTGAAAAGTGCTCATATTAATCAAAAAGTTCATATCACTTTAACCTTAACATAAATTTAGGTCAAGATTTATATTGCACATAAAGGTAGGGTGTATTAATTTTAGAAGTTATGAAAATAGTGATTCTTCCAATTTTTTTCCTTCATACTTGCCATTTATGACTAAAATACCACTTTTGACGTCATATTTTGTAAAGCAAAAATGAAGCTTTAATCTTTCCATTCCCTATTTAAACTTTCAGCTAGCAATGTTGTGATTATTAGTTTACTTTGTAGATTATGTGAACTAATTTAAACACTGAGCCAGCATTTCAAAATTTCTTAAAACTCTTGTTTATTTTATCTTTTGCAAGGCAATCTTAACGTGTATAAATATTGAAAGCAAAGTAGAAGTCAAAACTCACATTATTTGTAAATTATTTGACAATCTATTGAAGAATTCCATGAAAGTCAAGAGGAAAAAATTACAGCTATTAACAATATTAAAAAAAAAATGTTTTGAACCACAAAGGGGCGGGGGGAGCTGAAATGTAGCCTTTCTAATAAGCATTCAGAATATAATAAAAAATATTTTTCTTCACATAAAAAGTAGCATAACTCATAGGATTAAAATTAATTAGCAGTACCTAGCCCATAGGTAGCATCCAATACCTACTTATTAAATGAATAGCATTTTTACCTTTAACTCTGTGTTCTGTGCACTTAATCTTCATGAGGGAGGTTCTTGGGTGTTTTGTTCATGCTTCTATGTGTACTTCTTATGATACTTTCAAGTTTCAAGGCATCATATTGTGTTTGTTTACATAATTATGAGTAAGACTGAAAAAAAAAGATTTCAGGTTTAAACTGCAGCATTAGTGTTTCTTAATATAAATAAGAAAATGTGCATAGATTCCAAATTAGTAATCCCATACATGGCAATTCATCCAGAAACAATGAAGTAAATCTAAAATGAACAATGGCATTTATTACAACTTTCTTGCCAATAGGAAAAAAAGTTTGCAAGCAGCCCAAATTATTCAGTAATATGCTAATTGCGTAGCAATTAATAGTACATAAACTCAATGGAATGGAATGCAATGACTTAAGGATCAATTAAGGTGAATATATGAAATAATGAGAAGATTATAATGTAAATACAAATAAAATAGTAAAACAAGATTTTATGCATCATGAATTGTAGCATTTGAAGTATGTGTGTTTATAAGGCATAGAAATTATAGAAAAACTTTGTTAGGCAAATCTTAGAATGATGGAATTATGAGCAGGAATGATGGAATTCTGAGTAGAATTATTGTTATCATGTTGCTTCTACATTTAAGTGACTTAACAGCAGCAGCAGCAGCAGCAGCAAACATTTAAGAGTTCAAAATATAGCTGCACAGGAAAAACTAAATAGTTTTGAAGGCTGTGGTACGCTAAGTAATGGTGAAGTCATGCAATTTTTAAAAATATAGGGAGGCAAAACCTTTTAAAGTATGCCTTTGAGAGGTGTGGGTAGGATGGTAGAGTGTGAAGACTCTGAGCTCACCTTTTTCCATGAGCACACCAAAACTACAACTATTTACAGACCAACTATCAGTGAGAACAACCTGAAGAAAAGATTTTCAGCAACTATCGAAAAAGCAAGAGAGGTCCGGAAAAACGTCTATTTCTGCTTTATTGACTATGCCAAAACCTTTGACTGTGTGGATCACAATAAACTGTGGAAAATTCTGAAAGAGATGGAAATACCAGACCACCTGACCTGCCTCTTGAGAAATCTGTGTGCAGGTCAGGAAGCAACAGTTATAATTGGACATGGAAAAACAGACTGCTTCCAAATAGGAAAAGGAGTACGTTAGGGCTGTATATTGTCACCCTGCTTGTTTAACTTATATGCAGAGTACATCATGAGAAGTGCTGGGCTGGAAGGAGCACAAGCTGGAATCAAGATTGCTGGGACAAATAACAATAACCTCAGATAAGCAGATGACACCACCCTCATTGCAGAAAGTGAAGAACTAAAGAGCCTCTTGATCAAAGTGAAAGAGGAGAGTGAAAAAGTTGGCTTAAAGCTCAACATTCAGAAAACTAAGATCATGGCATCTGCTCCCATCACTTCATGGCAAATAGATGGGGAAACAGTGGAAACAGTGTCAGACTTTATTTTTTTGAGTTTCAGAATCACTGCAGATGGTGATTGCAACCATGAAATTAAAAGACACTTAATCCTTGGAAGGAAAGTTATGACCAACCTAGACAGCATATTAAAAAGCAGAGACATTACTTTGCCAACAAAGGTCCATCTAGTCAAGGCTATGGTTTTTCCAATGGTCATGTATTGATGTGAGAGTTGGATGGTGCAGAAAGCTGAGCACCAAAAAATTGATGCTTTTGAACTGTGGTGTTGGAGAAGACTCTTGAGAGTCCCTTGGACTGCAAGGAGATCCAGCCAGTCCATCCTGAAGGAGATCAGTCCTGGTGTTCATTGGAAGGACTGATGCTGAAGCTGAGACTCCAGTATTTTGGCCACCTCATGCGAAGAGTTGACTCATTGGAAAGGACCCTGATGCTGGGAGGGATTGGGAGCAGGGGGAGAAGGGGAGAACAGAAGATGAGATGGCCAGATGGCATCGCTGACTCAATGGACATGAATTTGGGTAACCTCCGAGAGTTGGTGATGGACAGGGAGGCCTGGCGTGCTGCTATTCATGGGGTTGCAAAGAGTCAGACACGACTGAGCGACTGAACTGAAAGCTATAAGAAACCACAGCAAGATGAGTATGATGGGTGGAGATGCAATAGAGTCAAGACCAACATGTCCAGATAGGCAACCCCCACATGGGAGAATAATCACAATTGCAGGGGTTTTCCACCAAGGAGCAATGGAATTTGGAGCCCCACATTTGGTTCCAAGGTCTGGGGGTCCTTCAATGGAAATATGAGCCCCCAGAATATCCAACCCTAAGAGTAAATGTGTGTTGCACATGAGAGAGGCAAATGGCCATAGGAAACCAACTCTGCCCTTAAAGAATACACACAAAATCTCACACACTCTAACAACTAGTATAGAGGCAGTGATTTGAAAAGACTCTGGGTGGGAGCCACATGCTGCTGATCGTGGAGTCTCCGTTAGGGGTAGGAGACAGCTGGAACTCCGAGTTACAGATACAGGCCACAGCCACTTGGAGAACCCATTCCACCATGAGGACACTGGTGCTGATAAGCAATTTTGGAATCCTCCCTTTAGCCTAGTAGCTCATAGCTCAGTCAGTAAAGAATCTGCCTGCAATGCAGGATACCTGGGTTCTATTCCTGGGTCAAGAAGATCCTCTGGAGAAGGAAATGGCAACCCACTCTAATATTCTTCCCTGGAAAATTCCATGGGCAGAGGAGCCTGGCAGGCACAGGTCATGGGGTCACAAGAGTCGGACACAACTGAGTGACTAAACCACCACCACCCTTTAGCCTATAAACATTTGGAGCTCACCACTCCACCTGCCAGTTAGTACCAATCACAGGATCCCCTGAATTGAGCAATCAGCAGTGTGAGGGACAGGCCTCAACTAATAGTGTCCAAGGACTCAGTTGCACCCACAGAAGGCTGGTTCCAATCCTGGACCTTACTGCCAGTCATGCCAGAACCCAGCACCAGCAACCATGGACAAGCGCCAACCCCGAGACTCCTCAGACTAGGCAGCCAGCTGCACCAGGATCCAGCTTACCCATCAGTCACTGACTGTTAGTATAAAGTAGAGCCTGGTAGCCAGCTGAGTTAGGAGTTAGTTACGCTTACTAATGAGCCATAACACTGTCCTTCCTACAACAGAAGGACCCATGCCACCCACATAAGGCCATTCCTAGAGTATGTAGCTCTGGTGACCTCTGTACTCACATAGAAGAGTGTGCTTAAGGCCCTATAGGACATCTCCATCACAGGCCCATGTTTCCAAGATTAGGAAATATTAACACAGAACCTAATACATGGAAATAAAAACAGAAAATTAGACAAAATGAGACAATAGAAGAACATATTCCAAACAAAACTAGATAAAAGCAGAGAAGAGCTAGCAGAAATAGAGATAAAGATTCTCCTGGATAAGGAGCTTAAGCTACTAATCATAAATATTCTCAATGAAAATAATGAATGAAGAGAGAGGAGATACAGAGAAGCTTAACAGGATTAGAAAATATAAAAAAGAATCAAATAGCTGAGGAATATAATAACTGAAATAAACACACATGAAGAAGTTAAGCAGATTAGATATTACAAAGGAATTGATCAGTGAGCTGAAAGACATAGTAATGGAAATTACCCATTCTGAACAGAAAAAAAAAATATTAAGATGTTTTAAGATATCTCTGGTATAATATCAACTGAAACTAATATTCACATTATAGTGTTCCCAAAAGGAGAAGAGAGGCACAAAGGAACAGAAAACTTATAGAAAGACATAATAAATGAAAACTTCCCTAACTTGGGAAAGGAAAGAGCCACTTAGGTCTGGGAAGCTCAGAAATTTCCAAACAAGATCAACTCAAAGAGGTCTACAATAGACATAACTAAAACGGCAAAAATTGAAGACAAAGAATATTAAAGGCAACAAGGGGAAAGCTACTAGGCACATACCAGAGAACTCCCATAAGATAATCAGTTGACATTTCAGTGGAGAATTTGCAGGCCAGAAAGAGTGGCACAGTATATTTAAAGTAGTAAGAAGCTAAAGCCTACAACCAAGAATTATCTACTCAGGCCATTGCTCAAATTTGAAGAAGCAATTAATAGCTTTATAGACAAACTGAAAATAAAAGAGTTTAGCACCACTAAAATGGCTCTACAAGAAATGGGCTTCTCAAGGTAGAAAAAAGATGACCAGTAGAAATCTATGGGACTCACAAAAAGCAAGCATTTCTAAGAGGGAAGTTTACAGTGATAAAAATCTATCTCAGGAAACAAGAAAAATCTCACATAAACAACATATCCATACACCCAAAGAATTAAAAAAAGATCATCATCAACAACAACAAAACTCAGTAGAAGGAAATAAATAATAAGATCAAGCAGGAATAAATAGAAATTGTGGAAAAAAAAGAGAGAGAAGATCAAAGAAACTAAGAGCTATTTTCTTTGAAAAAATAAGCAAAATTAGTAAACTTTTGGCAGGTCTAAGAAAAAAGAGAGGTCTCAAAATAAATGAAATAAAAAATGAAAGAGAAGTTTCAGCTGAAACCACAGAAATATAAAGGATCATAAGAGATTACTACAAGCAGTTATACACCAACAAAATTGACACCCTGATTGGTATGGATAAAATCCTAGAAATGCACAATATCCTGTAGATGAAATCTAGAAGAAATAGAGAATATGAACAGACCAATTACCAGTAATGAAGTTGAATCAGAACTTAGAAAATAAAGTTTAGGATCAGAATGCTTTACTGGTGAATTCTACCAAACATCTAGAGAAGGATTAAAACCTATTCTTCTCAAACTACTCCAAAAAATTTAAGAGGAAGGAATGCTTAACAACTCATTCAAAGAGAACAGAATCTTCAGTGAACTCATTCATAAGAACTCAGTGAATGCTGAAAGCAAAACTAGACAAAGACACCACCAAAAGATAGGGGGAGAAAAAAGGTAACTATTGGTCAATATCAATGAAGAACATAAATACAAAAATTTTTGACCAAATATCAGCAAACTTAACTTGACAATACATTGAAAAGATCATACACCCTATTCAAGTAGAATTTACCCAATGATGCAAGGATGTGCAGGTCAATCATTGAAACATCTCACATTAACAAATTCAAGGATAAAAATTATGTGATCGTCTCAATAGATGAAGAAAAGGCTTATGAGAAAGTTAAACACCCATTTGCAAAAAAAGCACTTTCAAGAATGTGGTATAGAGGAACTATACGTCAATATAATAAAAGTCTTAAATGACAAACCTACAGATAACATAAACAATGGTGAAAAGCTAAGAACATCTCCTCTAAGAAAAGAGACAAGAAACGGATGCCCATTCTCATCACTTTTATCCAACATGGTAGTGGAAGCCCTAGCCACAGCAAAAGGAAAGTAACTAATAGAAATCTAAAATGGAAGGAAAAATATAAAACTGCCGCTGTTTGGAGATGACATGGTACAATATACAGAACATCCTAAAGATACCAAAAACCATCAGAACTCATAAATAAACTCAGGAAAGTTGTGGTAAGAGTTAATATACATAAATGTTCCATTTCTATACATTAGCAACAAACTATCAGAGAGTTTAATAATTTGCTTTTGAAATTGCATAAAAAAATAACATACCACAGAATAAATCTAACTGAGGGTGTTAAAAGACTTTTACTCAGAAAGCTATAAGACACTGATAAGTTGATTTTGACACAAACCTCCAGAAAGATACACTGTGCTCATGGATTAGAAGAATTAATGCTATTAAAGTGGACATATCACTCAAGCCAATCTACAGGTTCAGTGCAATACCTATAAAAATTCCAATAGCAAGTTTTGTAGAACGAGGATAAATAATTCTAAAAGTTATATGTAGTCACAGAAGGTTTTAGATAGCCAGTACAACCTTGAGAAAGAAGAACAAGGCTAGATGTAACAAACTTCCTAATAGAAGAGGATGGCAGAGGATGGGATGGTTGGATGGCATCATAGACTCGATGGACATGGGTTTGAGTAAACTCTGGGAGTTGGTGATGGACAGGGAGGCCTGGCGTGTTGCGATTCATGGGGTCACAAAGAGTCGGACACGACTGAGTGACTAAACTGAACTGAACACTAATCAAAACAGTATGGTACTCACTGAATGCATATAGATAAATGAAACAGAATAAAGAACCCAGAAATGAGCCCATGCTTCCATGATCAATTTATCTATGACCCTAAAAAGCAATGGTATACAATGGGAAAAGCAGCCTCTTCAATAAATGCTGTTGGGAAACTGGACAACTAAATTCAAAATAATTAAACTGGGCTACTTTATCATACCATTTACAAAACAAAGCAAAACAAACAAGCAAATATCAAAATAGATGAAAGACTTAAATGTAAGACATGGAACTCCTAAGCATAGGCATTATTATTATTTTTTTTTACATTAGTCTCAGCAGTATATATATGTCCTTGTGCAAAGGCAACAAAAGCAAAAATAAGCAAATGGAACTACATCAAATTAAAAAGCTTTTTCCATAGCAAAGAAAACTATAAACACAAAAAAAGTCAACCTACTAAATGGGAGAATAATTTGCAAATGACATATCTGATAAGTGGTTAATATCTAAAATTGTCAATGAACTCATGCAATTCAACATCAAAATAAGCTGATTAAAAATGAGCAGAGGAACTGAACAGACATTTTTCTGAAATACAGTTAGCCAGTTGATACATGAAAATATGTTCAACATCATCAAAACCTCAGTGAGAGATCACTTCACATCTATCAATGTCTGTTATCAAAAAGCAGCAAATAAATGTTGGTGAGGTTGTAGAGAAAAGAGAACTTCTACACATTGTTGGAAAGAATGTAAATTGCTACAACTAATATAGAAAATAGCTTTGAGGTTCTTTAAAAAGTTAAAAATAGGACTACCACATATTTCTACCATGTATTTCAGCATTTCACTACTGCATATTTATCTGAAGAAAGCAAAACACTCATTCAAAATGATGTATGCACCCTTATGTTTGTTGCAGTATTATTTAAAATAGCCAAGATCTGAAAGCAGCCTAAGTGCTCATCAATAGATTAATGAGTACAGATGATGTCATATACACATATGGGCTTCCCTGGTGGCTCAGTGGTAAGTAATCTGCCTGCAATGCTGGGGCCGCAGGAGATGCAGGATCGATCTGTGGGTGGGGAAGATCCCCTGGAGGAGTGCATGACAACCCACTCCAGTATTCATGCCTAGAGAATACCCTGGCCAGAGGAGCCTGACAGGATACTGTCCATAGGATTGCAAAGAGTCGGACATAACTAAGTGACTTAGCATGTGCACACACACACATACAATACACACAGAATATATATACACACACACCTATATATATATATATATATGCATATGTAATAGATGATGTTCAATTCAGTTCAGTTAAGTTGCTCAGTCATGTCCGACTCTTTGTGACCCCATGAACCGCAGCACGCCAGGCCTCCTTATCCATCACCAACTCCGGAGTCCATGCAAACCCATGTCCATTGAATCGATGATGCCATCCAACCACCTAATCCTCTGTCGTCCCCTTCTCCTCCTGCCCTCAATCTTTCCCAGCATCAGGGTCTTTTCCAGTGGGTCAACTCTTCACATCAGGTGGCCAAAGTATTGGAGTTTCAGCTTCAACATCAGTCCTTCCAATGAACACCCAGGACTGATCTCCTTTAGGATGGACTGGTTGATTCTCCTTGCTGTCCAAGGGACTCTCAAGAGTCTTCTCCAACACCACAGTTCAAAAGCATCAATTCTTTGGTGCTCAGCTTTCTTTGTAGTCCAACTCTCACATCCATACATGACCACTGGAAAAACCATAGCCTTGACTAGATGAACCTTTGTTGGCAAAGTAATGTCTCTGCTTTTTAATATACTATCTAGATTGGTCATACTTTCCTTCCAAGGAGTAAGTGTCTTAATTTCATGGCTTCAATCACCATCTGCAGTGATTTTGGAGCCCAGAAAAATAAAGTCTGCCACTGTTTCCACTGTTTCCCATCTATTTGCCATGAAGTGATGGGGCCACATGCCATGAACTTAGTTTTCTGAATGTTGAGCTTTAAGCCAACTTTTTCACACTCCTCTTTCACTTTCATCAAGAGGCTCTTTAGTTCTTCTTCACTTTCTGCCATAAGGGTGGTGTCATCTGCATATCTGAGGTTATTGATATTTCTCCTGGCAATCTTGATTCAGGCTTGTGCTTCCTCCAGCCCAGTGTTTTTCATGATGTACTCTGCATATAAGTTTAAACAAGCAGGGTGACAATATACAGCCTTGATGTACTCCTTTTCCTATTTAGAAGCAGTCTGTTGTTCCATGTCCAGTTCTGACTGTTGCTTCCTGACCTGCACACAGATTTCTCAAGAGGCAGGTCAGGTGGTCTGGTATTCCCATCTCTTTCAGAATTCTCCACAGTTTATTGTGATCCACACAGTCAAAGGCTTTGACATAGTCAATAAAGCAGAAATAGGTGTTTTTCTGGAAAGCTCTTGCTTTTTCAATGATCCAGTGGATTTTGGCAATTTGATCTTTGGTTCCTCTGCCTTTTCTAAAACCAGCTTGAACATCTGGAAGTTCACGGTTCATGTATTGCTGAAGCCTGGCTTGGAGAATTTTAAGCATTACTTTACTAGCATGTGAAATGAGTGCAATTGTGCGGTAGTTTGAGCATTCTTTGATATTGCCTTTCTTTGGTATTGGAATGAAAACTGACCTTTTCCAGTCCTGTGGCCACTGCTGAATTTTCCAAATTTGCTGACATATTGAGTGCAGCACTTTCACAGCATCATCTTTCAGGATTTGAAATAGCTCAGCTGGAATTCCATCAGCTCCACAAGCTTTGTTCGTAGTGATGCTTCCTAAGGCCCACTTGACTTCACGTTCCAGGATGTCTGGCTCTAGGTGAGTGATCACACCATCGTGATTATCTGGGTCATGAAGATCTTTTTTGTACAGTTCCTATGTGTATTCTTGCCACCTCTTCTTAATATCTCTGCTTCTGTTAGGTCCCTACCATTTCTGTCCTTTATTGAGCACATCTTTGCATGAAATGTTCCTTTGGTCTCTCTAATTTTCTTGAAGAGATCTCTAGTCTTTCCCATTCTGTTGTTTTCCTTTATTTCTTTGCATTGATTGCTGAGGAAGGCTTTCTTATCTCTCCTTGCTATTCTTTGGGAACTCTGCATTCAAATGGGTATATCATTCCTTTTCTCCTTTGCTTTCCACTTCCCACCTTTTCACAGCTATTTGTAAGGCCTCCTCAGACAGCCATTTTGCTTTTTTGCATTTCTTTTTCTTGGGGATGGTCTTGATTTCTGTCTCCTGTACAATGTCATGAACACCCATCCATAGTTCATCAGGCACTCTGTCAACAGATCTAGTCCCTTAAACCTATTTCTCACTTCTACTGTATAGTCATAAGGGAGTTGATTTAGGTCATAACTGAATGGCCTAGTGGTTTTCCCTACTTTCTTCAATTTAAGCCTGAATTTGGCAATAAGGAGTTCATGATCCGAGCCACAGTCAGCTCCCGGTCTTGTTTTTCCTGACTGTATATTTGGTGCAAAGATTTGTATATTTGTATATTTGTATATTTGGGTGCAAAGAATATAATCAATCTGATTTCGGTATCGACCATCTGGTGATGTCCATGTGCAGAGTCTTCTCCTGTGTTGCTGGAAGAGGGTGTTTGCTATGACCAGTGCGTTCTCTTGGCAAAACTCTATTAGCCTTTGCCCTGCTTCATTCTGTACTCTAAGGCCACGTTTGCCTGTCACTCCAGGTGTTTCGTGACTTCCTACTTTTGCATTCCGGTCCCCTATGATGAAAAGGACATCTTTTTTGGGTGTTATATTATATAACCATTAAAAAGAATAAAATCTTGCCATTTGTGACAATATGGATAGACTGGATATTTTGTCAAGTGGAATAAGTCAAATGGAGGAAGGCAAATATGGTGTGAGTTCATTTGTGTGGGGAATCTAAAAACTGCAATGAATGAGCAAACATAACGAAATAGAAACAGAGTCACTGATGCAGAGAATAAAGTGGTGGCTGCCAGATGGCCTGAGGATGGGAGAATGAGTGAAATCAGTGAGGGGGACTACGAGCTACAACTTAGAGTTACAAAATATATTATGGAGATGAAATGTACAGCATGGGGAATATAGTCAGTGTTATAATATATTTGTATGGTGACAGATGGTAACTAGGCTTTTCATGGTGATCATTTCATAATGTATAGAATTATTGAATCAGTATGTTGTTCTTAGAGCTAACATAGTATTGTCAGTGAGTTATACTTCAATTGAAAAATAATTTGATTTAAGAGGATACTCAGAAAAGAATACTTACAAACCTATCATTTTATTCAACTTAAAAACTACAATTAAATACTCCTTTGAATTTTTTCTTAGACTGTGACTAAAAATGGCTGTGTAATACAGTAATAACT
This sequence comes from Odocoileus virginianus, assembly GCF_023699985.2. Lineage (NCBI taxonomy): Eukaryota > Metazoa > Chordata > Mammalia > Artiodactyla > Cervidae > Odocoileus > Odocoileus virginianus. The sequence goes on from NC_069688.1 coordinate 59,457,886, forward strand.
TTTGATAATGTGATTTAATGTGTCCAACAAAAATGTATGATTAGATGAGGATCTTGCCCACTGTGCATTAATCTTGAATACAAATAATCTATAGAAAATAGAGCTTACTAAATATTTTGCTTGCAGTTTTCCATTTTGTAGGAACCATGGTGAGAATTTATTCAGTTTACAATAAAAATACTTCTAATCATGCAAAGTGACAACATCTTTGGCAATTAATCCAGAGAGCGTTGTTAATTTATGCAATGTAAGAGCTGTCATATAGCAAAGTTTGTCAGCTGAGCAAACACTGATAAACTGGGTTGTAAGTTGTGTGAGGCACACAGCAGAAAGACTGTTACGTAGAAAATGCTCGAATACTTTCGGCAGCTGCTGTGAGTGCTGCAATAGTAGTTGATGGTGGAGTTGTTACTGCTACTGTTGTGCAAAGCACCATAGCTGACCTTAACGAGATTGCAAACGGTCTGTGACAGCATCTTTGCTCTTGAGCATCTAACAGTGCTCCTCGTTTCTTCATTAATTTCTTTATTTTTAAAATTTGCATGGCTACCAAATCATAGCTAGACACTGGGAATGAAGTGGCGCCCAGCTCACGGCCTGTCATTTCCTTCAGGAAGACGGTAGTTGAGTAGCGGAGGCGTCAGTGACTCAATAATCGCAGTGCCTCGCGATGCGCTCTGATAGGCTAACACGCAGAATGCGGTGGGGACACGCAGGAAGACCACACAAAATAAATAAATAAATGAATAAGGATTTCTTTTTTCCCCACTCGTCCTCTTGGTGCTTTCAATTTGATTTTTTTTTTTTTTTTTTGCTTTTTAAAAAAGATTTATTTGTATTGAAGGATAATTGCTTTACAGAGTTTTCTGTCAAACCTTAACATGAATCAGCCATAGGTATACATATATCCCCTCATTTTTGAACCTCCCTCCCATCTCCCTCCCCATCCCACCCGTCCAGGTTGATCCAGATCCCTGTTTGACTTTCCTGAGCCATACAGAAAATTCCCTTGGCTGTCTATTTTACATACGGTAATGTAAGTTTCCATGTCACTCTTTCCATACATCTCACCCTCTCCTCCCCTCTCCCCATGTCCATAAGTCTATTCTCTATGTCTGTTTCTCCACTGCTGCCCTGTAAGTAAATTCTTCAGTATCATTTCTCTAGATTCTGTATATATGCACTAGAACACTATATTTATCTTTCTCTTCTGACTCACTTCACTCTGTGTAATAGGTTCTAGGTTCATCCACCTCATTAGGACTAACTCAAGCTGTTTATTTTTATGACTGCATAATATTCCATTGTGTATATGTACCACCACTTCTTTATCCATTCATTCATCTGTCGAGGGGCATCTAGGTTGCTTCCATGTTCTAGCTATTGTGAATAGTGCTGCAGTGAACAATGGCATACATGTGTATTTTTCAGTTTTGATTTCCTCAGGGTGTATGCCTAGGAGTGGGATTGCTGGGTCATATGGTGGTTTGATTCCTGGTTTTTTAAGGAGTCTCCATACCGTCTTCCATAGTGGCTGTATCAATTTACCTTCCCACCAACAGTGCAAGAGCATTCCTTTTTCTCCACACCCTCTCCAGCATTTATTGTTTGTAGACTTTTTGATGATGGCCCTTCTGACTGGTGTGAGGTGATATTTCCTTGTAGTTTTGATTTGCATTTCTCTAATAATGAGTAATGTTGAGCATCTTTTCATGTGTTTGTTAGCCATCTGCTTGTCTTCTTTGGAAAAATGTCTGTTTAGGTCTTTTTCCCACTTTTTGTTTGGGTTGTTTGTTTTTCTGGTATTGAGTTGTATGAGCTGCTTGTATATTTTGGAAATTAATCCTTTGTCAGTTGTTTTGTTTGCTATTATTTTCTCCCATTCAGAGGATTGTCTTTTCACCTTGCTTATAGTTTCCTTTGCTGTGCAAACACTTTTAAATTTAATCAGGTCCCACTTGTTTACTTTTGTTTTTATTTCCATTACTCTAGGAGGTGGGTCATAGGGAATCTTGCTTTGATTTATGTCATCAACAGTTCTGCCTATGTTTTCCTCTAAGAGTTTTATAGTTTCTGGCCTTACATTTAGGTCTTTAATCTATTTTGGGTTTATCTTTATGTATGGTGTTTGGAAGTGTTCTAATTTCATCCTTTTACATATAACTATACAGTTTTCCTAGTACCCTTTATTGAAGAGGCTGTCTTTGCCCCATTGTATATTCTTGCCCCCTTTGTCAAAAATAAGGTACTCATGGGTGCATGGATTTATTTCTGGTCTTTCTATTTTTTTTTCCATTGGTCTATATTTGTTTTTGTACCAGTGAATAAAGGATTTCTTATGGAAGATATTTAATCTTCATCTGTAAGACCCTGTAAAGTTAGCCAAACTTGGAGGTAAGAAGGAGTGTGGTGCTATGGGAAGCTAATGAAATTTCATGAGAGATATTGCAGAGGAACCAGAGATCAAATTGCCAAGATCCATTGGATCATAGAAAAAGCAAGAGAATCCTGGAAAAGCATCTACTTCTGCTTTACGGACTATGATAAAACCTTTAACTGTGTGGATCACAACAGACTATGGAAAATTCTTAAATAGATGGGAATACCAGACCACCTTACCTGCCACCTGAGATATCCATATGCAGGTCAAGAAGCAACAGTTACAACCAGACATGGGACAATGGATTAGTTCCAAATTGGGAAAGAAGTACATCAAAGCTATATAGTGTCACCTTGCTTATTTTACTTATATTTAGAGTACATCATGTGAAATGCCGAGCTGGATGAAGCCCAAGCTGGAATCAAGATTGCTGGGAGAAATATCAATACCCTCAGATATCCAGATGACACCACGCTTATGGCAGATAGTGAAGAGGAACTAAAGCACCTCTTGATGAAAGTGAAAGAGGAGAGTGAAAAAGCTGGCAAAAATGCAACATTCAAAAAACTTAGATCTTGGCCTCCAGTCCCATTACTTCATGAGGGAACAATGGAAACAGTGAAAGATTGTTTTTTGGGGCTCCAAAATCGCTGCAGCCATGAAATTAAAAGATGCTTGCTCCTTGGAAGAAAAGCTATGACCAATCTAGACAATATATTAAAAAGCAGAGACATTACTCTGCTGACAAAGGTCCATCTAGCCGAAGCTATGTTTTTCCAGGAGTCACGTATGGATGTGTGAGTTGGAACCTGAAGAAGGCTGAGGGCTGAAGAATTGGTGCTTTTTAACTGTGGTGTTGGAGAAGACTCTTGAGTCCCTTGGACTGCAAGGAGATCAAACTAGTCCATCCTATTGGAAATCAGTCCTGAATGTTCATTGGAAGGACTGATGCTGAAGCTGAAACTCCAACACTTTGGCCACCTGATGTAAAGAACTGACTCGTTGGAAAAGACCCTGATGCTGGGAAAGACTGAAGGCAGAAGGAGAAGGGAACGATAGAGGATGAGATGGTTGGATGGCATCACTGATTCAATGCATATGAGTTTGGGTAAACTCCAGGAATTGGTGATGGACAGGGAAGCCTGGCGTGCTGCAGTCCACGGGGTCGCAAAGAGTTGGACGCAACTGAGCGACTAAACTGAAATGAACTGAATGTTGGCTCCTAGGAGAAGAATTGGTTAAAGCAAGACTGATCCCCATTCATAAAAGGTGCTGCTGAAGACAGCTAGAAAAACAGGAATTTGATGATCAGGACAAAAGAGCAGCTCTAAGAATTGCAGTGCTAGGTATAGGTTGCTGGCCACTGAATTGTAAACGACCAGGACTAATTTTTTTTTAAAGATAGTGCTTGCCTCTAAGTGTCAGAGGGAGCTGAAATTATGAAGAGAATCAGAGAGGGTCAGATGACAGGAAGATACCCCTGGAATTGCATGAAAAGTGCCAGGTCTTTCAAGTACCACAGTATTGAGATTTCTGTAAGAAGAAGTTACAGTGTTTCTATTTCTCTAGAAAACGATTATTTACTGAAACTTAATTTTTTAAAAAATGATACATCATATTTTTAATAATTTTTAAAAACATTTTATTGAAATATAGTTGATTTATAATGTTGTATTCATTTCTTCTGTGAGGAAAGTGATACAGTTATACATATTTATACATTCTTTTCATTACAGTTTATCAGGATACTGAATATGATTGCCTGTGTTATAGAGTACGACTTTGCTTTTTATCCATTCTATGTTTAATAGTTTGCGTCTGCTAATCCCAAATTCCCAGCTTATCCCTACCACAACCTCCACCTTGGCAAACACAAGTCTATTCCCCATTTCCATCTGTCAGTGTGTGTTTCATAGATAATTTTGTTTGTGTCATATTTTAGATATCGCATTTAAACAATATCATATGGTATTTGTGTTTCTCTTTCTGAGTTACTTCATTTACTATGGCAGTCTCTGTGTCCATTCATGTTGTTGCAAAAGGCGTTGTTTCATTCTTTTTTATGACTGAGTAGTATTCTACCGTGGGCTTCCCCTGTGGCTCAGCAGTAAAGAATCTGCCTGCAATGCAGGAGTTGCAAGAGATGCAGGTTCAATCCCTGGGTCAGGAAGATCCTCTGGAGGAGGGCATGGCAACCTACTCCAGTATTCTTGCCTGGAGAATCCCATGGACAGAGGAGCCTGGCAGGCTACTGTTCATAGGGTCTCAAAGAGTCAGATATGACTGAAGCAGCTTAGCACACACACATACACAGTATTCTCTTGTATATATGTTCCACGTTTTTATCCATTCATCTGTCGATGGACATTTGGGTTGTTTCTTCATCTTGGCTTGTGAATAACGTTGCTATGAACATATGGATGCAAGTATCTTTTTGAATTGTAGTTTTGTCCAGATATATGCCAAGGAGTAGGATTGCTGGATCAGATGGCAGTTCTATCTTTAGTGTTTTGAGGAACCTCCACACTGTTTTCCTTACTGGCTGCATCAATTTGCTTCCCCACCAACGATGTAGGAGAGCTCCTTTTTCTCCACACCTACTCCGGCGTTTGTTCTTTATAGATTTTTTTAATAATAGCCATTCCAGCAGTTGTGAGGTGGTACCTTATTCTGGTTTAGATTTTAGTTTCTCTAATAATTAGCAAGGTTGAGCATCTCTTCATGTTTTTTCTTGTCGTCTGTTTGTCTTCTTTGGAGAAATGTCTACTTAGGTCTTCTGCGAGTTTTTGGATTGGGTTTTTTTGTTGTTGCTGTTGAGTTGTATGAGCTATGTGCATATTTTGAAATTAAACTCATGTCAGTAGCATCATTTGCAAATATTTTCTCCTAGTTCATAGACTGTCTTTTCATTTTGTTTATGGTTTCCTTTTCTGTACAAAAGCTTCATTCAATCCAATTTATTTTTGCTTTTATTTCTATTCCCTTGGGAGGTTGACCTAAGAAAATATTTGTACGATTTACTCAGTATGTCCTATCAAAGCTCAGGAGGCATTGAGAATTAAGTGTGGCTATTGCTAAACCACTGTTTTTTTGCATCTTGCCTAGAATAGTTGCTGAGTCTTTGCATTCATTGGTCTGCACTGCTTTACTTATAAAGTGCAGTAATATGTAACAGCTACTGGTCAGAACATTAAGCAAAAACTGTTTATATCCTTGATCTGAAGCTCCAAAGGAATGTTGTAAGAGTTGGCCATTTGTGAACAGCTGATACATGCAACTAATTGTTCTTAATTCTGAAATCCTTTAAAATAGAGACAATATTTTCTAAGTTGTCTGCTGTGTTTGCTGTTGCTGTCATTAGAAAGAGAAATGCTAGAGAAGAAAAGAAAAGGAAAACAACTATTTTGTTGATTCTGGGAATTTTTCTTGATATTAGTTACAATATATTTACATGTGTATCAATCAAGTTTTCCTGTTGTTCTCATTAGACAAAACAGCAATAGAGGATCTAAAATGAGGTATATGACTGAGTCGTGTTGCGGTGCGCCTGAAACCAACTTGGCATTGTGGATCAACTGTCCTTCCAGAGAGAAACCTTACAGGGTGCGAATTCTGAAGACTGTTCAAAACATTATCGTTTACTAAATAAACATGTAAGGGCAATTTCCGTATGTCCTCCTTACGAGAGGTTTTATGGTTATGTAGGAAAATAGGAGAAATGGTTACTTATATACAGCAGTATTTTAATGTATTTAATGAACGTGTGTTGTATCCCTGTTGTATTTAAGAAAACATACTATGTTACAGTGAAAATGGAAAGGCCAGGCTTGGACACTGTATGAGTGGGATCCCACCACTGAGCCTGCGTCCCTCCTTCTGTTAGGTGAGATTCCACCACTGAACCTCGTTCCTCCTCCTGTTAGGTGAGACCCCACCACTGAGCCTGCGTCCTCCTCCTGTTAGGTGAGATCCCACCACTGAGCCTGCGTCCTCCTCCTGTTAGTTGAGATCCCACCACTGAGCCTGCGTCCTCCTCCTGTTAGGTGAGATCCCACCACTGAGCCTGCGTCCTCCTCCTGTTAGGTGAGATCCCACCACTGAGCCTGCGTCCTCCTCCTGTTAGGTGAGATCCCACCACTGAGCCTGCGTCCTCCTCCTGTTAGGTGAGATCCCACCACTGAGCCTGCACTCCTCCTCCTGTTAGGTGAGATCCCACCACTGAGCCTGCGTCCTCCTCCTGTTAGGTGAGATCCCACCACTGAGCCTGCGTCCTCCTCCTGTTAGGTGAGATCCCACCACTGAGCCTGCGTCCTCCTCCTGTTAGGTGAGATCCCACCACTGAGCCTGCGTCCTCCTCCTGTTAGGTGAGATCCCACCACTGAGCCTGCGTCCCTCCTCCTGTTAGGTGAGATCCCACCACTGAGCCTGCGTCCTCCTCCTGTTAGGTGAGATCCCACCACTGAGCCTGCGTCCTCCTCCTGTTAGGTGAGATCCCACCACTGAGCCTCGTTCCTCCTCCTGTTAGGTGAGATCCCACCACTGAGCCTGCGTCCTCCTCCTGTTAGGTGAGATTCTCTGCAGCTACCTCAGTGGCACTGCCTTTACAGAGATTATATTTCTGTGTGGGAATTATACCTTAATCACCAAATCAGAGGAAGAAAAGTAAAATTATACCTGTAGTAAGTGCAAAGAAAAAAGGTATATAGTGTAATAAAATATATTCCTGACTGTGTGTTTTAATTTTTAAAATGTGATGAAAACTATCATTGAAATCTGTTCTGAAGAAGAGATATGTGAACTGACAGAGCTATCCCAAATTTGAGTTAGTTCTAGTCATGTGGGTGAACCCAGAGCCTATTATACAGACTGAAGTAAGTCAGAAAGAGAAAAGCAAATACCGTGTATTAACACACATATGTGCAATCTAGAAAAATGGTACTGCTGAACCTATTTGTAGGGCAGCAGTAGAGACACAGAGACAGACTTGTGGACACAGCGGGAGGGAAGGAGAGAGTGGGATGGAGGGAAGGAGAGAGTGGGATGGAGGGAAGGAGTGAGTGGGGCTGTGGGAAGGGGAGAGTGGGCTGGGGGGAAGGAGAGAGTGGGGCAGAGGGAAGGAGAGAGTGTGATGGAGGGAAGGAGAGAGTGGGGCAGAGGGAAGGGGAGAGTGGGCTGGGGGGAAGGAGAGAGTGGGGCGGGGGGAAGGAGAGAGTGGGGCGGGGGGCAGGGGAGAGTGGGGCGGGGGGCAGGGGAGAGTGGGGCGGGGGGAAGGAGAGAGTGGGATGGAGGGAAGGAGAGAGTGGGATGGAGGGAAGGAGAGAGTGGGGTGGGCTGAGAGAGGCGCTCTGAAGCGTGTCTTTTACCACATGCTAAACAGGTAGCCATTTGGGCTTCCCTGGCGGCTCACATAGTAAAGATTCTGCCTACAGTTCAGGAGACCCAGGTTCCGTTCCTGGGTCAGGGAGATCCCCTGGAAAAGGGAGTGGCTACCCACTCCAGTATTCTTGTCTGGAGAATTCCATGGACAGAGGACCCTGGCAGGCTACAGTCCATGGGGCCACACACAGTGGGACATGGCTGAGTGATGGAGCACGGTACACCTGGGAATTAGCTGTGTGACACGGACCTCAACCCGATGCTCTGTACCAACCTAGGGGGTGATACAGGGCGGGAGGTGGATGGGAGATGGGAGACGGAGTGGACATATGTGTATCTCTATGGCTGATTCATGCTGATGTATGGCAAAAACAATACAACATAGTAAAGCAATTATCCTCCAAATAAAAATAAATAATTTTTTAAAAAACAACATATTCCTTGAGAAGAAATAAAAGACTAAAAATTAAGAGACAGGGATCTTAGTGCTGCAATATTATAGACATGGTGAGATGTTCCATTTTGGTCTATAAATTTCATGTCGTTGGTCACTCACTCAGTCATGACTGACTCTTTGTGACCCCATGGAGGGCAGCATGCCAGGCTTCCCTGTCCTTCACCGTCTCATGGAGTTTGTTCACTCACGTCCATTGAGTCGGTGAGGCCATCCAACCATCTCGTCCTCTGTCACACCCTCAATCTTTCCAAGCCTCAGGGTCTTTCCCAGTGAGTCAGTCACATTAGGTGGCCAAAATATTGGAGTTTCAGCATCAGTCCTTCCAATGAATATTCAGGTTTGAGTTCCTTTACGATGGACTGGTTGGATCTCCCTGCTGTCCAAGGGACTCTCAGGAGTCTTCTCCAGCACCATAGTTCAAAAGCATCAATTCTTCAGTGCTCAGCCTTCATTATGATCCAACTCACACTTCCATACATGACTCCTGTAAAAATCATAGCTTGGACTAGACGGATCTTTGTCAGCAGAGTAACGTCTCTGCTTTCTAATATGCTGTCTAGATTTGTCATAGTTTCTCTTCCAAGGAGCAAGCATCTCCTAATTTCATGGCTGCAGTCACTGACTGCAGTGATTTTTGAAGCCCAAGTAAGTAAAGTCTTTCACTGCTTTCATTGTTTCCCCATCTATATGCCATGAAGTGATGGGACCAGATGCCATGGTCTTGTGTTTTGAATGTTGCATTTTTGCCAGCTTTTTCACTGTCCTCTTTCACCTTCTTCAAGAGGCTCTTTAGTTCCTCTTTGCTTTCTTTCATATGCTGGTGTCATTTGTATATCTGAGGTTATTGATATTTCTCCCTGAAATCTTCATTCCAGGTTGTGATCCATCCAGCCTGGCATTTCACATGAAGTACTCTGTATGAAAGTTAAATAAATAGGGCAACAATCTACAGCCTTGACACACTCCTTTCCCAATTTTGAAACAGTCTGGTTTCTCGTGTTTGATTTTAACTCTTACTTCTTGACCTACATATGGGTTTCTCAGGAGGCAGATAAGGTGATCTGGTATTCCTGTCTCTTTAAGAATTTTCCACAGTTTATTGTGATCCATGCAGTCAAAGGCTTCAACTTTGTCAATGAAACAGAAATAGGGGTTTTTCTGGAATTCTCTTGCTTTTTCTATGATCCAACAAATGCTGGCAATTTGATCTTTGGTTTTTCTACCTTTTCTAAATCCAGCTTGTACATCTGGAAGTTCTCAATTCATGTGCTGTTGATGTCTGGCTTGGAGGATTATGAGCATTGCTTAACTAGTGTGTGAAATGAGTGCAATTGTGTGATAGTTGGTACATTCTTTGGCCTTGCCTTTCTTTGGGATTGGAATGAAAACTGACCTTTTCCAGTCCTGTGGCCACTGCTGAGTTTTCCCGATTTGCTGGCATGTTGAATGCAACACTTTCAGAGCATCATCATTTAGTATTTGAAATAGCTCAACTGGAATTCCATCACCTCCACTAGCTTTGTTCTTAGTGATCCTTCCTAAGACCCACTTGACTTCACACTCTCAGATGTCTGGTTCTAGGAGAATGATCACACCATCATGGTTATCTGGGTCATTAAGATCTTTTTTTGTACAGTTCTTCTGTGTATTCTTGCCACCTCTTCTTAATATCTTCTGCTTCTGTTAGGTCCATACCATTTCTGTCCTATACTGTGCCCATCTTTGCATGAAATGTTTCCTTCATACCTCTAGTTTTCTTGAAGAGATCTCTAGTCTTTCTTATTCTATTGTTTTCCTCTATTTCTTTGCACTGACCATCTAGGAAGGCTTTCTTAGCTCTCCTTGCTATACTTTGGAACTCTGCATTCAGATGAATATATCTTTCCTTTTCTCCTTTGCCTTTCATTTCTTTTCTTTTCTCATCTTTTTGTAAGGCATCCTCGATCAACCATTTTGCCTTTTTCCATTTCTTTCTCTTGGGGATGGTTTTGGTCACTCCCACCTGTACAAAGTCTTATCACAGTTTTCTTGTATGTAGGTAGTTTTGCCAACCTTCTGTACTGTCAAAAGTCTATGTATAACTTAGGATTGGATGTTTGCATCCACAATTCTTCCATAACCATAATTTTTCCATATCTATATTTCTGCATCTATGATCAACTGGAGTTTGTATAGCACTGTAACATTTACTATTGAAAAAAAAATCCACATGTATGTCAGTTTATGCAATTCAAACCCATTTTGTTCAAGGTTCAATCTAGTTGCTTTTCCCTTGCTGATTTTGCAATTCTTTATTTATCTTTCCTTTCTGCCATTTTTAATTACAGTGTGGCATGTCTCTTTGAGTTTATCTTTTTTTGGACTACCTGATTCCTGGGAATAAATGCCTGTTTCCTTTCCTAGGTTAGAAATGCTTTCAGCTATTATCTCAACAACTAAATTCTCACTCTCTTTCTGTCTCTTGTCCTTCTGGTGCCCCTATAATGCAAATGTCAGCACATTTGATGTTGCCCAGAAGTCACTTAAACTAGCTTCATTTCTAAATGTATATATATATGTTTCTTTTTTCTATTTAGCTTTAGTGATTTCTGCTTTTCTGTCTTCCAGTTTGCTGGTTTGTTCTGTTGTATCATCTAATCTACTATTGATCCATTCAAGTCCATTTTTTATTTCAATTATTATATCCTTTAGCTCTGTTATTTTTCTTTATATTTTTGACTCTTTATTAAACTTCTGTATTCATACATTCTTCTCTTGAGTTTATTGAACATCTTTGCAATCATTACCTTAAGCTCCCTACTAGTAGATTGCTTATCTCTACTTCACTTAACTCTTCTTTTGGATTTTTATCTTGTTCCTTCATTTGGAACGCATTCCTCTGTTGCCTCATTTTGTCTGATTCTCTATTTTTATTTTTGTATGGTAAGTAGTTGGATTAAGTTTCTCAGACTGGAAGAGTTAGCCCTATATAGGAGACATCCTCTTGAGGCCAGCCACACCCCCTTACCTGGTCACAGAGTGACCTACTGTAGGAGCAGTTTCTATGTAGGCTGCACACACTCTATGTTATTCGGGTCTGACTAATGTGGGCACCTTCATAGGCAGGGGTGACCCGTGGCCCAGTTGTCTGCGAGGCCCTTCCTCTTGTAGAGGCTCTTGGCCTGTTGGTGAGGAGGCTGGATTCTGGGGCAACTGCCCTGCAGGACCTGTTTCCTGGTGGCTGGTTCCAGCCTGCTGGTGGGTTAGCCTGGCTCCTTGCAGAGCTGGCTATGCACCCTAGAAAGCTTCATACTGATGCAGACCAGCTGATTGGCAGGCAAACCCTCAGTAGGTTTCTTAAGAGGACTCCAGAATGTCACTCGGCAGCACCAGTGTTCTCAGCGTAGAAGGAGCTCCCCTAAATGCCTTCTGCTAACAGGATAAGTTTCCTGCAGCCCTCCCACTCACTGGCTGTCAAGGTTGGATATTCTGGGAGCTCATCTTCCTGCTGTATCACCCCTGCACCAGGGAGCCCAGGGCAGCGCTTCAGTCCCTTTCTCCTTGAAAAGAACCTCTGTAATTTCACATGACCTCTATTTGTGGGTCACCGACTCAGGTGTTGAGTCTTGACTCTACCCCACATTGTGGTTTCTCTTTTATTACTTTAGTCGTGGATGATCTCTTCTGGTCATCCTCGTGTTGTTCCCGTTGATAGATGCTCTATGAACAGTCGCAGTTTGGTGTGCCTTTGGGAAGAAGGGAGCTCTGGGTTTTTCCTTTCTGCTGTCTTGGTCATCCTTCAACATAGTTCTGTATTTAGATGGTACTTGCGAGAAGATAGCATGACTTTCATGTGGACGATGCAAATTTTTTGGATTCTATCAGCCTTCACATTGCCTGCTGGGAAGGTTTCTGGTCATCTTTTTGACAGGGGCTGTCTCAGTCTGGCACTAAGCTATGTCTCTAAGGCCTCACACGAAAGACCAGGAACTAAAATTGGTTTTTTTTTTTAAATAATAGTATAATAGTTTTATTTATCTTGTTTATTTCAAAAATACCAAAAGACAAAAACCAAAAATGGCAGTAATATTCTGAAGAAAGAAGAAAACAAAATTAAGTTCTCAGTTTTGTTCAAAATGACATTGCCAGTGGCATTTGTGTTTGAAATTAGAACGCTGAAGTTATTATTTCATTTTAATACAATATGGCCAAGAATTTTATTTTTATTACTAATTCAATATGTGAAATATTATTTTCATAATACCCTAAAAGGATCAAGAGAAGTGGTCCGTAATCAAACCCATTAATATGTCTTTATTGAAACTTATAATTTGTCTCATTAACCATGGTAAAATATCTCTAAAATTCCTCATGTCCATTCAAATCAGATTCTATGACAGATAAGCTTGTAACAAACTCTAGAAACAATTTCTGTTTTTTAATCTGCCTGAATTTTAGAGTTGTGGATAATAGATTAGTGCCCTGTATAGTGAATGTCATTGAACAATGTAAACAAACAACATTTTGGTTATTTTTTCCTTTAGCAATGTATCAAGAGTAAGATTATTTATTGTTTCAAATTCTTCCAATGTACAAATAGTAAAATATTTTTGTGTTTAAAGTTCAGCAAGTTATATTTGGCTTTTCTATACCACTCTTATTTACCACTCTGTTTCCAATGCTTACCATAGTACTTAGGTTTTGGAGGTAAAAATATATATATATCATTATTAAATGAATTCTTGTTATTCACTGATTTAAGAAGTCTGTTGAATGCACAACTACTAACTAGACAATGCTATTCAAAAAGATGCTGTTAAGGGCACCCTTTATTTTTTCATAGAATTATTAGATAACCAGGCATAGATTTATATTTAAAGGATGTACTCAATTTTGAAGTATATTTTATAACTGTAAAAAAAAAATCACCTTACAAACAGTCCTCACTAATTCATCAAGTGTTGTTGTTGAAGCTTTCTAATGTTTATAAATGGGACAGTTGCTCCTGTGAATTTTCTCATACGTTTTCGGAGAGTTGGAAACTTATCAAAACTTCCCCCATTTTCCCTACAACTTGCCATTGAAACTGCAAGAGGCCTTGACAGCTTTTTCCGTGGGACGGATGCAGAGCTGCGGCCACAGAGACAAGGGCCTTTCCCAGAAGGTCCAGGCGGAGGCTGCAGTCACAGCCAGAACCGGGGCTTGTAGTCGGCTCTCCCTGCAGGCAGGTTTGGTGTCTGTTGCTAATGGCAAAAATGACGTTTTTAAAAAACTCCGCTGGACATTTAAATCTATGATTGCAATAATTACAAAAAAAAAAAAGACTTACAGAAATGTTAAGGCAATTTTCAAGGCAAAATTAATAGAGCTTTTTTTTCTTTTAATGCCTTTCATCAAATTGTTGCCTTCTTTTCCACCATACCAACCATCGTCAGTAGTAAAATGTTAATGCATTGCAAAATCTGTGTAGTTCTGCCTTTATTTTTGTACCTAATCAACTCTGTGTATAATTTTTTAGCCATGGGGCCCACCCTGAATTACAGTTGCAAGCTATATGCATTAATAAAATGGAAACTACCAGGAGTGAAATAGGCCTTTGAAAGTGGTTAGGAAGGCCAAAGACGGAAAACTGAAATCCTTTTGACAGGCACTTTCTGAAGCTGCTGACATTCCTTTAAAAGGCCTTTTTCATGTTGGCTCCCAGAGAGGCTTTGCATAACATACCGAGTAAAACCTATTACTGCGGCGACAGGACAAGGCCCTGAGCTTTTCGTGAGACCTGGAAAGAAAACAGACAGACTTTCCACCGCTGACATTTCAGCTTGGGATTCTGTTTTTCAGGTGTTGGAGAAGGGAAACAAAGATGTAACTTCTTCGGGGATTTATTGTTGGTCAGCCTCTACCTCTTTCATTTCCTTGAGAGCTGTATTGAAATGTCATAAGTATTTTTAAAGATATTTTATAAATTATAAAAATGAAGTAAGCTTGTTAACCCTGAATCTGTGCTACACAAACTTAATAGCCAGAACATAATAAGAGGCAGAAATGTACTTTTCCTTTTGGTTACCTCTTGTTTTACTGTTTTGGTCAATAAATAATTTTGAAAATAATGCCATTGCTCATTTTAAAATAAAATAATATTAATTAGAAAAGAAGCTAACAATATCATTAGTTAATGGTGTTTATCCTTCTGATTACTATCAATAATTTCAGATAATTTAGATTAATTTTTAACATATTAGTCTCCAAATTGATAATAGCACAAAAATAATCTTAGTAAATTATTTTGGTAATAATTCTGTTTGTCAGTAGAATCTGGTTGACTAGCATGTATCTGTTACTTGCAAGAATTCTGTTGTATTATGTAGAAGAAACAATCATAGAATAGTTATTTAGAGTTAAAACATGTTTCTGGAAAAGAAATAAATATAATTAAATATAATTTTTCTATATTAAAAAATATACTATTGTAATGCCCCAAAGCTGCCAAATATGTGATTATGTTATATGTGAAATAAAGAATCCTTTCTCTTATTTCCAGTAATGCACTCCATCTTGGTCTAGCCCCAGGACAGACTTATATTATATTAAATAAATGTTATAGTACTTCATATTAAAGTGAGAATTCAGTATGGGTTTTGGGCACACTCTGACATAGTATGTACGAAATTGTTTTCATACATTTTAGAAATTATTTTCTTAAAAGGCGTAATTATGCACTTCAAACACGAAACATTTATGGAATCATTGAAATTGCTAGTATAAACATGAAAATAAAAAAGGAAAATACGGTTTACGTTGTGTTTTGTGTTCAGCTGTAACCCAGACACTCTTAAAAGAAGCTATAACACTTTATTATTTATAATATGTCTATCCAGGTAAAGCCTAAAATGATGTCTCTTCTGCTATTAAAAATGCCATTTAGGGGTTATGTAAAATATCATCAATCATTTGTGTTGTTATTATCTTGACTTTATATTTTACCTTTTGTTTTAAATTTCATTTGGAAGAAATGCAAAGAAATAACATTATCTGGATGCAGAAAAAAGTTGAGGTAGTATATATCAGAATTGCTTGTACTTTGAGATGTTAAAAATGGCCAGGTTCTTCAGTGGTGAAAGTCGTAGTGTTTCAGTGTCTAGTCCTTGGATTAGTGAAGCAGGCTACCTGAGTGGCTCAAGCTGTAAACCGTTCAATTAACAATGCAAAGAAACCAAAAATTGCTTGATGCATGAACTAAAATCACTACTTATCAATTTGCAGAGGGAATTCTAATATTTGTTGTTCAGTCGCTCAGTCATGCCTAAATATCTGAGACCCCATGGACTGTAGCACACCAGGCTTCCCTGTCCTTCACCATCTCCCGGAGTTTGCTTAAACTCGTGTCCATAGAGTCAGTGATGCCATCCAACCGTCTCATCCTCTGCTATCCCCTTCTCCTCCTGCCTTCAATCTTTCCCAGCCTAAGGGTCTTTTCCAGTGAGTCAGCTTTTTGCATCATGTGGTGAAAGTATTGGAGCGTCAGCTTCAACAGCAGTCCTTACAATGTATATTCAGGGTTGATTTCCTTTAGTATTGACTGGTTTGATCTCCTTGTAGTCCAAGGGACTGTCAAGAGTCTTATCCAACACCACAGTTCAAAAGCATTAATTCTTCAGAGCTCAGCTTTCTCTATAGTCCAGCTCTCACATCCACACATGACAACTGGAAAAAGCATAACTTTTGACTAGACAGAAGTATGTTGGCAAAGTGATGTTGCTGCGTTTTAATACACTGTCTAGGTTTGTCATAGCTTTTCTTCCAAGAAGTAAGTGTCTTTTAATTTCATGACTGAAGTCACTGTCTGTAGTGATTTTGGAGACCAAAAAAATAAAGTCTGTTACTGTTTTCATTGTTTCCCCATCTGTTTGTCATGAAGTGATGGGACTGGATGCCATGATCTTAGTGTTTTCAATGTTGAGTTTTAAGCCAACTTTTTCACTCTCCTCTTTCACTTTCATCAAGAGGCTCTTTAGTTTCTCTTCAATTTTGGTCATTTGAATGGTATCATCTGCAAAAAAAAACAAGAGAGCTCCAGAAAAACATCTATTTCTGTTTTTTTGACTATGCTGAAGCCTTTGACTCTGTGGATCACCACAAACTGTGGAAAATTCTTAAACAAATGGGAATACCAGACCACCTGACCTGCCTCTTAAGAAATCTGTATGCAGATCAGGAGGCAAAAGTTAGAACTGGACATGGAAAAACAGACTGGTTCCAAATAGGAAAAGGAGTACATCAAGGTTGTTTATTGTCATCCTGCTTATTTAACTTATATGCAGAGTACATCATGAGAAATGCTGGGATGGATGAAGCACACGCTGGAATGAATTGCTAGAAGAAATATCAATAGCCTCAGATATGCAAATGACATCACCCTTATGGCAGAAAGTGAAGAGGAACTAAAAAGCCTCTTGATGAAAGTGAAAGAGGAGAGTGAAAATGTTGGCTTAAAGCTCAACATTCAGAAAACTAAGATCATGGCATCCAGTCCCATCACTTCATGGCAAATAGATAGGAAAACAGTGGGAACAGTGACAGACTATTTTTTGGGCTCCAAAATCACTGAAGATGGTGACTGAACTCATGAAATTAAAAGACACTTACTCCTTGGAAGGAAAGTTATGACCAACCTAGATAGCATATTAAAAAACAGAGACATTACTTTGCCAACAAAGGTCCATCTAGTCAAGGCTATGGTTTTTCCAGTGGTCATGTATGGATGTGAGAGTTGGACTATAAAGAAAGCTGAGCACCGAAGAACTGATGCTTATGAACTGTGGTGTTGGAGAAGACTCTTAAGAGTCCCTTGGACTGCAAGGAGATCTAACCAGTCCCTCCTAAAGGAAATCAGTCCTGAGTATTCATTGGAAAGACTGATGCTGAAGTT
Source organism: Odocoileus virginianus (assembly GCF_023699985.2). Lineage (NCBI taxonomy): Eukaryota > Metazoa > Chordata > Mammalia > Artiodactyla > Cervidae > Odocoileus > Odocoileus virginianus. Next base: position 59,475,007 of record NC_069688.1, read on the forward strand.
GAAACTCCAATACTTTGACCACCTGATGAGAAGAACTGACTCATTGGAAAAGACTCTGATGTTTGGAAATATTGAAGGCAGGAGGAGAAGGGGACAACAGAGAATGAGATGGTTGGATGGCATCACCGACTCAATGGAGTTGAGTTTGAGTAAACCCTGGGAGTTGGTGATGGACAGACAGGGAGGCCTGGCATGCTGCAGTCCATGGGGTCGCAAAGAGTTGGACAGGACTGAGCGACTGAACTAAACTGCACATCTGAGGCTGTTGTTATTTCTCCCAGCAATCTTGATTTCCAGCTTGTAAATCATCCAGCCTGGCATTTTGCATGACATACTCTGCACATAAGTGAAATAAACAGTTTGACAATATACAGCCTTGTCAATGCTCCTTTCCCAATTTTGAACCAGTCCATTGTTCCATGTCCAGTTATAATCGTTACCTCTTGATCTGCATTTAGGTTTCTAAGGAGACAGGTAAGATGGTCTAGTATACCCATCTTTTTAAGAATTTTTACAGTTTGCTATGATCCGCACAATCAAAGGCTTTAGTGTAGTCTGTGAACCAGGGATAGATATTTTTCTGCAATTCTCTTGTATTCTCTATGATTGAATGAATGTTGGCATTTGATCTCTGATTCCTCTGCCTTTACTGAACCCAGCTTGTACATCAGGAAGTTATCAGTTCAAGTACTGTTGAAGCCTAGCTTAATGGATTTTGAGCTTAATCTTACTATCATGGGAAATGAGCATGAATGTCCGGTAGTCTGAAGATTCCTTAACACTGCCCTTGTTTGAGATTGGAATAAAAGCTGACTTTATCCAGTCCTGTGGCCACTATTGGGTTTTACAAGTTTGCTGACACATTGAGTGCAGCAATTTAACAGCATTTTCTTTTAGGATTGTAGATAGCTCAGCTGGAATTCCATCACCTCCACTAGCTTTGTTCATAGTAATGCTTCCTCAGGCCACTTGACTTCACACTCCAGGATGTCTGGCTCTAGGTGAGTGACCACACCTTCATGCTTATCCCAATCATTAAGACCATTTTTATATAGTTCTTTTGTGTATTCTTGCCACCTCTTCTTAATGTCTTCTGCCTCTGTTAGGTCCTTAATGTTTCTGTCCTTTATTGTACTCATCCTTGCATGAAATATTTCTTTGCTATCTCCAATTTTCTTGAAGAGACCTCTAGTCCTTCCCATTCTATTGTTTTCCTCTATTTCTTTGCATTGTTCATTGAAGTCGGATTTCTTATCTCTCCTTGCTGTTCTCAGGAACTCTTCAGTTGGTTATGTATTTCCCTTTCTCCTTTGCTTTTCACTTCTCTTTCCTCAGCTATTTGTAAAGCCTCCTCAGACAACCACTTTGCCGTCTTTCATTTCCTTTTCTTTGGGATGCTTTTGGTCACTGCCTCCTGTGATGTGTTACAAACCTTCATTCATAGCTCCTCAGACACTCTGTCTACCAGATCTCACCCCATGAATCTATACATCACCTCCAGTGTATAATCATAGGGATTTGATTTAGGTCATATCTGAATGGCTTAGTGGTTTTCCCAACTTTCTTTGTTTAAGCATGACTTTTGCAATAAGGAGATGATGATCTGAGCCACAGTCAGTTCCAGATCTCTTTTTGCTGAGTGTATAGAGCTTCTCCATCTTTGGCTGCAAAGAATGTAAACAGTCTGATTTTAGTATTGACCATTTGGTGATGTCCATGTGTAGAGTCATCTCTTGTGTTGCTAGGACCTGTGAGTTATTTAGCAAAATCCTTTTAGTCTTTGCTCTGCTTCATTTTGTACTCCAAGGCCAAACTTTTCTATTACTCCAGATATTTCTTAACTTCCTACTTTCACATTCCAATCCCCTATGATGAAAAGGATTATCTTTTTTGATGTTAGTTCTAGAAGATTTTGTAGGTCTTCATAGAACTGGTCAGCTTCAGCTTCTTCAGCATCACTGGTTGGGACATAGACTTGGATACTCTGATGTTAAATCTTTTGCCTTGGAAATATACCAAGGTCATTCTGTCGTTTTTGAGATTGCACCCAAGTACTGCATTTTAGACTCTTTTATTGATAATGAGAGCTACTGCCTTTCTTTTGTATGACTCTTACCCACAGTAGTATATGTAATGGTCATCTGAATTAAATTCACTCATCCCAACCCATTTTACTCCGGTGATTCCTAAGATGTCGGTGATCACTCTTGCCATCTCCTGCTTGACCATGGCCAAGTTACCTTGATTCATGGACCTAACATTCAAGGTTCCTGTGCAATATTGTTCTTTACAGCATTGGATTTTTCTTTCACCAGAGACTCATCCACCACTGAGAGTCATTTCCACTTTTGCCCAGCCACTTCATTCTTTCTGAAACTATTAGTAATTGCCCTCCTTCCTTTCTTCCCCAGTTGCATATTGGATACTTCCAACCTGGGGGCTCATCTTTCAGTGTCATATCTTTTTGCCTTTTTATACTGTTCATGGGGTGGTTTGCCATTGCCTCCTCCAGTGGACCATGCCTTGTCAGAACTCTCCACTATGACCCGTCCATCTTGGTTGGCCCTACATGGCATGGCTCATAGCTTCATTGAGTTACACAAGCTCCTTCACTGTGACAAGACAGTGATCAGTGAATGGAACCCAGGAAGGACAATCTTAGTGGTGTCCTTGGAGTCACTGTTTTTTGATAACTTGATACAACCAATGTTACTGCCAGCATGTAGTTGAAATTGTACATGGTTACATGTTGAGTTTTCAGAACACACCATCCCTTTGGTGATATTGAAGTTTTCTTGACCAAAATCTGTCTATATGTACTGCATTCTAGACTTTGTGCAGACTGAATTTCCCATTTTCAAGGCTTCCACTTATACAGGATTTCTTAAGAATATTTAAGACCTGAGTCTTACATATTTTGATATTATTCAATAGAGTTGCATACATCCTTAGACTCCCAAAGAGATACCATTTTCTGAATGAATCATTGCCATGTATGGCAGTCTATTATAGGCTAACTTCTTATTTAGCTTTCATAACAGTAACTTATGTGTACAATGCATAACTATGAGGTTGCTACATTTGCAATATAACATTTGGAAAATATTAATGGCAAAGATCATATTGGGAGAAAAGAACATATTTTTTATTTGAATAAATGCTTTTATATTTTAGGAATGTATATTTCTACCATGAGTAACTTGTCTCCATTTCTTGCCCAATGCATTCGTTGATTTATTCATGTGATATGTATTTATAAGGTGTCTGCCTTTGTCTGGAAGACTATCAGACCTCAGGATATTGCAGTGAACACCCCAAAATTCTCCTACAGCAAACTTCGAATGGAGAAGGAAACAGTCAAAAAATCAGATAAATATAAATAAATGTGCTCTGCTCAGTTGCTCAGTCGTGTCTGGTACTGTGCAACCCCGTGGGTTCTAGCCCACCAGTCTCCTCAGTCCATGGAATTTTACAGGCAAGCATAGTGGAGCGTGGATTGCCATTTCCTACTTCACGGGTTCTTCCAGAGCCAGAGACTGGACCTGAGTCCCTTCTGGAGCCTGCACTGGCAGGCAGATCCTTTATCACTGTGCCACCTGGGGTATAAGATGTCAGTAAGTGCAGTGGTCAAATGAACCACAGTCATATAGGGCAAGTTAGGGGTTGAGACAGGTGGGAAGATGCCTACTGTGATTTGGGTGGTCAGTCTTTCTGAAGAAGTGACATATTAGCTGAGATTTAAATTGCAAAATGAGCCAGCAAGGCAAACATATGAGGAAAGGACACTGAAGTTAGACCTATAACTGAATAACATTACATTTTTGCTCAGGTTCCAAACAACAACATCAATGAATTCTGAAATTGTAGTCATGGTACCTCCAACTATATTACCACAATCAACATTTCAGCTGACATCACCTGTGGGATCCTAAGGCCATTCCAAGTTTCTCATCAGCAGTTACAGTGTTTCTACTAAAGACTGGCTCTAGAAACATAGTTTTTAGGACTATCTCAGTCAACATTTTCCCATAGCCTTAGGCCACTACTGCATATATGAATATATTTCATTAACAACATAGGAGTTTTAAAACAAATCAGGATGGGGAAAAAATCCTAACACCCATCAAGGACCACGGTATCAGTGTTCAATACAACTCGTGATGATGAAGGTGCTCTATGTATATATACTGTCCAGTATAGCAGCCACCTGTCACATGTGGCTATTGAACACCTGAAATGTGTCCAGTACAGCAGAGGAACTGATTTTGAAGTTATACTTAATTAATTTAAATGTAAATGCATTGATTAATATAGTGGTTAAAAGGATATCTTAAATACAATATATTTATAATGAATTAGTCATGTTGCTGCCTCTGCACTTTCACAATTGTTTTTTCTTTGGCAAACTGAAATATAGTTTTTACCTATCTATGGTTTTGGAGGTAATGGTGCAAAACTCAACGTACTGAAGTACCGAATTGAAACAATATACAAGCAATAATAAGTTAAAGAGAGTTAACCTCTGTTCCCTTAATGTATTTTGTGTTCAGTCATAATTTTCAAAGTTTCTGACTAGTAAAAAATAGTAGTGACAAAATTGAGTTAGGAAAAAAGTCTGTAAGGATCTTCTGGGGAAAAAAATAGGTATTATTTGCGGTGTATCCCTGCCCCCCCCAGCTAAACTAAGAGTTTAACAGGAATGATTGCTAGCATAAAAATAATGCAGACTAACAGTTTATCTATCTTTTGTCATTGATAGTAGTAAAAATTCTGATTTTTTAAATCAAACAAATGGCTATTTTAATTATGATGATTGCTTGCTATTAATCTTAAAAAAAAAAAACCTATAGTAATCAACTATGAAAGTACATACTGTTCACTAAGCCCTAGAATGAAGTTATTGTAAGTAAAAAACAATACATTTTGGAATATTAATGGGAAAGAGGAAGAAAAGCCTTTCCAATTATCCAGATTTTCCAGAAACACTTTTGATTACTTTTGTAAGTCAAGCTTGGCAGATGATATAAAATATATATGCTTCAGACTCATATTTGGTTACAATGTTAGTTTTGTATAAACTAGATCACATGAGACATAGTCAAAACTATTTCAGTATTATCCAAGACCATCTTTTAAAATGTATATTTATTTTTGTCTTCAACTTCAGGTTTAGAAATGAATGATCAATACATACTTGTAAAACTCTATTAAAAATATAGTACAAACATGTTTGTAGTTATAACTAGTAATATACAAGTAATTTTTTAAAATTTTCAAATAATTGACCATTTTTGCTACTGAGTTTGAAACCAGAGAATAAGTGAGCTAAACAATGTATCACCAACTCACTTTAGACATAAAGTAACTCTCCAGCTCAGTTTCCTTTTAGAAAATAATGGTCTAAATATAGCCTGATTCAAAAAAAAGAAAAAAAGAAAAAGATGAGCCATGAATACCTAACATTAAGAAACATTGTATCAACACAAAACGATTTTATATTGTTTTTACTTACTCTTAAATAGAAAGAGTGTTTATAAATTTAACAAAGTGATTTTCTTTAACATCATCCCTTTGAATATTAATTTATTTGCATTCAATTAAAATAGTACTTGTTTCACACAATAATCAATAACCAACTTTTAAGGAAAGAATGGATGGCTTCAAGTGAGATTCATCTATATTTATAATGATTACTAAGTGAATTACAATTGCAAATTATTGTTTAGCCACACAATACAAGTTAAAAAGTATTGAATAGCACTGAAATCTTGCAAAAAAAGATAAATGAGGATTTATTTCTGTCTTCGGAAGACTGAAAAAGCTTAAATTGCTCAACTAAATAAACTATTCTTCAGTTTCATGTGAATTTGTATCCTCATGAAGAAATGCAGGCAGGCTAATGTATTCTCAATTGAACTTTCAGCTATATCCCCCAATATACAAGTTGTAAATAATCATAACTGAAGTGAATATTTGAAATGCATGTGATTGAGCAAGGAGGAATATACTCACCAATTTAAATGCTTTTCATAAACCTCACCTTTTTTTTTAACACTTGGAGACTAATTTGGTTTACTCTTTATTATCTGCCATATTGTTTTATTCACTTGGCATCCTCATTCTGGGATATGTATGCTTCATCACTTAGTGTTTACTACTTTACCTAAAACAAATGCCTTCTTCTCTGCAGTCATTGCAGCAATATGCTTGCCTCCTAAATTCCCCAGTGCTTTATTTTCTGAACACAAGTAAGCATCTGCCCTATACTCAGAGCATGATGCAGCTTACATTAGACCCTTCTAATTCTGCATTTGTTTTTATTTTATTTATTCCTCATTTTTGCCCTTCATCTCTAAACCTGTTTTCTTCTATATTCTATTTTATTGATCTGGCATTAGATATCTCATCAAGACACTGTTTTCATTTCATATAGCATTTATGTGCAGTTGCTTCTAGAATGATCACTTTCCTCCTACCATTTAACCTTCCCTAGACTACACTCCACCAAGAACTGCTATAACTTCTAGTCTTCAAATTTCATTTTCCCTTCTCTGAAAAAGAAGTATTTTGCTTGTACACCATTGTCATCAGCCTGGTGGAGCATAGATTATTTTACATTAAATACCTTCCTTTGGTATGATGTGTGTTAACTTCCTTTTCTATAGTACCCCTGTGAAGGGCCTGTTAAAGTCTAGTCAACATCATCTTTCCTCAGAGATTTCTGAAATTCTTCTTAATTTATGAATCTTCCAGCTCAGTAGAAGAGACACACCATCTCTTTTACGCAAAAATATTACCATCTTAAGTTTCTGTACTTTCAGTTCAATTCAGTTCAGTCTCTCAGTCAGGTCTGACTCTTTGTGAACCTATGGGCTGCAGCACGCCAGGCTTCCCTGTTCATCGCCAACTCCTGGAGCTTGCCCAACTCTTATTCATCGAGTTGATGATGCCATCCAACCATCTCATCCTCTGTCATCCCCTTCTCCTGCCTTCAATCTTTCCCAGCATCAGGGTCTTTTCCAATAAGTCAGTTCTCATCAGGTGGCCAGAGTATGCTTCCTACACTTTCACAAACCGTCCAATCTTATCTATCAATTTTATTTAATCATCTGTCATCAGATTACTTCTTGCTTAGAATAATTTTTAAAAACCATTCAATGGCATCAGTAGTTGTCCAAGCCTTCATTATTTGGCTGAAAAATTATGAAACTTATTAGCTTATATTTGTTTTGGAGAAGCTTCTCCTTTTTTCTCCTTTTTTATTTTTCTTTAACAGTAAGCGAATATTGTTACTCATATTAGTTTCACTTGGTAGATATGAAACTAATAGCAAATTATTACTGTGAACCAATAGCAAATGTGATAATTTGCTATGGGTGTGCTAATGATTGTGGTAATCTGACTTCCCTTGGTGGTTTAGACCCTCCCTATTTTATTGGACATCAAGTTGTCTATTGAGGATTTTGAGTTTAAGGAAGGACAGTTACCTTTTGAACTCCCTATTTAAGTAAATAAACCATCAGTAACAACAGTAGCAAAACAATAGCAGCAGAAGGAATGTTTTCAAGACCATATTAGCATAAAGCAATTAGGTGTTGGTATTGAGGATTAGGCCCCCCTGTTATGGCAACAGCTGCTCTTGAACTCTGAAACAAAGTCCCCTAGGAATCTTTCAGGGTTTTTTGCACCCTAATTTCTTGGGAATTCTCCACTCCATCTACCCTTATCTCTTAGGAACAAACCTTTAATTCAACATAGGCATTTAACACCTAATTTGTTGATAAATAATGTGTATCCCTTTGAAAGTAAAGAAAAATAATCCCCTTCTAGCACATTTTCTCCTGGGCATCTGGTCTGTTTTCCTTCCTTCCCCCTTGAGCTTCTGCACTTGCTTAGAGCTTTTGCATAGAGTCTATAGATAGCTCTTTACTTCTGGCCAGTATATATTTTTTATTGCTAATTGTCTGCTCTACATTCCACATTCTCTCAGCTCAGTGAAGATCCTGCTTTTAGTATACTTAGTACTAGGGGGGAAATATGACTGATTGAAGAGGAAGTCATAAAAATAATACTCCATAGCTCTAGCTCAACTCTTGATTCTTCTTATGTCACTTCATGAAATATCTCTTACTCATGAAATATCTCACTTTCCCACTCTTCACACCCTGACCATGTCAGGGTACTTTGACCAATACCATACTGCGAGATGAAAAACAGAAGGGTCACCGACAGGGCAGGACGAGCCCCTGGGGAATAGAGACATAGTTTTGAGTGAATATCCCTGGAGGCGGTGAAGTCATAAATAAAGAAAGAAGGAAGGAAAAGCAGGAGAAAGGGAGGGAGGGAGAAAGCAGATGATAAAGACGCCCATTTAGAACATGTAGAAACAGGCTGGCAAATACATAATGTCCATACAGGGATCTATTTGCCATCTATTTGCCACAAATAGATGGGGAAACAGTGGAAACAGTGACAGACTTTATTTTTGGGGGCTCCAAAATCACTAAAGATGGTGACTGCAGCCATGAAATCAAAGGATGCTTGCTCCTTGGAAGAAAAGCTATGACCAACCTAGATAGCATATTAAAAAGCAGAGACATTACTTTGCCAGCAAAGGTCCATCTAGTCAAAGCTATGGTTTTTCCCGTGGTTATGTATGGATATCAGAGTTGGACTATAAAGAAAGCTGAACACCAAAGAATTGATGCTTTTGAGCTGTGGTGTTGGAGAAGACTCTTGAGAGTCCCTTGGACTGCAAGGAGATCCAAGCAGTCCATCCTAAAAGGAAATCAGTCCTGAAAATTCATTGGAAGGACTGATGCTGAAGCTGAAACTCCAATACTTGGGCCACCTGATGCAAATAACTGTCTCATTTGAAAAGACCCTGATGCTGGGAAAGATTGAAGGCAGGAGGAAGAGGGGACGACAGAGGATGAGATGGCTGGATGGCATCACTGACTTAATGGACATGAGTCTGAGCAAGCTCAGGGAGTTGGTGATGGACAGGGAGGCCTGGTGTGCTGCAGTCCATGGGGTTGCAAAGAGTTGGACACGACTAAGCAACTGAACTGAGTTCAGTGATCTAAGTACTTTGGTAGATATGGATACTATAAGGGCAGTGAAGAGGGCCTATGGCAAACTTCCTGTGGAGGCACTTCAGTTAAGTGTTGACAGATCAAGACCCTGCACCCAGGCCAAGGAAAAGGTCTGCTCTCTTGTCTCCCTTTCACTGCTTTTCTCTGCTTTTGAGCACTTAGTTAACACAGGGCTGGGCTTTGTTCCAGAACTGAGAAGTGCCGTGTTTGAATACGATAGATGAGGTACACGCTATGATGAGACACAGGTGAGCATATAAACAAGATAATTTCAGAGAACAATAAGTATTATGAAGAAAATAAAACATGATGGGTTGATAGAAAAGGACTGAAGAGACAATTTTAGATTGGCTGGTTAAAAAACTAAATTTGAATACACTGCCCTCTCAATTACCTTGAGTAAAAAAAAAAAAAAAAAACAAAACAGCCTGTACTTTATTCAGCAGGAACATAGTTTTTATTGTAAATGAGACATCTTTCTTCAGGTCAGAAATAAAGGGATGGTAATTCTTGATAGGTGTGCTAATGGCACAGCTGTTTTCTAGCTCATTATATTCACTAAATGGTAGTTCCCATTTTATAGCGGCAGCAATAATAGCATTTCACACAGCCTTTTGAAATTATTGTTTGTCTCTGTTCCCTTCTAGGATGAATGTACATTCTTAAAGAGTTCATATTTTTAGAACTCCAGAATTGCTAGTTCAGTGGGAGGAATAAAATCTTTTCTGTTTTTTTCGACTCCGTTACATGGTAATGTGAATTAAAATTTAGATCACCTTGCCAGTATTCACGATCCTCAGATCCCAAAGGAGAGGGGGCGAAGCAGCGTGTCATAGGACTGTTTGGCACAATTGAATCTACAGTTTGTGGCTCCTTTCCCTAAAGGAAGTGAAGCGTTTTTCAGTAAACTCCCCTTTGCTTCATCACAGTCATTGCAAACTGGTTTCTGAACAAGAGTTGATGCAAAAAGAAACAGGAAAAAAAAATATCAGGACCTAAAAAGAAAACAGTGTCAACACACATGTATCTTTTCACGTGCTCCTCGCATCTTTGAGTACAGAGTTTAACCACACTTGGTACAGCAACACTCTATAGCCAACATTCTTTGCCTATATAAATGGAATAAAACCAAATAGTTACAGTATTGTATTATGTATGGATAATTATTATTTTTTCATTTTAAAAAATTAGTATTCTTTTTGTTAATGGTGAACAACAAGGTATGTCTGAGTCCCATATGACATGGAAAGAAAACTGTATGCGTAAGCTCCAAAATGTTTGTTTCTGAAGTAAAATATTACTGTTTAAGTAGGGATTCCTTTGGCAATTTTTAAACATGATGCTTTTCCGTAAGTTGACTTTACAGATGCGCTGGCTGTGATTGTTTTTAGTGTATCCCACCTCCTTCCTCCCTTTTCTCTAAGAACTCTGGCCAATGAGAGGTCAGAGGCAAGATACAAGCAAACAATCCTGGGCTCTAGAGCGACGAGTCCTTATTCTCTCCTTTGCAGCAGAAGCCAAACCAAAATCTACGTTGTTTGAAAGGTGAAAACATGTTTCTCATCTGCTCATGGTTCAAAGTTCTTTATATATCATACCCTTGTGAAAACGGAATGTGCCCTAATCATCTGTCCACTCATAGCACCTCTATGTTCTTTTATATAGCTTTTGTCTTAAAAAAGAAAATTCTTTTACTGTGCCCTTTCCTCCTTAATTTTTTTCTTCTTTCAAGAAATATTTACCATGTGTGATTTTTTTTTGTTGGGGGGGGAATAGGAAGCCATAAGGAAACGAAAGACTGAACAGTTTGCCATCATTGAGCTTGTATTCTAGATGAGAGAGAATGAGAGAAAAATAAGTAAAACATGTATTGTATCAAACAGGGGTAAATGTAATCAATGATGAAGAAACAGGAGGAGGACAGTAAAAGCCAGTGTAGGGGTGGAATGAGGGATTTCAGTTTTAGATAAGGTGGTCAGAGAAGGTTTCCTCTGGAAGGAAGATTTGCACAGACATCTGAATCTCATTTTAAATATATTCTCTGGGAAAATTAGTCACAGCCCCTGTTTGTGAAATGATAATCTATAGGGATCATGGTGTGCATTTACATCCTCTGTGACAGAAAGCTTGCTTAATTATTCTTCCCATTGAATCCTGCTAAGCAGAGAAGTTGCAGACAGATATATTGAGGAGAATCAGAACTGGAGCATCTACAATATATATGACTCTCTGCCAAGGCTACTGTCTGTGAAAAGTAGTCACAAATTCACCTGTGCTTCTGCATTACCTTGAAAAGATCTGCAGATTGGCTCTGCTTATCTTGAGGCAGAAATTTCATTTGTTCCTTCATTAGTGGCATGTTGGGTTGTATTCTAATCTTCAGACTGCAGCCTGTTTGTCCCAAAGAGCCATTGGCCTATCTGAATTGTGGGGAGATGCTAGCAATGTGAAGTGCTTCTCTGAGAAAAGTTGGATTATATTCCCAGGACTTTTCATCCAATTTCTTCCTATTCTTCAGCTTAGAGAGCTTTTTGTTTTAATTGTTCCATAAATAATTATAGTCAGTTATTTCTTTGTTAGAATCCAGTAGTTTACAGCAATTTTCATTTATTTTAGGATATATATTACCATAATCTTAAAATGTTTTAAATGGAGATTGGAATGATTTTAACACTCAGTTAAAAACCCCTTTTGCAGACAGACCAAAATGCTTTTTTTTTTTGTTTTTGTTTTAAATATCAGAATATCATGTGTCCATACTATTGACATTACACTCTGGGCCTTACTGCCCATATATATTTTATTAGATCAATCTTTTCATGAGATAATTTGTATCTTAAAATCACATAAGTGTGCCTCCTGCATGTTGATCAAAGCATTTATCAATTCAAGCTGCCTGATAATACGGAAATGATGAACAGGAGGTTAACAACATGCCACTTCTGTCCTTTATTGTGTCCCTCTTCACATGCAGTGTTCCCTTGGTATCTCTAATTTTCTTGAAGAGCTCTCTAGTAATAGGCACAGTACATCATGCTAAATGCTGGGCTAGATGAATCACAAGCTGGAATCAAGTTTCCTTGGAGAAATATCAGCAACCTCAGATATGTAGATCATGCTACTCTAATTGCAGAAAGTGAAGTCAGGAAGTAAAGTGCCTTTTGAGGAGGTTGAAAGAGGAAAGTGAAAAAGCTAGCTTGAAACTCAGCAGTAAACAACTAAGATCATGGCATCCCATCTCATCACTTCATGGTGAATAGAAGGGGAGAAAGTGAAGGCAGTGACAGACTTTATTTTCTTGGGCTCCAAAATCACTGAAGATGGTGACTGCATCCATGAAATTAAGGGACACTTGATCCATGGAAGGAAAGCTGTGATAAACCTAGACAGCATATTAAAAAGTGGAGACATCACTTTGCCAACAAAGGTCTGTCTAGTCAAAGCTATGTTTTTTCCAGTAGTCATGTATGGATGTGAGAGTTGGACTATAAAGAAAGCTGAGCACCAAAGAATTGATGCTTTTGAAATGTGGTGTTGGAGAAGATTCTCGAGTCCCTTGGACTGCAAGGAGATCCAGCCAGTCCACCCTAAAGGAAATCAGTCCTGAATATTCATTGAAAGGACTGATACTGAAGCTGAAGTTCCAATTTTGGGCCCTCTGATGCGAAGAGCCGACTCATTGGAAAAGACCTTGATGCTGGGAAGAATTGAAGGCAGGAGGAAAAGGGGACAGCAGAGGATGAGATGATTGGATGGCATCACCAACTCAATGGACATGAGTTTGAGTAAACTCTGGGAGTTGGTGATGGACAGGAAGGCCTGGTGTGCTGTAGTCAATGTGGTTTCAAAGAATCAGACATGACTGAGTGACTGAGCTGATTCCACTAGTCAGGTATGGATTATGAGAATTTATCCTTAAAGAAGGTTGAGGACTGAAGAATTGATGCTTTCAAATTGTGGTGCTGGAGAAGACTCTTGAGAGTCCTTTGAACCAGTCAATCCTAAAGGAAATCAACCCCGAATATTCATTGGCAAGACTGATGCTGAAACTGATACTTTGGCCATCTGATGTGAAGAGCCGACTCATTGGAAAAGACCTTCATGGTGGGAACCATTGAAGACAAAAGGTGGAGGAGGTGGCTGAGGATAAGAGGGTTAGATAGTGTCAGCAGCTCAGTGAACATGAAATTGGGTATATTCTGGGAGTTAGTGGAGGCAAGAAGAGCCTGACATGCTGTGGTCTATGAGGTCACAAGAAGTAATGTATGACTTAGCAACTTAACAACAACCACATAATTTCCAATGAAACCTTGCTTGTAAATACTGAAATGTAATGAAATATTTAATTTTAATTTATTGGATGCTAATTTTTTAAATATGCCTTTTTTTCTAATATTAAAACACTTTGGATAATCTCTAAATTATTCCAAAATTTTCAATAGAAAACAATTTAATGTCATCAGATATACCTTTTGGGGGAAGAATTTTTGCCCTTAGTCAGAATTTATGGTGAAAAATATATTGTGTTTTGTCTAAAAAATATTCATAAATATCTGCTTTGGGGCAAGACAGATACATAATTCACTGGTGATAATAGTAAACACATTTAATATAAAATGACCTGTGGTATAACTGAATAAAGTATAGGTTATTATGACAGCAAATAGGAGAAGCAATTGACCTATGCTTTAATCCACTCTAATGATCTTCCTTCAAGATTCCTTTGTTCAGTGTAATTTACAGTGGATAAATTATACTGTGATAATTTATATATATAATGACAGTATAATTTATTGTCCAAACCAGGACACATTTGAAGGTGAAAGAGGACTCTGTTTATAATTGTGTGAGACAGTAGCATAACATGGGCACACGAGGAGGTGTGGCCTTCCTGTCTTATCCCAGCACTTTAGGTGCAGAGACCTTGACTATGTCTATAAATACAAACGTGCATATGTGTTGCTATGCCGCTTTTATATTTTGGAAAGGTCACTTAAGCCACAAATCTGGCAGAGTCTTGTCTGTGCTACCTTTGTTTTTCCATTTAGAGATAATGTAAACTGCTAAGATTAAGTATTTTTACGTTATCTTTTAAACCACAATGCACAGATTAGACATTGGGTAGTTTGCTACAAGAATCTTTGTGATCCTAGTGGGCAAGTTGTTAAACTGTTCATTTGACTGTTTTGGTGTAGGCCAGTGATAACTGCACTAGCTTACCTGTAAAAGCATTAAACCACAGCACAGGGAAATTCCTGGAGGCCTCACTTCTGTTGAAAGTTGCTTCTGTTTGCTTTGCAGGACCAGTGGTTTTGGCGAGTCAGAAACAACAGGGTGATGGATGGATACCCCATGCAAATTACTTACTTCTGGCGGGGCTTGCCTCCTAGCATTGATGCAGTTTATGAAAACAGTGATGGGAATTTTGTCTTCTTTAAAGGTAAGGGATGTTTCCCGTGTCTCGCTCTGTTGTATCCTGGTCACGTTGTCCAGGGCCGTGTTGTACACATAGGGATGAATAATTAAAACCTGTTGTGTGAGTTTAGGTAGCTAATTCATTCTATAAAATGAACCACATATGTTAGCTACAAATATAAATGAAGCAAGATCAAAGATAATTTTTAATTCTCTAATTTATGTTTTCTCATACAATATCCCCATTTGTAAGTCACATTTAGGAGGCACTGTGATCACTTAGAATTTTTAGATTTGGCCTAAAGGCACCAGAGAAATAAATACACAAATAAATAAATTAATTAATTAAAAGTAATTTTTCTAAGGTATTTGGTATTTTTAAGAGTATTTGGGATTGCTTGCTGTTTTTACACAATGAAGTTCATTTTACTTATTTTCATATATAATCTCTTCAGTGTAATTTAGTCAACTTAATCTCTTTACATGATTTAGTCAATTTATCTTAAATAGTTTTCAATAAACCAAGAAATTACTCATAAAGATAAGAAAAACTTACGAGTAGAAGAAAGTCACCCAATCATTTTACCCAATAAAATTTGTTGTTTGTTATTTATCTGAGTGACAAATTTCAATTGCACAAATACTAATGTCTAGCATGCAAAAGTGAGATTATTTGAATTAAATTAAACTGAATTTAAGTCAAATGACTGGTACTCCCGTCTTCTAAAGTTGTGCTGCGCTTAGTCGCTCGGTCAGGTCTGACTCTCTGTGACCCCATGGACTGTAGCCTGCTAGGCTCCTCTGTCCATGGGGATTTTCCAGAAGAGAATACTGGAGGGGGACCTTCCTAATCCAGGGATTGAACCCAGGTCTCCCGCATTGCGTGCGGATTCTTTTGCTAATATTCAAAACAATAAATATTGAAGATCTTAAGTCTGTTGGGGGCAGGGGGCCCAGGGAAAAGAGACTGACTGAGTTGAAGGATTAAAAGAATTATGAAGAGAACAAGTTTGAGTTGACTTGAGGAAAAGTAGAATGCAGAATGAATGTGACTGAATGGATTACTTAAGAGTCTAAAGGACTGAGAATAAGCTTAAATAAGGATTGAGACTAAGGGGAAAGACAAAGGAGTCTTAACCAAATAAAGCAATTATTCTCAGGACCAAACTAGAAGAATTTGTAGTGGTGATGAGAGTAATGAAAATACAAGATTTGCGAGATACTTGTCATATTTTAAGTGAAGTCCAAACCACCCATGTAAAAACAAGGTATATACTCAGAATTTATTTTATCTTTACAAATTATAACTTGAGAAAGAGGGGGTATGGTATATTAATTATAAGAATACCATGGTCCTGAAGTCACATTGCTAATTTTGAGCACTTACTAGCTATATGAACTACACAGCTGCTCAATTTTCCGTGTGCCTCAGTTTCCCCATCTGGAAAATGGTGGTACTAGTGTCCCACATCTCAGAATTGAAGACTAAATTAAGAGTACATGTAAAGTGCTTGGTACAAGTAAGCCCTCAATAAATGCCAACTATTGCTGCTGGTGGTATGATTACTATTAATATTATTGCCCTCCTGCTCTCTCTAATAAGTGTATAAAGGAAGTAGACACATACTGTACCATTGCAGACAAAGAAAGGATACATCTGAAGGGTCTGAATCTTAGAGCCATGGTATCTGGAGAAAAATCATCCTCCCCTACGCTTTCTTTGGTCCTGTGTGTGGTGGCAGCAAAAAAAAAAAAAAAAAGGGAAGAATAAGCCCTCGGTAGCCTGCGGCTGGAGGGCTGTCCCAGGGGGTCCCGCCTCATCCCAGGATCAATAGTGCTCTCTGACAAAACTGCCTGAGGAGAAACCGCCACAGTCCTCAGTCGGTGCTCCTTCAGCGCTTTGTTGCTGCAGGGCCTTCTCACTTTTTATCCGTGTTGCCTCTCCTCACTCCCTCACTCTGGAATGGCTGGCTCCTTTTCATCTTTCAACAGCTGGCATAAAAGGGATCTCTTCAGAGCGCACTCCCTGTCCACTCCATTTAAAGCAGTGTCTTCCAGCTTGCGCCAGCCCTTGCAAAAATGTGAAATTGCATGTGGCGTTCAAAGGTAAATTTTCTGACAGATGGAACTGGTTTCTATTTTCTGGCACACGACTGTATTTTCAGTGCCCAGAGCAGTGTTGGGTGCATAGTAGGTGCTCAACAGACATTTTAGTAACAGTGATACGGTTAAATATTGATTTGACTCAGTATAGTGTTTCTTATGTTGAGATGCTAACACCAGAACAATTCTGTCTCTTCTCACATATATACTTTTGAATGTTTAGCTTGTCAGTGGTGTCTCTTGATATACTGTCAATATAAAGAAATCTCTAATCTTAAAAGTTTGCCACTCGAAGGACCCTGCTGTGATGCTTCCTTCTCACATTACCTTCAGATAAAGTTGTGAACATGCAGCTCCTTTATTCCAAATGCCATTGCTTATCCAGAGGGAGCCAGAGCTCTGGTTGCTTCCTATAAGACTATACTTTTTTCTGGTATCTATCTCATTATTGTCAGGGGAATTAAGAGTCCCAGAACTCTGGGCTTCGGGTGACACACCACCCCCTTTCTTATCTTTCTTGCAGCAATTACAATCAAAATCCCTGTCCCAGCTTGCCACCATAATGGCCTTTATCGCCTCAAAGTGTAGGTAATCAGATCATCTCTTTCATCTCAAGACCATCATCGTCAACTTGCTCTGGGACATTGAAACCACTTCATCTCTAGCAATCCAACTTCCCTCCCTGTTTAATTTTTTATATATCGTCTGGCAAACTATATGCTTCACTTATTTATCGCTCATCTGTATCCTTCTCACTGGAATATTGGCTCATAAGGTCCAGATCTCTATTTCTTTTATTTTTTTTTTTCATTTTAATACTGCTGTCTCCAATACCTCAAACCAGGAGTTGACAAACTTTTCTCTGTAATGACCAAATAGCAAATATTTTAGCCTTTGAAGCCTGTACCATCTCTATTACATATCCTTTTATATTTTTCAACTTTCAAATAATGTAAATACTCTTCTTAGATTGTGGGCTGTACAAAAAAACAGGATGCTTGTCCTAGTTTGCTGAACTCTGTTATAATCAATGTCTGGAATGTAGTAAACACTAAACAAATAATTATTGAATTGATGAAGTATAAAACGCAAGTCCTAATCTGGGTTTGTATTCACAGCTCTATACAAGTTGGTCTCAGCCTCCGGTCATCCTGGATAACTGTTACTAACCTATTTAAGAATTCTTCTTCTGCAGGTTGTTCTTTTCTTGGTCCTCATTCTCTTTGTTTCTTTCTCCTTGTTTTCCCTTTGTGTTTT
This sequence comes from Odocoileus virginianus, assembly GCF_023699985.2. Classification (NCBI taxonomy): domain Eukaryota; kingdom Metazoa; phylum Chordata; class Mammalia; order Artiodactyla; family Cervidae; genus Odocoileus; species Odocoileus virginianus. The sequence continues at coordinate 59,492,877 of NC_069688.1, forward strand.
TCTCTTCTGATATGTACTGTGCGCGTGCGTGCTCAATCACTGACTCTTTGCAGCCCTGTAGACTGTAGCCCACCAGGCTCCTCTGTCCATGGGGTTTTCTAGGCAAGAATACTGAAGTGAGTTACCACTTCCACCTCCAGGGGATCTTCCTGACCCAAGGATCTAACCTGCACCTCCTGCCTTATGCAGTGGAAGTTATCAATATACAGTTATAAAAGCATCTATAGATGTAGTCAATTTTATATTCTTAATAGAATTTTATTGCTTTTTGATATGTAAAGATCTAGTATAAGGGTTGACTTTGCTTCCAGCTAATATGTAACAACAGGGATCAGATTTGACCTTCCACCTAAAACCACTAAAAATTGGACAAAGCATATAAAACAATAATTTTCATGACATTGGACATCAAGAAAGGTAGTGAATCTTGAGAGTTAAAAACAAAGAGAAGTAAGCCTAGAAGTTTTCCCAGTTTCCTGTCTTGAAAGAATTCTAGGCTATGGACCAACATCTAAGAATCCAGGTAGAGCTGAAAAGATGCTCTCGGTTGAGGACAGAGCTGAGTGTCAAGGAGAATGAGGTGCCTGCATTTAAGAAGACAAAGTACTGCAGAGGAAAGAGCTGTGCAGACTGGAGATGCGGAGTTTGCAGCAGAGACTCCTAGGGTGTGAGAGAGAGTTGGTCCGTATATGTGTGTAAGCATGCAACTGAAGCCTGGAGAGAGCATCACGCAATGGACACAAGAGAAGCACAGGCTGACACTCACAGAGGGCTGACATAAGCACTTGCTGCCGCCAGTCGCGGGTTGTCCACGCACACTGAGCAGAGCCCTGAGCAGACTCTTGCCTCGGTAGTGGGGATTATTTATCCTAGAAGGGGCACTGTTTCATTCCTCCCTGACAAATCTTAAAACACTTGATGTAATCAAACTGTTTTGAAGTAACAGTCCTAAAACTAAGGTCAAGAATAGTTATAGGGATATAAACATATCCACATAATCAGGAAAAATTCACAGCATCTGACTTCCCCATAAGATCAGGAATAAGACAAATGTATCCACACTTGTCAATTCTATTCAATATTTTATGCATGTGTGCTCAGTCATGTCTGACTCTCTGTGACCCCATGGACTGTAGCCCACCAGGTACCTCTGTCCATGGAATTTCCAGCCAAGAAAACTGAAATGGATTAGCATTTCCTACTCCAGGGGATCTTCCCAACCCAGGGATTGAACCCACATCTCTGGCATTTCCAGCATTGGCAGACAGATTCTTTACCACTGTGCCACCTGGGAAGCCCCATTCAATACTGTATGGGATGTTTTAAAAAACATGAAGTAAAATAGTGTTCACAGACAATGTGGTTGTCTGTGTAGAAAATTGGATGCCATCAGCCATTTATCTATAATTGATCAGTGAGTTTAGCAAGAATGCAAGATATAAGACTATCATGCAAAAATTAATTGTATTTCTATATGTTTTCAAGACTGTGAAGAGTCTGAGATTTTACCCTAAGCTAACAAGTAAGCCTACCACATTTTCATGAATGTTGGCAGAAGATATGAAACTCCTGGCTCAGAGAAAAAGAGAGGATCAAAAGAAGTAGCTGTTTGTATGCGTTCCCTGAGCCCCAGTTCTCAAAGGGTGATGTGAAATTTGCCCATTGAAATACTTGTAATCGAATATGTGGAGAGGATCCCCAAGCTTAGCAGATCTACATGTTTTATAATAGCTGTAAACTGCCTAACTTTCCCCAGAAGTAGGCATTTTGTTTATTTTATTGAAAAGTAAGCAAATCCTCTCTTTACTATGAAGAGAGATTCTTTCTTGATAACCCAAGATTGTTGATATACTAACATCTTTGGAAATAAAGTCCAAAAGAAAGACACCAGTGCCTCTGCTCATGAGGTGTGCAGAGAAGCAAGTGACCTATGGAGAACTGTCTCCCATCACATACTAGCAAACAATAATCAGTAACTGAAATTTTTTAAAAATTACAGAGGCAAATTACAAAGGCATCAAAATACCAAATATTTAAGGATAAAGCCAAATAACATGTGGATCGCCTATACACTGAAAACTACAGAAAAAAATTGCTAAATGAAACTAAAGACAAATAAATGGACAAGTATGCCTTATTTATGGGTTTGAGAAGTTGAATCCTGCCAAATTTATTGGATTCCTAACCACTGGACTGCCAGGGTATTCCCTCAAGTGATATTAGTCAAAAAAAGCATGACATTGGTGTAAAGACAGATAAAAATATATATATATATATATAAAAAATAGAATAAATTATATATATTTATTAGAATATATATGTATATAATATAGAGAATCCAGATATAAACTAAAAATATATATGAACAAGTAATTTCTCACAATAGTGCAAAGGACATATAGTGGGGAAAACATAATTTTTCAACAAAAGGTGCTGAAAGCATGGGATATTCACATGCAAAGAAAAAAAAACTCTAATCCATACCTTGCGCCATATGTAAAAATTATTTCTAAGTGGTTCAAACCGAAATGTGAGACATATAACTGTAAAACAACTAGGGAAAAAAAACAGGATTAAAATATACATGACTTTGACTTGAGCCAAAATTTCTTATATTTGATGACAAAATCACAGTTCATAAAAGAAAATGGTAAATTGGACAACATCAGCATTTTTAAAATTTACTCTTCAGTGACACCGAGAGCATAAAAAAACATGCCATCATGAAGAGACAACATCTGAAAACTACATGTATCGTGAAAGAGCTGTGTCCAGCGTATGTAAGGAACTCTCAAAATTCAATAGAAAGATAGCAAGCAGTTCAGAAATGAGCAAAGGATTTGAACAGAAATTTTAACAAGGATGATATATGGATGCCAAGAAAACACATGAAAAGATGCTAAGCAGTGCTTGTCATTAGGGAAATATAAACCAAAACCTCTATGAGATACACGTCTGTTACAGTGACTAAATTTAAAAAGACTGACCAAGCCAAAATAACCCTGCCAAGTTGACAATTCCTTTAAAACTTAAGCATATAGATACCATTGCAATCAGAAATTTTCCCAAGATAAATGAAAACACTTGTGCAAAAACATATACACAAATACTCAAAGCAGACATATTTGTGATAAAAACTGGAATATATTCATATACCTTAAATAGGTGAATGGATAAACAAACAATGGTATATCTATACAACAGAATACTTCGCAACAATAAAAAGGAATGAAGTGCTGATTCATACTATAAATGAATGAAGCTCAAATAATTATGCTGAGTTTAAAAATTCAGACAAAAAGAATACATGTTGTACTGTTACATTAACATAAAATTCTAGAAAGTGCAAACTAATCTCTGGTGATAGTAAGTACCACAATGGGTGCCTGAGGAAAAATGGGATAGATTTGGGCTATAACAAATAGAGAGGGGCATAAGAAAACATTTCAGGATGATGAATATTTTCATTAATTTGATTGTATTATTTGATTGTATTTAAATTGTATTTTGATTGTATGTATCCAATATGTACATACATTGGATATACATATATTGAAGCTTAAATTATTTGTTGCAAACATGTGCTGTTTATTGCTTGTTACCTGAGTTTACGTTGGAATAGTTTCAGCAACTATTTCATTAATTTAAAAATATTGGTGACCATGGGTGGTAAAATTTTATTCTTTCATTGTTCCATAGCATATTAATTATGAGCATCCAAATTTGCTTTTATGATTCAGTCACTTATTTAAACCCAGTGATAATCAAGCAGCCTGTCCCCGATGGCACAGATGCCTTATTCCCTAACCACCTCTCTTCGTGGTTAAAGTTCTTCTGCCACTGAGAACAGTAACACGAGAAATTAACTAAATATTAACATAGAATTAATCCATTTACTACAGACATCATATTTAAGACTTTATATAATGACAATTTAATTTCAATGTCACAATTTACAATGATTATAATGTATTTTCCAGTAAGTGTTTCTACTAGAAATGACATGTAAAATATATTGAAGCCAACATTATGAATAACTTCATCTTTGTTATTTTATATTATAAGTATCTGTTCTACTTTTCTCTCTCTCCTAATTTCTTTAGTCTTATTTTTATTTTCTATTTATATTTTACCATTTTATCACATTTTTGCATCATTAAGCAAGGCATAAGTATGTATATGAATATTAATATGTTAGGGAATTTGGTTGTCATCCTCACACATGTAGGTTTAGTCTTTCCTAGAAGCCAGTCCATAATATCTCCCTCCACTGAACATGCTGTTCAGTGTGGCTGCACATAGTTGAGTCTAAGGCTAGAAAAGGTCACTTTTAATTCCACTCCCAAAGAGGAGCAATGCCAAAGAGTGCTCAGGCTACCGTACAGTTGTGCTCATTTCACATGCTACTAAGGTTGTGTTCAAAATCCTTCAAGCTAGGCTTCAGCAGTGAGTGATCCGACAACTTCCAGTACAGCTGGGTTTAGAAAAGGCAGAGAAACCAAAGATCAAATTGGCAACATTCAATGGATCATAGAGAAAACAAGGAGATTCCACGTGGATCATAGAGAAAGCAAGGGAATTCCAGGAAGACATCTACTTCTGCTTCATTGACTACACTAAAGCATTTAACTGTGTGAATCAAAACAAACTGTGGAAAATTCTTAAAAAGACGGGAATACCAGACCACCTTAACTGTCTTCTGAGCAACCTGTATGCAGGTAAAGGAGCAGCAGTTAGAACCAGACATGGAGCAACAGACTGCTTCCAAATTGGGAAAGGAGTACAGTCAAGGCTGCATATTGTCACTCTGCTTATTTGACTTATATACAGAATATATCATACAAAATGAGAGGCTGGATGAATCACAAGCTGGAATCAAGTTTTTTGGAGGCACAAAAACAGAAATATAGACCAATGGAACATGATAGAAAGCCTAGAGATAAACCCATGCACCTATGGGTACCTTATTCTTGACAAAGGAGGCAAGAATATACAATGGGGCAAAGACAGCCTCTTCAATAAATGGTGCTGGGAAAACCGGACAGCTACATGTAAAAGGATGAAATTAGAACACTTCCTAACACCATACACTATGGTTGATTACAGTAGATTAAAGACCTAAACATAAGGCCAGAAACTGTAAAACTCCTAGAGGAAAACATAGGCAGAACACTGTGTGGTATAAATCACAGCAAGATTCTCTATGACCCACCTTCCAGAGTGATGGAGATAAAATCAAACATAAACAAGTGAGACCTAATTAGACTTAAAAGTTTCTGCACAGCAAAGGAAATTATAAGCAAGGTGAAAGGACAACCCTGAGAATGAGGGGAAATTTTAGCAAATGAAGCAACTAACGAAGGGTTAATTTCCAAACTATATAAGAAACTCATACAACAGAATACCAGGGGATAAAAGAACACACATCAAAAAGTGGGCAAAGATCTAAACAGATATTTCTCCAAAAGAGATATACAGATGGCTTATAAACACATGAAAAGATGCTCAATATCACTCGTTATTAGAGAAATGCAAATTATAGCTACAGTGAAATATCATCTCATACCAGGCAGAATGGCCATCATCAAAACATCTACAAACAATAAATGCTGGAGAGGGTGTGAAGGAAAGGGGCGTAAATTGATACAGCCACCATGGAAGACAGTATAGGGATTCCTTAAAAAACTAGGAATAAAAATACCATATGACACCTCAATCCCACTACTAAGCATATACTCTGAGGAAATCAAAACTGAAAAAGACACACATACCCCAGTGTTCATAGCAATACTATTTACAATAGCTAGGGCATGGAAGTAGCCTAGATGTCTAATTGACAGATGAATGGATAAAGTTGTGGTACATACATGAAATGGAATATTACTCAGCCATATAACGGAACATGTTTGATTCAGTTGTAAGGAGCTGGATCAACCTAGAGCCTAATTACACAGAGTGGAGTGAGTCAGAAAGAAAAACAAATACCATATATTAATGTGTATATATGGAATCTGAAAGGATGGTACTCATGAACCTATCTGCAGAGCAGCAGTGGGGACACAGAGAGAACAGACTTATCGACGTGGGCTGGGGGAGGAAGGAGAGGGTGGTCTGAATGGAGAGAATAGCGTGGAGACATACACACTACCATATGTAAACTGGATGGCCAGTGGGAATCAGCTGTGTGCCTGAGGGAGCTCAGACCAGGGTTCTGCAACACCCCAGAAGGGCGGGAAGGGGTGGGAGGGGGCGTCAGGAAACAGAGGACACACGTGTGCTCATGGCTGGTTCATGCTGACGTATGGCAGAGGCCAGCCAGTATTGCGCAGCAGTTGTCCTTCAAATAAAATAACTAAATATTTTAAAAACCAGATTACCGGGAGAAATATCACCTACCTCAGATGTGCAGATGCTATCTATTGGCAGAAAGTGAAGAACTAAGCCCATGTTGATAAATCTGTTCTCTATGTTTGTGTCTCTGTTGCTGCTTTGCAAATAGGTTCGTCAGTACCATCTTTCTGGATTCCATATATATGCATTAATATGCAGTATTTGTTTTTCTCTTTCTGACTCACTTCACTCTGTGTAATTAGGCTCTAGGTTGATTCAGCTCCTTACAACTGAATCAAACATGTTCCGTTATATGGCTGAGTAATATTCCATTTTATGTATGTACCACAACTTTATCCATTCATCTGTCAATGAGACATCTAGGCTGCTTCCATGCCCTAGCTATTGTAATTAGTGTTGCTATGAACATTGGGGTACATGTGTATTTTTCAATTTTGATTTCCTCAGAGTATATGCTTAGTAGTGGGATTGATGTCTCAAATGGTATTTTTATTCCTAGTTTTTTAAGGAATCTCTATACTGTCCTCCACAGGGGCTGTATCAGTTTACATTCCCACCAACAGTGTTAGAGTGTTCCCTTTTCTCCACACCCTCTCCAGCATTTATTGTTTGTAGATGTTTTGATGATGGCCACTCTGTTCATTATGAGACCATATTTCGCTGTAGTTGTAATTTGTATTTCTCTTATAATGAATGATATTGAGCCTCTTGATGAGGGTGAAAGAGGAGAGTGAAAAAGCTGGCTTGAAATGAAAACAACTTAAGTCATTAAAAAAACTTAGATTATAGGGTCCAGTCTGTCAATTCATGGCAAATAAAGGGGGAAAAGTGGAAGCACTGACAGATTTTATATTTTGGGGCTCCAAGATCACTGTCGATGGTGATTGCAGCCATGAAATTAAAAGACACTTGCTCCTTGAAAAGAAAGCTATGGCAAACCTAGACAGTGTATTAAAGGGACATCACTTTGCTGACAAAGGTCCATGTAGTCAAGGCTGTGGTTTTTCCAGTAATCATGTACACATGTGAAAGCTGGACCATAAGGAAGACTGAGCACTGAAGAACTGACTTCTAAATTGTGTGCTGAAGAAGATTCTTGAGAGTCTGTTGCACTACAAGGAGATCAAACCAGTCAATCTTAAGGGAAACAAACCCTGAGTGTTCATTGGAAGGGCTGATGCTGAAGCTGAAGCTCCAATAGTTGGCCACCTGATGCAAAGAACTGACTCAATGGAAAATACCCTGATGCTGGGAAAGATTGAAGGCAGGAGGAGAAGGGGACGACAGAGGATGGAATGGTTGGATGGGATCACCAAGTCAATGGACATGAATTTAAGCAAGCTCTGGGAAATAGCGAAGGACAGGGGAGGCTGGCCGGTTGCAGTATGTGGGGTCGCAGAGTCAGACACGACTAAGTGACTGAACAGCAATGACAGAAACTGAATATATAAACTACAGGTCCTTCTGCTCAATGCTAGCCAGTCTCGTGGCTTGCTACATGTGACTGTCACATGGTATTCCCAGCACTGTTTAGAAACAGTTTAGCACCGTTTAGTTCAGTTCAGTCACTCAGTTGTGTCTGACTCTGCGACCTCATAAACCGCAGCACACCAGGCCTCCATGTCCATCACCAACTCCCGGAGTTTACTCAAACTCACGTCCATTGAGTTGGTGATGCCATCCAACCATCTCGTCCTCTGTTGTCCCCTTACCCACCTTCAATCTTTCCCAGCATTAGGGCCTTTTCAAGTGAGTCATTTCTTTGTATCAGGTGGCTAAAGTACTGGAGTTTCAGTTTCAGCATCAGTCCTTCCAATGAATATTCCAGACTGATATTCTTTAGGATGGACTGGTTGAATCTCCTTGCAGTCCAGGAGACTCTCAAGCATTTTTTCCAACACCACTGTTCAAAAGCATCAATTCTTTGGCACTCAGCTTTCTTTATAGTCCAACTCTCATATCCATACATGACTACTGGGAAAACCATAGCGTTGACTAGATGGACCTTTGTTGACAAAGTAATGTCTCTGCCTTTTAATATGCTGTCTAGGTCGGTCATAACTTCCCTGACAAGGAGTAAGCGTCTTTTAATTTCATGGCTACAGTCACCATCTGCAGTGATTTTGGAGCCCCAAAAAATAGAGTCAGCCACTGTTTCCACTGTTTCCCCATCTATTTGCCATGAAGTGATGGGACCAGATGCCATGATCTTAGTTTTCTGAATGTTGAGCTTTAAGCCAACTTTTTTTTTAGAATAGTGATGTCTAAACAGAACCCCTTCCCTTGACTTGACAGCTGTTAAACTGAATCATTCTCTTTTATGTATCTTCAAAAATTGGCTTATTTCATGAGAAAGCCCTAGAAATAGGAAATGCGTCACATCTCAGGAAGTAATACGCTTTGCTCCAGCAACTTAACTTACTACACACTTTGTGCTAGGCAGCTGTCCTAATATCCCTAATATCCAGTGTAATAATGTTTTGTAAGGATGATCAAGCCAGATGTTTATATTCTCAATTATTAGTCATGTTCAGACTGAATGGTTATGTGTTGATAATATCAAAAATCTATGTTAGAAACTGAACTGTGCAATGTCCTTCGAGAGTCAGACATAAATTTAAAAAACACCTTTGGCTTGTCCAAATCAGTAGTAATCAAAATTTAGTAGTTCAATAGCTGTCTCAAAAGTTGTCTCATTGTTATCAATCAATAACCTTTAAGCAGAACTTATCATCCTTTTTGACAATTTCATTTCAAAAGGTAAAAATTACTTATAGAATAGGAACTAAACTATCTGAGGCAGAAAAGAGGAAGGGAATAAAGTTTGGGAATAAGAAAGACATACAGAAGACCTGTATCAAAAGTGAAGGGAAGTGAAGTGAAGTGACAGTCACTCAGCCGTGTCCAATTCTCTGCGACCCCATGGACTATACAGTCCATGGACTTCTCCAGGCCAGAATACTGGAGTGGGTAGCCTTTTCCTTCTCCAGGGGATCTTCCCAACCCAGGATTTGAACCCTGGTCTCCTGCATTGCAGGTGAATTCTTTACAGCTAAGGCACAAGGGAAGCCCATATCAAAAGCAAAGAGTTGTCTAAAATATGTGGTACTGGAAGATGATAAAAAAGAATACTGTTTGCTTAAGAAATGGTTTCTGTGACTTGCATTATTAATTTACTTCAGAAGCTCATAAACTGCAATTTCTTTATCCCTCTTTCACTCTTGAAAGCTTTCAGTTCAGTTCAGTTCAGTCACTCAGTCTTGTCCACCTCTTTGCGACCCCATGAATCGAGCATGCCAGGCCTCCCTGTCCATCACCAACTCCTGGAGTTTACTCAAACTCATGTCCATCGAGTCAGTGATGCCATCCAGCCATCTCATCCTCTGTTGACCCCTTCTCCTCCTGCACCCAACCCGTTTCAGCATCAGTCCTTCCAATGAACATCCAGGACTGATCTCCTTTAGGATGGACTGGTTGGATCTCCTTGCAGTCCAAGGGACTCTCAAGAGTCTTCTCCAACAACACAGTTCAAAAGCATCAATTCTTTGGCGCTCAGCTTTCTTCACAGTCCAACTCTCACATCCATACATGACCACTGGAAAAACCATAGCCTTGACTAGATGGACCTTTGTTGGCAAAGTAATGTCTCTGCTTTTAAATATGCTATCCAAGTTGGTCATAACCTTCCTTCCAAGGAGGAAGCGTCTTTTAATTTCATGGCTGCAGTCACCATCTGCAGTGATTTTGGAGCCCCCAAAAAATAAAGTCTGACAGTTTCCCCATCTATGTCCCATGAAGTGATGGGACCAGATGCCGTGATCTTTGTTTTCTGAATGTTGAGCTTTAAGCCAACTTTTTCACTCTCCTCCTTCACTTTCATCAAGAGGCTTTTTAGTTCCTCTTTGCTTTCTGACATAAGGGTGGTGTCATCTGCATATCTGAGGTTATTGATATTTCTCCTGGCAATCTTGATTCCAGCTTGTGCTTCTTCGAGCCCAGGATTTCTCATGATGTACTCTGCATATAAGTTAAATAAGCAGGGTGACAATATACAGCCTTGACATACTCCTTTTCCTATTTGGAACCAGTCTGTTGTTCCATGTCCAGTTCTAACTGTTACTTCCTAACCTGCATACAGGTTTCTCAGAGACAGGTCAGGTGGTCTGGTATTCCCATCTCTTGTGATCCACACAGCCAAAGGCTTTGGCATAGTCAATAAAGCAGAAATAGATTTTTTTTTTGGAACTCTCTTGCTTTTTCTATGATCCAGTGGATATTAGCAATTTGATCTCTGGTTCCTCTGCCTTTCCTAAAACCAGCTTGAACATCTGGAATTTGATGGTTCATGTATTGCTGAAGCCTGGCTTGGAGAATTTTGAGCATTACTTTACTAGCGTGTGAGATGAGTGCAATTGTGTGGTTTAGAAAGTGCTAATAAAGTTCATTTAGGGTAGAAATATGTTGTTTCTTACATAGTAAAATGCATAATCTAAAAAATCTTTTAATAAATAGGTGAATATAAAGATTACTTATTTCTCTATAAGAAATAATGGAAGAGTGATGCTTAAAAAATTACACTAGATTAGGAAATTTTACATTCAGTGGCCTTGGTGTGCATAATAATAGATTTTATAATGTATAAACTGTGCTATTTTTTAAATTAAAATATTTAAAATATTCAGAGAATTTTAATATTAATTATTATATTTTATGTTGATATGAAGTGACCATCTAAAGCAAGGGGTTAAATGTTTAATATTTGAAAATCTCCTGTGATATATTTCCTCTACTAATTTATAATTCTTCAATACCTGTGGTATGCTTTTTTTTCCATTAATTTAATTGGAGGATAATTGCTTTCAATATTGTGATTTTTTTCCATACATCGACATGAATCAGCCACAGGTATACACGTGTCCCCCCACCCTGCACCCCCAGCCACTCCCTCCCCGCCCCATCCCTCTGGGTGGTCCCAGAGCACCAGCCTTGGGTACCCTGCTTCATGCGTGGACCTTGCACTGGTCATCTGTTCGTATGGTAGTGTACATGTCTCAGTGCTAACCTCTCACCTTCGTATGGTAGTGTACATGTCTCAGTGCTAACCTCTCACCTTCGTATGGTAGTGTACATGTCTCAGTGCTAACCTCTCACCTTCGTATGGTAGTGTACATGTCTCAGTGCTAACCTCTCACGGCATCCCCCTCGCCTTCTCCCGCAGGGTCCTAAAGTCTGTCCTTTACCTCTGTGTCTCCTTTGCTGCTGCATGTAGGGCCACTGTGTATGGTACGCTTTTCTTACGGCTGTTTTCATTTTTACTTCCAACTGCAATATTTTTCATCTATAGTGTTTGTGTATCTAAATGTTCCTTATTTTCAAACACATCTGTCACATCCTTTTCTTTACTGTGTTTGAGTTTGTGTTCCCTGGGAAGCTAACACTAAGATAAACTCAAAGGGAGGGAGGTAAACCTGTCAAAGGGTGAGTAGACAGAACTGGCAGTTTTGGCAAACCCAATAAGGAGCTCCAAGCAAAACTTGCCCACTGGAGAGGTCCCCACAGGGCCAAAATGGCCAGAATTATTACCTGCTTTAGTGCTAAGTCATTGCCTGGAAGCTGCCAAGCAGAGCAGTACCTGATCAAAGGCACTCAGCTGACTGCTTGGCCCGACTGTCAGATCCAGAGGTGTTCAGCTGAATGGCCGGTTCTCTCTTCAAGGCAGGCCCAGGCTACATACCTCACCCACTGTTGCGTTTGCTTAAGTATGCAAAATTCTCTGATTACTTGATAATAAATCCTGGTAACACATGGCTCCCAGCATTTGTTCACATTTTTTGAATAACCTACCTGTAAACAATATAGAAATTAAAACAATTCAAATAATTAGGCACTGATATCAATTAGTAATCACTGATTATTGACATTATTGAGTAAGTAGAAAGCAAATTTGTTCAGCAAAACATTGTGTTATATAATAAGAAATACCACTTATTGGGTGCTATGAGTGTGGATATATTATACATTTGATCTATCATTGTTTCCAGAACTCTGAATGAGAAGTATCAGTATTTTATGTATATACATTTGATCTATCATTGTTTCCAGAACTCTGAATGAGAAGTATCAGTATTTTATGTATAAAGTAGGAAAGGAAGGCTCAGATTTAGTGACTTGCCCAAGAGCTGACAGCTAATAATTGGTAGAACAATCATCCCCTAGTTCTATCTGATTTCAAAGCTACTGAATGTTTCACTAAGTCACAGTGAAAGTGTATTAGTCACAGAGTCTAATAAAGAGTGTATTATTTATGATAATTTAAAAAGTATAGTGTTCTCAAAGAATATATCAGTATTGAACAGTAATCAACCAAATAAGCATAATTGTTGGGTAATCCAAGTACAGGCTCATTTGTATGAAGGAAAGCCAACCAATTTGAAATTTATGTTCTAATCTTTTCTGTAAAAGGTCACATAGTAAATACTTTTGGCTTTGCATATCATATGGTCTCTATGATAGTTACTAAATGCTATCATTGTAGGGAAAGAGCAGATCAGAGAGTTTGTTAATGACTTAGTGTTTCTGTGTTTAGATAACTTTTTATTTACAAAAAGAGATAGCATCAGGTGGCTCTAGTGTACTGACCACTGTTGTAATAGAAGATAAAAAATATAGACATATAAATAGAGCTTTATAGACTCTGAGGAGACAAAAATACAATTCTTTTAAAAATTAATAATTTAGAAAGTGTATCTAATTACTGAGGATACAGTGAGCAAGGCATGAGCACAATACAGTGGATTAATTAATAAACACTCCCAATAATAAATGCAGAGTGATTCGTTGATAAAGGGGGAAGGAAGCGTGAAATCATCAGGAGTTGTGAAAGCCAGACAGAGTGTAAACATATTCTGTTTTGAAAGTCAATTTGCATTAGTAAATTAAGCACTGAATTAAGAGACATGGATTGTAATACAAATCTATTAGCAACTGGTCGTGTGATTTTAAGCAGAGCACTTTTTGACTTATATGTTAGGCTGCATTCTCAACCATTTCTTTTGACCCAGTGCATGTGAAAAATGCAGTGCCCACCTCTCATTAACAGGGGCTTACTCAGTTAAAGGGTGTTAGGAAAGCAGGTAAGAGTCTCAGCCTCCTGAGTTGGCACTGTCCTTCTAATAAAAGTCTTTTAAAGTAATTAGACACTACGCTTTTTCTTGTAGGAACAAGCTTATGATTTAAAAATGCATTGTGGTGTTATTTGCTTAGTTATTTGCAGACTTATTAGCACAAGTTTGTTTCTTGTGCTAGCCCCTCAGCTCCAGAGAAGCAAGAGCCTGGTGTATTTCCTATATCTTTGTATCTGCACCTCCTAGTTCAGTAGCTGGCTATAATAGGCTTTTAACAAGCAGACACATTGGCTGCATGGATAGATGCATGGATGGATGTATGAATGGATGATGGACCGACCACTGGGTGAATCTCATTGAAAAATTATTGGAATAGGTGTTCTGTAAAGTATCCTCATGCTCCAAACATTCTTTGAGGTTATTCATTTTATTTATAAAGCTTCTCTGTCTTTAACTCAGACTTGTTGATATTTTCCTCTGCATCCTGCCAAGCACAATGTCAGTAAGGACCAGTTTTTTCCACTTGCTCCAGAAATCACCCTCACATGAAATCCAGTAAATGCCTTCTTTTTGCCAAACAGGCAATATTTTCCTACAGAACCAGACCATCTGGTTCTAAGGTAGTTTAAAAATCCACTTCTCCTGTTTAAAAAAAAAAAGAAGTTGAATATGAATTTCTCATACTTACTCAAAATCTGAAAAATAGGAACAAAGTCATTTCAATTTTGTTAAAATCTTGCCTCATCAAGATACAAAAGAAATCATACAATTGTATTTCCTTAATAAGCCCTTGGATAATTAATTGTTGAACTCACACTGGACAACATGTAAGCTGCACCTCTGCGAACGTTTTCTCATGCTGCAATCACAAGGACAGCTGGATGTCCTTGAGTCTAACGCCTGGAAAAGTGTGAAGGCATTTCGTGGAAAGCACAGAGGTTAGAAACAGCAAAAGGAAGTGCTCTAAAGCATCCTCGAGTGCTTCTGCTGGAAAGAAAAGACAACGCACAGAGCCTAGCTGGCAAACGTTTTATTCTGTGTAGCTGTCATGGGAGGCATTGAAACCATATACTCTTTCCTAATTAAAGGTGAGATGAAAGGAAAGGATTCCATAAGTCGTTGAGGTAAGGAACAGGATTTTCATTCTCTTTCTTCCATTATTGTAAGGCTTTCTTTTTACATGCCATAGACTAAAATATAGAACAAACTGGAAAACAGTTCTATGGATTTTCCGTTTCACTAACTCTGGCAAGGAAGTGACCTAGGCCTTTGGGAATTTTTTTTTTTTAAAATAAAGTATTCAGATTAAACAATGGCTCGGGAGAGGTGTATATGTATTTGATAATATTTCCTGACAAATAGTTAAACATAATCACTTAAATGATCCTCCAATATAGCACTGGCTCATGCTTTTAAAGTTTCTCAGACTTTCTGATAGTTATAAAATTAATTTTTCTTATTCTCTCAGCAAGACTCAAGACTAAAGCCCAAGATATTATTTATGTAATCATTATTGTCACTTTATGTAAGGTTTTAGATATTGTATTCAATTATTTGTATAATATTAAACATGATTATTCAGAGAAGGCAATGGCAGCCCACTCCAGCACTCTTACCTGGAAAATCCCATGGACGGAGGAGCCTGGTAGACTGCAGTCCATGGGGTCGCTAAGAGTTGGACACGACTGAGCGACTTCCCTTTCACTTTTCACTTTCATGCATTGGAGAAGGAAATGGCAACCCACTCCAGTGTTCTTGCCTGGAGAATCCCAGGGACGGGGGAGCCTGGTGGGCTGCCGTCTATGGGGTCACACAGAGTTGGACATGACTGAAGCGACTTAGCAGCAGCAAACATGATTATTTCAATCAATAACCATTTATTAAACACATACTACTTTCCAGGCATTATATACAAGGTGCTGCAGGAAAATAGTATTGGATATGTCTGTCCTCAAGTTATTCACAGCCTATTCAAGTTAATCGCAGGTGACAGGCTTGTGATTCATTGAAGTGCAGAATACTAAGTAAGATGATAGAAGTGATGGCTGAGTGCTCTGGCAAAGCAAGAGGCCCACCAAATGATGTCAAGCTTAGTCTTGAAAGAGCCGTACCAGTTTTCTAGAAAGGGAGCCAAACAGAATGTAATGCATAATAAGGGACCCATATTAAGAAGAATCTTGAAATGACTTATAGTTGGATTTGGGTTTATCTCAAATGCAATGGGAAACCTCTGAAAAACATGAACAAAAGAGAGATAAAATTAGGCATACATTCCAGGAAAATGTAGAAGGCAACATTGCAGAAAGACCTTGTAGAAGATAGATAAAAGAGAGGCAGACTAACTAGAAGCAGGGAAACAAGGAAGGAGACTTTTGGAATAAAATAAGCTCTAACATAAAAGTGTTCCTCTTTAGGCGCAAGGCTGGAAGACAGGATGATACAGTGGCTAAAAGCTAGGACTTTCACCAGCAGACTTGGACTTATACACTTAATATCTGTGTGAAGTTTGGATGGTCAAAAATTACACTGAACATTCTCATCCAGTAACAAGGAAAATAAACCCAACAAGTTCTCTGCGTTTAAGACTTGGTATGACAGGAGCCTAAGCTAGCTACCCATGCCATCTCTCTAAGACCCTCCTTCTTTCTCTCCTGTTGGTTTGCTGTTTGCATCTATCCCATTCTTCTTTCTCTCTCAGTCGATCTCTCTGATTCCTCAGTGTCTTCTTCCTCACAGTGTGTGTTGACCAAGGGACATCATGGCCCTGTAGGCCTTTTACTACCTAAAAGAAAAGAAAGTGAAGTTGCTCAGTCATGTAAGACTCTCTGTCACCCCATGGACTGTAGCCTACCAGGCTCCTCTGTCCGTGCGATTCTCCAGCCAAGAGCACTGGAGCGGGTTGCCGTTTCCTTCTCCAGGGGATCTTCCCAACCCAGGGGTGGAATTCCGGTCTCCCGCACCGCAGGCAGGCGCTTTACCATCTGACCCACCAGGGAAGGCCTGCTTTCTGCGGAGTGGTAAGGTTCCTCAGGGTACCGTGGGTCATTTTGACGAGAATAAAGGCATGGCTGGCTCTGCTCCTTTCTTCTCATTTGCCTCAGTCATATTCCCATAACTCTTCAGAGTTTTAACTGGCCCTAGAATTGGAGTGGTCAAATAGAGGGAGGCTATGGAGAACAATAAGACCCACCTTAGAGCTTGTGGGAAAGACAGTTGACTTTACAAGGAGTGATGGAAAAGCATACCAAGTACCTGTATCAAGGACGACCTGCAAGGGGAAAACTCAAGGAAGAATTATGAAATCAGAGCAGCTACATGTAGTGATCCGATAGAGAGAAAAGACTATGAACAGGGAGGTTTCAGATGTGAGCCAGTAACTGGTATGTCATCTATCGAAACAGAGAAAACAAGAAGAAAGATCTTTTGAGGAGTTCAAATTTGAACATGTAGGTCAACTTTGTAGAAAATCTGAGTGGTTAACTACATATATTTTTAGCTTTTAAGACATATTTGGACTAAAGAGAGCCATTAATGACCACTATCTTCTTTGGATTCTTGGGTTCTTTCACTTTAGTCTGCCTTCTTTGTCTTCTGTACTTCTTCCTATTTGCCTACTCTTCTCTTTTCCCTTATGTGATCTCTTTGGGGGTCATGTGTTTCTAGAAGGCCAGTCCTGATTATTTGTCATTCTTTCTCTGTATTCCATTGCATTATCTCATGAACCATAAATTAGAAATGTCATATTCATGCTTATGACTTAAAATCTATTATTTTCAAACACATATCCAGTTGCCTACTTGACTTCTTCATTTAAATATCTAAATCATCTCTCTAACTTTTGACTTGAACCTCCAACAGCCCATCCACCCCAGTCATCTTTGTCTATTTATGCAGCACTATTATTCTCTCAGTTACAAAGTCAGAGCTTCAGGATTTTTCTCCCTGCAGTCTTTTCTTTATTCCACACAGCCAACCCATTAGCAATACCTATCAATTCTATCTCTGGAATATATCATGATTCCTTTCCATCTCTACTGATGCAATCTTAATCCATACTACTGATAAAAATATTTTTAATTGAATTATTCAGTGGCTTCCTATTTCACATAGAAATGTTCTAGCTATTTAACAAGATTTTTCTCTTTCAAGCTATCTTCAATGGGTTGGCTCTTATCAGTTATACAAGTCACAATTCACCTGTCACCCAAATAAAGAGATCTTTCTTATTTCCAGTGAAAATAAGCCCCAGTCCACTCCAGCATTGTGATATTATTGGTTTTCTTTTGTATTTTATAACACTTTTCTTTTTGGAATTATCTTTGTTCTTTTGCTTACTTACTGTCAATTTTCTTCATACCCATTCACTGTGATCTAATCTCCATGAGTGGAGATGTTGTTTTTCTTGTTCACTTCCACAGTTATCACTGAAAATCTATATGATGGGCTTGGATCTTAGCTTGGGTGCACTGGTAAGCCATCAAAGTGATTAAGTTAACAAAGGGGTATGATCTGTTTCCTCTTCTTAAAAGATAGCTTTGGTCTTTTGTTGAAAGTGGATCTTAGAAGAATGAAAATGAGCTCTATCAAGGATCTGGTGCCAGAATTAATGAGTTGAGTCATTCATCAATAAGTTAGTACACATACCAGGTATGCCAAAGATCATCTTTTGAAAATAGGAAATGGGTCACACCACTTTGTTAATTTAATCTCTTTGATGCCTTGTTACTGCATTCAGACTGAGATCCAAGCACATCTTATAGGTTTTAGTGCTGCTCTCTTCTTGCTTATTACACCCCATGGATCTTCTTTCAGTTTTTGTTTTTTTGTTTTGTTTTGTTTTGTTTTTATCATATAGAACTCTTCTTGGAATGCTCTTCTCAGTATTCTTTGCATAGGTATCATCTTCTTTCTTTAAAGTTTGGCTTAAGTGTTGCTTCTTTAGAGATGCTTTCCTAATCTCCTTACTTGAAGTAAGTTCCCTCCATGTTTTCTGTTTCTCAGCCCTTGATGTGTTTCCTTCATAGCATTTATTAGTTTTTCAACTACTGCAACTACATATTTGTGTTCTTAATTTTCACCTGTCAGATTCACTTGAATGTAGGATGATAATAGTCTGTCTTGTTCTCCTTAGTTTCCTTAATTTCTAACAAGATTCTTGGGACACTGAAGGTACTCAAAAAAAGCTGTTTTGATTTAAAATGATAGCAAATGATAGCTCTTGGTAAATAAGATAAGGCTGTTTACAAACTAGAGACTCTACAAACTAGAGACTCTGCAAACTAGAGACTCTTATAAACTAGAGACTCTACAAACTAGAGACTCTGCAAACTAGAGACTCTTACAAACTAGAGACTCTGCAAACTAGAGACTCTTACAAACTAGAGACTCTTACAAACTAGAGACTCTGCAAATTAGAGACTCGCCTGAAGATATGCTTTTTTGGTTGTTTTAGGCCAGTTCTGGTTTTGATTTTTTTTTTTTAAGATTCCCTTAAGTATAACATGAGTGCTAGTTTATTATAGTTCTCATCTAGAACAGTACTGAAATATTTAACAACAAGGAAGGCCTTTCATCTATTGGAAAGGACACAAGATACTTTGTCAGATATTAAGATATTATTTACTTCTCCAAATATTAACCTCAAGAGAAGTTAGTGAGTCAAGAAGCTGCTTGATTATGGAAAGATCCAAAGGACCAGGGGAAAAGGACTTGGGCAGAGGAGCGTGGACCACCTTTAAGGCAGTAGATGTTTGCTGACTTTGTGGATGTGTCTCAGAATATTTGTGTACCAGTGTCGCTCCGCTTCTGTCCTCTCTAGCGTGGTCCTTGAGTTTGTGACACCACTCTGCCCCTCCCCTGCGTGAAATAAGAAGAGAAGGTGCAGAGAACAGAAGCATAGGGCGTGCCAACCTTCAAGGACTGAATAAAGTAAATGAGCAGAGAGGGAGCAGGTGGAGAAGAAAGACAAACAGCAACAGCAAAACGGTTTTCCAGCCACTCGGGGGGAACATTCTTTAAGTGGCCAACCCTGTCAATCGATAGGGGTGGAAAACTGTAGGAATTGGTGACTTCGTGACAAAAAGTATCAGTAGCAATACGTATTTGGAGAAGGCAATGGCACCCCACTCCAGTGTTCTTGCCTGGAGAATCCCAGGGACGGGGGAGCCTGGTGGGCTGCCGTCTGTGGGGTCGCACAGAGTCGGACACGACTGAAGTGACTTAGCAGCAGCAGCAGCAGCAGCAATACGTATTAAATCAACTTTTCATGGAAAGAGAAATTGTTGCAGACTACTTAAGTGCATACCAAGGAGGAGAGTGTTTACACAGTCCGCCAAGGGTGGAGGGCATGAGGAAGTGCATTGTCTGTAGATAATTTCGAAACAGCCATAAAGCTGACTACAATTCATCTTTTTTTAGTATTGCCGTACTCTGACAATTCTGAGCAAGATGAGGATTAAAATTTTTCTCCCTTCAGTCACCACTCTTAAAGAGAAGGATAGTGTAACAGCTAAAAGAGGGCATTGGGTCAAAGGAGGATGACTTTATAGGACTAGAGAGACTTGTGAATGTTTGTATAATAAAAGGAAAGGACCAGCCTAGAGGAAGTGTTTTAACAGAGTAGAGGCTGTAATCAGTACGGCGATCTGAGGTCATATAGAATGCCCAAGACACAGGAGTGATTTTAGCCTCGAATAAAAAAATAAGGCTAGAGGAAAACATTCTTGACCTTTAATTCAAACTGTTCCCATATGCCAAATTGTAGATCTTTTTTATTTCTTAAATTAATTCACAAATTCCGATTGCATTATTAAATAGTTTTTCATTATGTCCACTTTTGAAAATAGCATTGATGTTTCAAAAATGGCATAAGTATTCCAGATGTGACTGCTGCTAAGTTATTTCATGGCTTTCATGTAAAAGAATTTTAAATGCATTGTGTTAGTAGATATATTATAATTTCTGACATTAAATTAGTATATTCTGCATTTGCACTTATTTCATACAGGTAACAAATATTGGGTGTTCAAGGACACGACTCTTCAACCTGGTTACCCTCATGACTTGATTACTCTTGGAAGCGGAATTCCCCCTCATGGTATTGATTCAGCCATTTGGTGGGAGGACGTTGGGAAAACCTATTTCTTCAAGGGGGACAGGTCAGTACACACTTCACGTGAGGAAAACAATTAACTGATGTTTAGAGAAGTCAATATTTCTAGTCTATAGCAGGAATGTACATTTGATGAAAGAATCTGTGTGGATGTAAACACAAGAATTAATAGAATTGAAAATCTCTTAAACATATTTTAAAATAATACTGAAGATAAATCTTCCTTTAATATTCCCAAATAATATGGCTTTATGATGAATGTATATATGTAGTATATATTTTTTCTCTTCTCCATAATCATAATATGCCTATAAAGCTGTATAGGCAGTACATATTTATCCTTAGAATTCATTTTCTGTAATTTTACTTAATTTACTTAAAAGTGCTTTTTAACACAGGTGTTTTTTTGCTTTTATATTGAAAGCTAAATTTTTATACTTTGCACACAGTTAATTCTGAACATTTTCAAATAACTTCAGTTTTGTCATGAGTTCCATTTCTTAAGACACTGTTATTTAGGTACCAGCAGATAGGTGCTATGAACTAACCAAACTATCCCCTGACTAAATACTTCTAGCTTGAAGTATAATGCCTCTTGTTATTTTCTGTCACATCTTTTATAACTTTACTAACAGGGTTTGTAAAACTTGAAGTGAATTGTTAGTCTCGTGATGTACAGTAGCCGCTTGATGCTAGTTTTACCCCTGCCCACTTATTGACAGATATTACATATAAAATCAAAGTTGAAGGCTACAATTTTATTATTTTAAATTAGCAATAGGTTAAAAATAAAGATGAAAAATCAAATTTTAGTTGCACTATTACTAGTTGTATCAAAATGTGACATTCATAAGTAAACTTCATTGGTAGGTAGAACTTAAGTCTGTCATTTTACAAGTCGTAAAGCACAGCAACTCACAAACACACATTGAAAACAACAGGTTTTAATGACCAACTAGTTAGTATTGAATTTGCCTTATAATCTTAACATAATGTAACCCTATAAAATGTCTCTGACTACTTGAGAAAAGTAAGGATATAAACCTTATTTATTTTGCACTTTGTAATATTTGATAGCAAGTGGTTTGAAACATTGAGCTTTATCTGTGAACGAAAAGATTCTATCGTTTGCATTCATGGATAAAAATGTATAATTTTACATTTATTTGTTATGAACTTTTTATGCATTAAATTTGCATATATTTCTATAGCAAAATATTCATAGATTTTAATTCACTATCAAGAAGCTAAAGTTTTGCTAGATGTTTCTTACTAAATCACAAGTTCATCAACAAAACTCTATCATAGCAGAAGATATTAGTTATCACAAAAAGTTATGACTTTCAGCAAGATAGAAATGTGGTTAGAGTGTGAAAAGAGAAGAATGAAGAAATTGACTGCCATAGCATGGTGACCGCTAATGGAAATAAATCAGTGGACTTACAGCAAACTCTGTAAATTAATAACCCGCAAGGCTGTTAGAGAGTAATTCTTCAGCTGCTTTTAATTGCTTGAATATACTCTTTTAGGATTATGCTCAAAAGTGAATGGTGTTGGTTTCCACCCCCCACCTCCAGAAAGGGGTAGAAACAAAAGGTTGAGAAGAGACCCTGGAGAAATTAACTGCTCCAGGACAGAGCATGAAAGCTTAGCTTTCATATTACAGTTTTAATGAGCATTTCAGAGATGATAATTAAAGCTGTGGTTTTACTATCAGTTAGCCTTACTTATAAAAATGTTTCCATTCTAAAAACTTAGTACTTCTTCAAAAAATTGTTTAGAAGTTAAATGTTGGCTGTCTCAAGTCAGTGAAATCAATGAATGGTAGACACCAAATTTATAATAAAGATTATAGTAAATTAGAAAAGGAGTTTTAGTTAATTTATGTCCTACTTGACAAGGTGCATGCAGAATATATAAAACATATAGAAATACTTTGATTTTAAGTTCTGCTTAAGTAACTGCTTTTATAGATTTTGAAAATATTTAAAGCAAGATCCCAATTAATTTTCATGTGTGCGATTTTATGAGTTCATTTGTCATAGATGTTTTATAAGAAGACTACTTCATATTTGTATATTTAATTCCAAAGTCACAACATTTATTAATATATTCTTTCTAGATTATAAGTAGATGGAAAAGACATTAAACTAACTCAAATGTAAAAAGCAATCCAGTTGTCACTTTTATATGAAAATTCAGTGTATTTCTTCATTATAGACATTATTTACTTACAATACTTATCACTTTTAACATTTTATGTATTTCCCATGTATATTTTGAGAGAAAATGTATTGAAAATTCATTTATCCTTATTTCTTCCTCTTATTTTATTGACATTTTCCTGTTTAAAAAATGTGTTAACAGTCTTCTATTTCTCTAAGTATAAGATCAGAAAATAATTTTAGAGTTAACCTAGTCTAGGTGTAAAAACCTCAGTCACTTTACTCCTTTAGTCGTGTCTGGCTCTTTGTGGCCCCCTGGACTATACAGTCCATGGAATCCTCCAGGCCAGAATACTGGAGTGGGGAGCCTTTCCCTTCTCCAGGGGATCTTCCCAACCCAGGGATCGAACCCCGGTCTCCCACATTGCAAGTGGATTCTTTACCAGCTGAGCACCTGGGAAGCCCCAGTTAATTTAAGGTGTCAGGAAAATACTGTACTAGATACAGGATATATCTAAGGCAGTAGGGACTGATGGATACTGTGGTGAGCTGCAAACCACACGTATCTAGAAGAGCATTCAAAATCAGAAAAGATTCTGTAATCTGCTAGACAAACAAACCACACCTTTAAATTAGCTTTGGTCTAAACACTGCCATATGTCAGCCCTGTATCTAATTCACTGCCTACCAAAGTCTAGACAGCCTCGGTTACATCCCACAGGCATGCATCCTTCTGTACCTGACCACCTGTGGTGACAGTGTAAATATGAGATGGCCCATTCCATTCTCAATGGCTCTAATTCCTGCTTTCTTAAGATTTCTGTACTTGTCTTGGCACATCCCTCACTCATTTATTTAACACATATTTTGAGCACATACTATTGACATGTGCTGGGTAATAAAGATATAGTAGGAAAGAAGATGACAAGGCTTCGGCCCCTATTGTCTTTAGACTCTATTAGGGATATTGTTATAAAGAAAGAAGAAAAAAATGACCCTGATATTTTAACATTGAGAAATGCTCCAAAGAAATAAAAACAGGTGCTGATGTGGTAGTCTCACGGGTGGTAAAGAGTGGTGGGGAGATGAGTGTGTAAGTCAAGAAAGGCCTAAATTGTGAAGGATTGCACTGATGCAGGGACTCAAGAGGGGAGAAATTTCAGTCACATGAAATTATTCAGGCCAGTGTAGTGTAAGCACATGAAATAGCAGTGCAAAAGCAATAATGTTCAAATCAGAAAAAAGCATTGTTGCGAAAGCATAGTGAGTCAGTGGTTGAAGAGGTCCAATAGGTAGGTAAGGACCAGATTATGAGGCATGTTAAGTACAATAGAAAGGCGTTGGAGGGTTTTCAGCAGGAAAGTACATGTTGTGATGTGTATTCACATCATCATTAGGACTTCTATATGACTAATGGGCTTCAGATGTGGAAGCAAGGCAGTTACTTGGTAGGCTGTTGAAGGAGTACAGGTTGGCACGATCGTAGCAGTGTGCATGGAGCAAAGCGTAGAGCATATGTTTTTTATGTACTCATAGCAAGTTGTTCTTAAGGCTCAGATTTTAGAGGTGAGAAGGACACATCAACATCTAGATTTATCACTGGAATTGAATAGATTGTGCCATTTCTGAAGATGGAACATATAAGGGAAGGGATATTGGGGAAAGGGGGTCAAGAGTTTGAAATGCTCGCTTTTGGTAAGTAGATACCTGTTTACACACAATTGGAGAAATCAAGGAAGTAGTTGGATACCTGAGTTCCCAAGGAAAGGTGGGGTGGGTGGAGGCACAGATCTGAGAGTAATTGACATATAAATTGTATTGCATGTAGGGGCCCACATGAAATCTCCTAAGTGCAGAAGTGTAGGTGAAATGATGGTTCTTTAAACAGATCTATAAATTCAGATTAAAAAGTCCAGTTTCACTGTTTCACATACAGCATGGAGCTAAGTCCTTCAGACTCCTACTTGCCCTTTTCTTAATATACTATACATTGATACTTGGATACATTTTGATCTTCATAACATTTAGCTCTAAAATCCCGTCATCCTAAGTCGTCTCATAGCATCTTCTCACAAATATATCCAAGACTCTATTACTATACTTTATTCTAGGATGAACCATTGAGGATTTTAAGAAATGTTCAAAGAAAGAAGACAAAATTTAGATCTATTTTGGTTTATTTTATTATCATTACCACCAATAATCAAAGAAAACACACCTATTTCTTGTAGCTTAAGTTACGTGTTTATGAAGTGATTTCCTTTTTGTGTTTTGAAAATTATCCAGCAGAGTACAAATTGCTATTTTGATTATTTTCCATTTTTAATAATGCTTCTGAAGAAAGAAATTTTGTATTATTATTTGGGCGTGAAAAAAGTGGCCCTTGGTTTTTTGATAACAGAGGGAAGTTTAAAAAAAAAAAGAAAATGAGACAAAGTGGGTGAAGTGACCAGGTCATGTGAAATCAACCTTTTTGTTCAGTTTGAGTTCAGGATCCAGAAACATTAAAGTACATCATTTCAGAATATCCTGTTCTATTTATTTGTTCACACAGAGGAATTTAAGAAATTACTGTATCTTCTTACACAGACAACTGTTTTCTCTTATGATTATGAGGCATAATCAGTCTGAAAATGATGAATAAATCCCATTTCTACTCACAGTTTATTTTAGAAGATTGATTTACAATGTGTTTCTCAAAGAACCAGCAATTTAAAGTCATAATTCTACTGCAAAGTTTGTAGATATGTTAGAGGAAAAAGCTATAATATTTATTTACAATAGCTTTCCAAAACTTTTCCATTATAATGTCTAATTTTTAAACCCCTCCAATATATTTACATAATGTTCCATCTGAATACATTAATATTCTTCTCAATGAACCTGTAAGTTTATTTTTCAGGAGAAACAAAATCAGCAGATTGAACATTTTTGTTCATGTTGAAATATGTTACATATGTTGGAAATTAAAATGCAAATCTCATAAGCCTCAGCTTTTTTGCAAAGTAGCTGAATGTAATGTCTTTATATAATAATATAATGGACTGAGTAATATTATGGTTGAATATAGTTAGATGAATTTAATCACATTTAAGTTTACTGAGTATGTATCAAAGCTGACAGAGCAGATAACCTGAGGGTCCAAGCCACCTATGAGTTTTTCAAAAACTGTGAAATGAAATTATAGTTTTGCATCATCATCTAGCAAAAAGAGGGGAAAATTGCTTTTATCGTAACAAATTCATATCAGGATTATGTTCCTATGAAGGAGTACAGTGAAATCCACATTCCATTAATATTTTCTTAAACTGTGATCTCTGTAAATTTTATGTGCCTTGCATATCAGTGATCAAAAAATGGTAGGTAAATATATCTATGAGTGAATAGAGTGAGGGATAAAGAAAAATTATATGGACACATGAACATTATGAATTTCAATGAGGGCCCTAAGAGGGTAAGATGGCATGGAGATTAATGTAAGAACACTATGTCAAGGGAAACGCTAGCAGTAATGTGGTGGAAAATTGTAGTAAACTATGAGTCAAAAAGCATCTGAATTTCAACTCTGTAACATTCAAGAAAAGCAAATATATGATTAAGACATTACCTTTGAATAATATGATACCCAATGCTTTATTATTGACTGAATTGAGTGACCATATATATTAAATCTATGGTTAGGACATCAGCATAAGCACATTTTAATCTGTAATATAAAAAATTGGTGATGGATTTTGGTGAAATAAGATTAAAATTATGTATATCTACAAAATGCTACATGAAGAATAGGTCCTGTAACATGAACACTGTTGTAACTAAACCTTGGAGAATAAACATGGTTTCTGAGTATGTAGGAATCTTCCTTAAATCATGTATGGAATGTGGTCCCATTGTCACTGGGATGTAAAATTATTCCTTGGTTAGGAAAACTTTAAAATTTGCTTTAAGTTATGGTTTATGCCAACTAAAAATTTCACTTATTGTAAGTTACATCATTATTTAATCTACCATTGAGGAAAAAACTGCCAAATATACTTTGACATAGCACTGAGATGTGAAACATAACACAGATGCAAAGTGTGGAAATATATGTATCTTAGAATCTGTGAAATAAGGTATTTGATGATTTCTCTGCAAAAACTTTTCTTTATGGTCAACTCAGGAACTAGTTAGTATATATGACTATTGTAAATATCATTGAAATATTTACTTGAGAGGAAAGATCTGGAGATTTTGAGTGCAATCTCAACCTCCTTAAACATGCTATATTCATCACAGTGTGTTCTGTGATGAAATATTCAAAAATAACTTAAATCTGCCGTTTCCATGGAAAAAAATGTGAATGAAAACGCAGTTTAGTTTTGGTAGAACTTCACACTCCCTAATTGTCTTCTTCCACAAGATAGGCCCAGCTCCCATGAATGATTTCAGCTCAGTGTTTCTCCCCGAAGTCTTCCCTGACCTCTCTATCAGATCTGCTCTCATCTTCTATGTGATAAGAATCTATGACAAACACCTTCACCAAGCGTTTCCCTTTGTGGATAAAATCTGCCTTGTGGCTTATTTATGGGGATACATCCTGAAACAATCTATTTATACTTTCTCTGTGAACACTGAAGCTGGAGGTAGCACTAATATTCCACATGTTACTTATCTAAGGTATCTAGGAATCTGTAGCAAAACATTCTTTACAAGAGCCCACAGTCCTATAGATAAAGGATTCCCCATAGACCTGAAACAGGAGCATGTCCAGAAAAGACTGGATTTTTTTTTTCTTTTTCTGGTTTGAACCAAGTACCCAATCTCAATATAAATGCAAATCATTTGGTGTAACGCTCCCTTTAGCATGAACTACGACATGTCTAGTGATGGTAGCGGAGGGAGAAAATGTTATCAAACATATTTGGTATGTGTAAAGAGTAGAAGCTTTTGAAATCAAACAGAATGGGTTATAAGTCTACGTATTGTTCATTATCCTCCAAGAATTCTGCTCTCAAGTGGGGCCAATGACAAGTCTTTCATGGGTTTATTGTGATTAAATAATTTAATGCACAGAGCATTTTATGCCTGCTCTAAAATAGGCAGTATCACTGCGAACTCCCAATGGTTTCACTCCAGTTTTGTCAATCCTTTTGAATATATAGATACAGCATATTTGAGTCTTAGAGCATATATGAAATAAGGAGTAATCCAAAGTAGAGATGTTCACAGTTTGTCCCTTAGATATCTAGCAGGTCTGTGAAAGTGACTCAGTGACCCCCCTGCGAAGGGATGAGAGTCTGCGGGTTCTGACCCTTGGCAGCTTTGCTTTTATCTGCTTATCTGTCTACACACCAAGGGCTCTAGTTGAGACTTGCCCTAAAGTCTATATTCATATACCTTTGGCTTCATCAACAACTCTACTTTGCTAAGAGGCATCTGAATTTAGCACACCTAAAACCAAACTCATGATTCCTCAAACCACCCTCACTTACCTTTCCACGCTTCCTTATCTCACTGAATTGTTCCTCTGGATGTTCAGGCCCCAAATTCTGGAGTCATGCTCAACTTTGTCACCTCACATCCTGCATTCATTGCATTCGTAAGCTCTCGGGGCTGTTCCTTCCAAGCAGTCTCCCAGCCCCGTGGATTATTGTCAGCTCTCCGCACGCACTGTGGCTCAAGGCTTACTGAGATGCCCTCACGCCTGGCCTCCGTGCTGCCTCTTTACCCCCTTCACTCTGCCTCACTCGCAGCTGCAGTGTGTTCCCTTCAGAAACAAGCCCTATCTTAACGCTCCTCTGCTCACCACCTACGTTGGCTTCGCATCTCTCTTAGAGGAAAACCACAGGTTTTGCCAGAGCGTAAGGGTCCATCTAATCAGAGGTGTCTGGTCCCACTCTGAGCTCGTCCCCCCTTTGCTAAGCCGATTCCAGTCACTCCAGCCTCACTGGATGCTCAGGCACTCCAGGCTTGTGCCTGCCATGGAAACTTTTGATAACTACTTACCCTGTCTGGAATGGTGTACTCTCCAAAACCACATATGTTGCTTCTTACTTCTTTCTGCTGTTCGCTCAAAATATCAGCTTATCAAGGAGGACCTCTCAATCTAGTGATTTTAAATGACTGATACATATTCCTAGATAACTTGTTCTACTTAAACAGATCTTCCCAGCTCTTATGATACTATGCATTTATTGATAAATTTTCTTTTTCCTGTAATCCCTACATATCCTAAAATCCAAAAGAACTGAGGCATGTCTGTTGTGTTAAGGTTGTGTCTCTAGCACATACAATAATACTAGAAACATAGTAGGTGTTCAATAAATATTTGTTAAATAAATGAGTGGGTAAATGAATCAAAACTATGCTTATTTCAAAAGAAATATTCTGCTGCCTCAGTTTTAAAAATCATTTAAATCTCTGATTTCTACATTGGTTGGTGATGCCTTTTTGCATTGTAATGATGCTTAGCTAGTGTTAAAATTAATTTTAGCAGACCATAAATATACAATAACATACCCATTTTTAACATATTCAGAAAAGGAAACAATAATTTGTGTCCACTGTCTTTGCATGATTTGAATCAGTTCTGTAACTCACTAACAGGGATACAAGTAGTATACAGACAGGATTTAATGGATGTTATTCTGTGTATACATAATCGTCTTTCCTATGCATCTGTTGTTGTTGTTTATTTATCCTTTTTAGGTATTGGAGATATAGTGAAGAAATGAAGACCATGGATCCTGGCTATCCCAAACCAATCACAGTCTGGAAAGGTATCCCTGAATCTCCTCAGGGAGCCTTTGTTCACAAAGAAAATGGTATGCAGCACACGCATTATGTGTTTCATGAGTTTGCTGAGTAAATGAATAATTTATCCTACTCGTTCATTGTGTTAAAAGATTAGATAGTGCCATACGAGGGCTATATCATATTTATATAAACTTTACTTCCTAACTTTGTGTTTAATATAATGCTCAAGATGTTCTTTAGCCTCAACCTATTTTAGTTTATTAAAAAGAGTATTTTAAAAAACTGAAGTGTTAATACCTTTAAAGTAACCTCACCTATTTCCTACTAAAATTCATGTAAAGATAGTAGTAACAGACATATGTGGGGCAGGACTTGATCACAAGAAATGTTTTTAATGTGGGCAGAGTCACAAAGACACCTAGTAATACAGCATGTTGAGGACTGTAATTTTTCATGTATACCTTTAGCTAATTGATACTCCTATATCTGTTGGTTGAGTTTGAACGTTTCTCTCCTCATTCAGAGATTAGTGTGAATGAACCATGATAATTATTCAAAATAAAATTATTCATAATATTCCAGGAAAAGGAAAGTGACATCAAACTGAAATATAGAGGGGAAAAAAAAACATATCTTCTCAAATGGTTTATAATAGCAACAAGAAAAAAATAACATTATGGGGGTACTAAATAGCATGAAAAGTCTATAACATATATGTAATGATAACCAAATAAACATCACTTGCAAGAGCAAAATTAAATGCATCTGGGGGAGGAAAAACCAGAAAAATTTAAGGAAGAAACTGCTGCTGCTGCTAAGTCACTTCAGTTGTGTCCAATTCCGTGTGATCCCATAGATGGCAGCCCACCAGGCTCCCCCATCCCTGGGATTCTCCAGGCAAGGAAGAAACGGGGGGGTATAAAAAAAATCAGTGCCGTCCGCTGAAAACAATGACTGACCATCAACAAATTGCCAGAGTGTAAACTAGCTTTGTGCTGAATGTACACTGCAGGACCTGAGACCCAGGATGATGCCCGTCAGAACAGCCAGACACAAACTGTGTTTGATCGTCGCTATATGCAATCTATACTACACTCTGTGTGATGATGTCCCACAGGTAAAACACTGTAGGCAGAGGCTCAGTCAGAAAGAATCCTGAAGCCTGACCATATAGTACTGCCTGGAATTGCAGTGCGCTGTGTACTCCAGTTCAGAGAATCAAAGGACCAAATTAAATACAGCCTGTGTGTGACAAAAGCAAAGCCCACAGCAGAGGACAGACTGAGCTGAAACATGTCTGTTTAAGATAAAAAGGAAATCATTAAGAAAACAATGGAAGTCACATAAAGGAATAAAGTCACATAAAATAAAGGAAGTCACAATGCAATCAAACTGGAGGCTGTAAAATCATATCAATAATATGGCAAAAAAAATTTGACAATCTATGCAAATACAAAGGACAAAGAAGTGAACAAAGTTGAAAGATGATCACGTGGAAAGCAGAAAACTGAGATCATGCCCCCAGAATTATAGCTGTCACCAGGAATCTAGTAGAGAAAGGAGACTTCTTGAGGTTAAAGAGGGTTGTTTCAGACCAGGTAAAACTGACTCCAGCTAACATTTACAGAATACCTAGCACTGCTCTAGTCTGCCCTCAATAAAAGTCATCACACACTACACAGAAATACATGCAAAGAAAATTATACCCATATCTTACCAGTGATTAAGCATAGCAAGTTTGATAATAGTTTCTAAAATTTCTTCCCTCTATTAATATTCTAAAATGAGTATAACTTTTATAATAAATATAACTTTAATAATTATTTCAAAAGATTGAAAAAGTGCACATAATCTTAATTCCTAGCATATTAACTGTTTTTATTTTCCCTGTTTCTATTCACAAGGCCACTAAAACCTGAGATTTGATACAGGTTCTCCGGGAATAAACCATAATTGTATAAAAATAACAAAGAAATATTCTTGCTGAATCTTGCCCCATGGTTTTTCACATTCTTGTCCATCTGAAAATGACATTTGTTTAAGATAAATGTTTTTTTTTTTAATTCAGAGTTTCATGTTTTCTTTCCACATAGTAAAGAATAACTTTGTAAAATACTGGCAAAAAAGCAAAGCATGTTGGAAAACCATTGCTTCCAACTGACAAAAACCACAGATGAAACTCCAACACATCTTTGTCTTCTGTACCTTACCGAGTCTAGCCCTCCCTCTAATATCCTTAAATATCGAGCTCACTTTTGATTTTTTAGGAATGCTTGCATATTCTTTTTGTACACTCACCCTTGCACTCAAAATCCCACAGTACAGGCGTCAATTTGCACGCCCATCTGCTGTCACCTGTGGTGTAAATTCCTCACGTGCAGTTGCACAGTAACCAGCCAATAAACGTTGACATTGATTTGACCCCTTTTGTTACTCTACACATTCATCCCATAAACTGAAGGGAATCTCCTATTTGTTTGAAACTCTTGTTCTGCAGGGTAGCAATATTAATCAGTCTGGAAGGTCTTAGCGTAGATAGTTGACCAATAGCAAATTCTCCAATTTTAATTCTCTACTCAAATCTCATACTTGTGCTCTTTAACCTTGAAATTTTACACAATTTCTTCCCTTGTTTGTTATAGGAGAGCTAGCTCAAATTATTGAGTAAGCACATTCATATTTATATTTAGACTTGAAGTAATTCCCTATAAGGGTAACATATGCTTGACAGTCATAAAATCAGAGATGATACAGTAATGAAATGTTTTCTCTAATTCTTCACCCTTCCACCATGGTAGGAGTTTCTTCCTATGGATCATCTCATGGTAGTTTTCAAAGGAAAAAAAAATCCCCAAAAGCTTAATCTTGAGCTATAGATTTTTGAAGTATATTTTCATATTAAGGTGGAATATGCCCTCCTTTAATACCAATGCCTATTGATAGTAATTTTGCCACCTTGACCAATGGAATGTGAATATGTGGTGCTGTTTACCGAGTTCCCACCATCTTTCAACTGTGCTACATAAATTAGTTATCTAACTTCATTGCCCAACACGAATACCTCCTTGCCTCATTTATAATTACTTATAAAAGAGAAAACCAACATCAGCTAGTTTAAGTACTTACTCATGAGCATGAAATTGGTAGTATATGTCTAAGGGTTGAAACTAGAACATTCTAGCCTCACTGAATTGCTCTAATACACTCTTTCCAAAGAGGAAAAGCTAAACCATCTTCTCCTACATTTTATCATTAAGGTAATTTACAGTCTGTCATGTCAGGCTAAATTTTTCATTTTGTCATATTTGATATACCTCAGGTTTTCTTAAAATGTAGTTTCCTAAGCCATCAGCATCCCAATTTTCACCTGTAACTATTCTTAGTTTAATAATTTCTTATTTTCCACTTTATTTTTAGCCTGCCCCTGAAAATAGCTACAATAATCCAAAGGATATTTGACTTAAATATAGTGAAATTACTTCTTGCTATTGACAGTGTTTTAAGCAATGGCATGATTTTTCTTTATCATTTACTAAAATTATAGTGAATAATCACTGCAATTACCCACCTTCAAATCTCGAATTGCTGTCAAGCCCCACCTCCTAGGTATTTTATATTCACTGCTTATAAAATGCAATTTTAAGGTTAATACAAAATTCTACTGTTAACACTGTTTCATTTTGTTTACTGATAACATGTCCACTTTTAGCCTGTTAAAAGTTTTGACTTGATTCTGTTGGTTTATTAATTCTCTAATCCATTCTCACTCTCTGGTAAAATCTGTGAGTGGGATTCAAGCAAACATTTTCACAAGATTCAGTTAATTATTCACATTTATTGAACATTAAGTATCCTCTTACTAATAAATATATGAGTGGAAAACAGAGAGAACACATAGGTACTGCCATGCAGGATCATCTATGAAGTTGTAACAAGACAGCCGTGGTAGACCATGTCTCCTTACATTTTAGGATTAAGCAATAGAACAGTCACCAGTGAAAACCAATCAAATACAGGAGAAAAAAAGCTCATCAAGTAATTCATTACAACCTCACTGACTTCTTTCTCAGAATTTCTCAAAAGTGATAATTCAGGTAAGAATTAATCTCAAATTTCTACTCTTAGTAAGCATATCTACAAGATTATAAATCAAAGTTACTCACAAAAGAAGAAAAAATGAGTACATAAATTTTCTTCAACCCACTGACATTTCTTAAAGGGTAAAAAAGAAACAAATCATTGAATGAGATGAATTTTTCAGGATCAAGGTTGGACAGATTTCTATTATTCTGCTGATGAGACTTCTTGTCTTTAATAAGTGTATTCAGTTCAGTTCAGTCTCTCAGTCGTGTTCAACTCTGCGACCCCATGAATCTCAGCGTGCCAGGCCTCCCTGTCTATCACAAACTCCCGGAGTTTACTCAGACTCATGCCCATCGAGTCGGTGATGCCATCCAGCCATCTCATCCTCTGTCGTCCCCTTCTCCTCCTGCCCCCAATCCCTCCCAGCATCAGGGTCTTTTCCAGCGAGTCAGCTCTTCGCATGAGGTGGCCAAAGTACTGGAGTTTCAGCTTCAGCATCAGTCCTTCCAGTGAATACCCAGGACCTATCTCCTTTAGGATGGACTGGTCCAAGGGACCAGTCCAAGGGACTCTCATTGACAAGTGTATTAGCAAACTACAATTCTACTGTATATGGAGTGTGTTAATAGTGTAAAATTTGACATGCAGACCAAATGATAAATATGAAAATACAAACTTCTGAATTTTTTTATGACACCCAGCAGTTTTCATAGTAATTAGCTTTGACTAAAAGATAAGGACACTTTCAGCTGTTGGCTTCCGATTTACAAATGTAAGAAGTTTGTTCACCTGTTTTGAATGTCTGATTAATTCTAGATCAATGCTATTATTCAACTATGATCATTGAAGATACTGTTATTTGGCAGGCCCTCAACATTTCTTTATCCAGGTTTTTGAGTAATTACATTGGCTTTCATTAACATGATCAAATACCAGCTCCCTGCAGAAAAATTTGAATCTACACACACGAGTTTTCACTTGGCAACTTGTTCTGATTACAAAACTGCCCTTCAAATCTAAAAGCAACAGCCAATTTTCATGGCATTGAACAGAATGATTTCTAGAGTGAAGTGACCTGAGGTGACGATCAATCCTAGCTGAAATTTTTTGAACAGATGTCAGAGGTGTTGTTGTTATTGTTGTTGTTGTTAGTTTAGGAGTGAGATCTATCACAACCTGTGATGTTGAACCAAGCAGTATTCCTTAAAAGATGGAAATCTGCAAGGGACCTAGTCTTAGAAAAATCTTTAAGATTCAGGCTCTAAAGCTAGACCAAGATTTAAATCCTTTTTCCAGCAGTATTGGGCATATCATTTTATCGCTGAGCTTCAGTATCTGTGCCTGAAAAATATAGGGATCTCCTGGAGAAGGAAATGGCAACCAACTCTAGTGCTCTTGCCTAGAAAATTCCATGGATGGAGGGGCCTGGTGGGCTACAGTCCATGGGGTCGCAAAGAGTCGGACACGACTGAGCGACTTCGCTTCGCTTCACTTAATTCTACCCGACAGGGTGTTTATGAGAATTAACAGATGTCATTTACTAAGTATTTGGCTCAATGCTTCTTCCATAGTAAGTGATTATTAATATAAGAAAAACTCTCATTAGTGATTATTAACTCAGAAAGTAGGCATACTGTTCAAAATCGGATAGCTCCCAAAATATAGTTTTTAAGTGATTATAACATTAAAACCTTTCTTTTTAGTTTGTTGAATTTTATCTCAAAGCAAGAATTAAAGTGAAGTCACAAAGAAACTTGACATGAAGAAACTATGGACAGAAAGAAAAACCTGGACTTGTTCCTGGGAAAAACAGCAAAAGTTAAGAGAAAAGTCCTAAGAAAAACACATGTATTTGTAGTTTAACGTCACAAGTTTACAAGTCTGTTATCTGCATCCATAATATTTTGGAACACAAATTATATGTGTTGCTAAGTTATCTGAGCCTTCTACATCCTACCACCTCCTCCTCCATGAAATATAGGTTAGCTGGAAGTTTTAAAGATAGAATTATAGATTTATTTACACTCTATTAATCCTTTACTCTAAAAGGATTAATAATGGCTTTTGAAGTTCTGTAAAATATAGCTAGATGATAAAAATTTAACCTAGTCTATAGTAAAGTTAAAGGAGAGGCAAAATGGGCATGACCTAGAGCTGAAAATGAGATTACTGCACAAAATACAATAAATATATATTTAATTATTAAAATTCCTAGCAGACCAAAGAAATCATGTCCAGTTTCATGATTTATGTTTTCTTATGATTTCTTTCCCAAATGACAAAACAAACTTGTTTCTTAACAGGAGTACAACTATTCCCAATCTTAAGATGATTAGAAATTTCCCTTGAACTATTTTACAGTGATGCTTCCTTTTAATGTATTATGTAATGTCCTCAATAGCTGCATTAGGGCTAACAGGGCTTCTGTTTATAAGGCTGTTTCAGTATCATTTAATACAGGTCGGTACGCTCACACTAATGTGTAATTCTGCAATTCTATAAGCTAGCAGCGGAGTTGATGTGTATAGCATGGGCTTTTAACAACTCTGTATCAATAGTATTTCTTTCTCCCTGTTGAGCCATCACTAGGCATTTGCGGGTCCAGTTTCTGGACCACAACAGCCAGATCCATATCAACAGACAGCTGAGCTGGGAATAGGGTTGTCTTCCTATAAAAGTGGAGTGGCCTTAACATACATCTTTTAAGTAGCTTGTTTATTTACATTTCTGTATGTCTACCCGTTTACAGATAAGTGATTCCTGTATGTGTGTTTCCGCCCACCCAGGCTTTACCTATTTCTACAAAGGAAAGGAGTACTGGAAATTCAACAACCAGATACTCAAGGTAGAACCTGGATACCCCAGATCCATCCTCAAGGATTTTATGGGCTGTGATGGACCAGCAGACAGAGAGAAGGAAGGACACAGCCCGCCAGACGATGTAGACATTGTCATCAAACTGGACCACACAGCCAGCACTGTGAAAGCCATAGCCATCGTCATCCCCTGCATCTTGGCCTTATGCCTCCTTGTTTTGGTTTACACCGTGTTCCAGTTCAAGAGGAAAGGAACGCCCCGCCACATACTGTACTGTAAACGCTCTATGCAAGAGTGGGTGTGAGGGAGGGTTTTTTCCCTTTCTTTCTTTTCTAGGAGTTTGTGGTAACTTGAGATTCAAGACAAGAGCTGTTATGCGGTTTCCTAGCTAGGAGCAGGCTTGTGGCAGCCTGGTTCGGGCTGACCTTTCAAACCCAGAGGGTTGCTGGCCCCGCGCGTGAGTGGAAATCACTCATGGGGAAGCTTCCGTGATGGACAGTATCTGCTGGTCTTCAGTCCTTTGTCTGTCTCTGTCCTTCGGTTCTAGGCCTTTCCTCTGCACGCTCAATGCCCAGTTCATTTCCAGGATTACCTAAAGAGGAAACAGAAGAAAAGGTTCTTCTTAAAGGTTTCTAATATTATGTTTTGTTTTGTTTTTCTGACGTCTGAGCCCATTTCTGGGGGGAGAAAAGCAAAATGGAAAACCCACGCATTTTTGCTTCATAGCAAGAAAAAAGAAAAGGCTAAACAAATAAAACCCACCATTGAACTTTCAGGAAAGTGTGAAGACCCAAAACAGCTTCGTCTCCAAAGAAGATAGCTCTCTGACTGCTATGGGTAGTCTCCTATGCTTCATTTTTGTCAGGTGGGAGACCTGGAATACACATGCAGGACTTTAGACTGTTGGGACGGCCATTTTCCAACAAACAAGGGGCCAAAATATCTGCAATATAGTAACAGCCTTAATACTACATCCATTTTTCATTTTATACAGCTGTTCTCAGCTATGTCTTCAATGTTTCATCACATTTATATTCACAGCTACATTCAGATGGGACCTTTTGATTGTTTTGAAGTGTTTCCAAGCCCCTTCCTGCCACCTCAGCCCGACATCATTGTGATAATCTCCCCGACTTGTACTAGGCCATTGCCCCAGGCCTTCCATGGGTCTGTCAGGAATATTCATTATAAGGGGAACTAGAAGCAGTATGTCCTTAAAGTGGTTTAAAGTGACAGTCGTTTTCTAAGAGTATGTGATGCTAGTACTATATTGGTGTAACCCTTTGAGAACTATCAAATCAGCTTTCAGAGTCTTAGGATCTGGTAAATTAGAGAAGTGGGCAATGGTAAAAAACAGGCATAGGTTCAAGGAGTTCAGGTTTTTAAAACAGATATCCTATAGCCCCATGTAATTTTAGGTGATTTACAGTACTACATAAATGCATTTATAACAAACAGAAATGATGTTACTTGCCAAACATTTTCTGGCAAATAAAAAGGTATTTTATTAAATATCTTGTAAGAGTGAAATTTTATTTGAACCACTGATCATAACAGCCTGTCTTTTTTGTTGTCGTTGTCGTTGTTGTTAGACACACTGATTTTCTGTTTTAAAATCCATTGCATGAAAAGTCAGTTTTGCCAGGGAACATGACTTTAGCATTGCCATCTTACGAATGAATTAAAATGATGACTCTGAGATTGCATGAATATACTCCAGTGTATTAGCTATTGCATGTTAACCATAGTTCTCAAAGGGTTAGTGTGGCTTCTGGCATTTAGCCATCCATTTGATCGCTGACAGAGCCAAGAGACCACCAAAGCATCTCATTGTTGAGTGTAATTTGTCCTCACAGCAGTATTGTCATTTTCATGTGACCTGCAGAGCAGGTTTGTATCAATATTTTTTTCCTAGAGAAAAGTCAGCAACTGACAGACCTCTTAATTGATTTTTTTAGGAGCTGCTTCTTGCAGTGAAAGGCTTTACAGCCACTGGGCTGTGAACTTATTAGAGATGGTCAGAAGGAATGCACCCCATGAGTCAGACATTGGCTTTGTGTGAAAGCCAGCTTTTGAGGGGATTAGCTTTTGAAACAATGAACAGCTTGCCTTGAACTTGATTACTGATCTGTTGACTGTCATTAACAACTTAAACATTATCTTCTGTGAAAATTTTCCTTGAAGAGTCCTGTTCTATGTCTTTGCCCTTTGACCTTTAACTTGCAAACTGGCACAAACTGAAGGAAATTTGGTCTTGCTTCTCCACTGGAGTGTTAATTGACCTCTAAAATCCTAATAAGCATGAGCTGTTTCCTTAGAGAGAAAAGGCGCGTTGATGGTGGATCCGCAGATGGACATGTTGCTCTTTACATGCACACTTTAAAAATGCCCTAAAGGTAGAAGTGACTTTTAATTTTCCTTTAACATAATTTCAAGTCTAAATTCATCATTTTAGTACAAATATAAAACTATGGGGTTAAAAAAAAAAAACCTCAAACTACTTGAATGGCCAGTGTGGCTTTTATATAAAGCAGGAATTTTATACTAGTGAAAATTTCTTACTCATTTACTAATGATACACATTTCCAGATGATTTTAATGAGTGTGGGTATATATTCTTATTTGGAAATGGATAGTTTGGCTGCCTTGAATTTGTATTTATACTCAACATAGCATGAAAATTAGAATGCCTTTCAGTTAAACTACATGTTTATAATTCGGTTGGGAAAAATATTTTGTAATCGTGGATGGCATGTTGCAAAGCCTTGCAGACTGTTATTTCTTACAACCTAAATGTAAAATGAGACTGGGAGAAAAGAATAGTTTAAAGAAAGAAGAATTGCTAGTGACTTTACAGCAAAACATTATGCAACAGCAGACTGTATTTTGACAAGATTCTAATGGAGATTATATATGTGAGGGCCAAGAAGCAAGGGGAGAGACCAGCATGAGCCCTGTAG
Organism: Odocoileus virginianus; assembly: GCF_023699985.2. NCBI lineage: Eukaryota > Metazoa > Chordata > Mammalia > Artiodactyla > Cervidae > Odocoileus > Odocoileus virginianus. The sequence goes on from NC_069688.1 coordinate 59,532,226, forward strand.
CTTTACTTTAGTGCTTCCATTCTAGAGGACGCTGGTGTTATAAGGTCAGTCACTGTTACTGAGCTTGAAGGAAGGACCACATACATAAGCTCATTTATATGATATTTGCTTGTGGGTGGGTTTAATGTTTTTCGGACCTTGATGCCAAGAAAAAAAAAAAAGACTGGAAATTGTATTTTGCTAAAGACTGAAATGAGGAACTATGTCATTTGAGGACATATGTAACTCATTGAGGAATTCCATCAACCTGCATTGAAAATTGATTTTTTTTTCCCTCTAAAATGAGAAAGAAACTAAAGAAGCAATCTTTGGCCTCTTTACTCATTTTCACAATATCCTGATTCATTGTAAGACTATAAATATATAAGGGCTAGAAAATAACCATAGCATTAAGAAGAGAAAGACTCTATCATTATGCTTGCATTCTGGAAACATCATGGAAAAGTGTTGGGTCATATTTTTTTTCAAAATGAAATGAGATTTATGTGATAAGAAAAGGCATATATAGCTAACCTCGTAATTAGAACTTTGAATTTTCAGGCCGTGAGATTACAAGAGATAAGAAAACATTAAGTATGACATATCACAAACATTGGGGTTCTATTTGCTTATTGTACACCAGGCACTTTGTATGGTTGCTAACTCTACTTTCACTTGGGGTTTGGAGAAAATGTCAATCTTAATGGAACAGTGGAAGGGAGGGTGAGTAATTGGTCTAGCACACTGATTCAAAACCAATGTGAATAATAAAAACAGTTTAGTATCAATAGAGGTATACACCCAGCAAATATTTTTCAACATTCTATCACTGATAATATGGAAATTTCAGACCTAGGGTTTCCTAAGTTGAAATGAAAACACATTCACAATCGCAAAAAAGAATTCGCTTTCTGTTTCATTATTTCTCATTACTTTAAATACAAATGTAAACTAAGTAATGTTTTTACATAAATTAACTATAGAGTTTACAATTTTAGCCAAATATTATTTTTCTATATATTATTACCTGGACTGAATGAAATATTAAAATAGCCAATCAGTCTGTATTCTCTATAAAGCAGTAAATCCACATCAGACATGTGGAGGTGGTTGTGCATTTAACTGTTATAGAACAAAGTTGTCTTTGACATGGCACCAGAACGGGTGATTACGGATGCTTTTTACAATCACAAAGATAATATGGATAAGTTAGAGACCATCATATGATACTAGCAAAGACAAATTCTGCTTCAAATCAGAGGGCAAGGCTTTTCTGAGTCAGATTGTAATAAATTACTAAGTAATACTTTACAAAATAATTACTAAGTAATAAAGGATAGAGACTGATTTACTGAAATGAGAAAATTTTACTTCTAATATTCAAATTGCTTTTCATCTTTTTCTATTGGCATATAATTTGTCATATATGATATACTTGTTTTTATTCACTTTCTATGGGTGATTTAAAAAAACACAGTGTGGTGGATGAGAACATTGCCCAACTTCACTGACAATTCCAATACCTGGGTGATGTGTACATACTGGATCCTAGGGATAGTAATAGAATACTTTTCATTTCTACATATAGGCTGGTGTCTCTAGGATGCTACAAATACACATCCATGCTTTGTGGATCTTATAGTAGAATATGCAGTGTGTCCGTATTGACTAAACTCAATGTGCTACCTGAAGAGAAATGGATATTATAATCAAATAGACTGAAAATAATCTTTTAACACAAAAGTCATGAAAATAATCTTTTTTTTTAAGTTTTGGAATTATTTCCAGAAACTAATAAAGCAGTGATTTATGATAGTATTGAATCTGTGAGACTATAACATATACTGAGAAAACCTTGTAGCTGGTGGTGAAATCTTTTTCAGTAAACATAGCAGAGAATTCATTTAACTTTTGATTCTCTCAAGAACACATTCCAAAATATCAGATGTTAAACCAGAACATACTATCTAAACCCAAAATGTTGAATTCAGATGATGAGCCATTACAAATAGCAGTGAGTCTAGTCTTATGATATTACAAAAGATTTCATGTCAATATCTAACCATTACATTGCATCTCACACACCTTCATGATTTATTTATTTATGATGTGACTTATGATCACAGTTTATAACTGCCAGAGCATATGTATCTATGTTACAGAGTCTATGTTGCCTAGTAGAGAACCATAGCTTCAGCAAAGAAGTTATATTTAAAAAGTTAGAGCTTCCTAAAGAGAAGAAAAACTTTGTAATAACGAATGCAGCAACCAGGCATTGCACCGCACTATAAATATGAATGCTAAATTTCTTAGCATAGAAGTGAAAGAAGAGGAAAAACGAGTTTTTGTAAAATATACAAAACATCCTACCACATTCTTTAATACAACTGGAAATTTTACTTTAGCCAGTGTAAAAATAGTAGAACCATGGAACTTCAAGCTCTTCACAGAAGTGATGAGCAAGTGATATATCAATGTATATAATTAGACATTGGTTATTAGCTGTTACCCTGCATAAATACATCTGGTACTCATGCATTGCCTTCTAGGCTAAAAATGTCAACGTTAGATGTTCAGTAAACTCAATTGGAAAGATCTATATAATACTAGAATTTCCTAAGAAAAGCCATGTCCCTAGGATAGAAATTTACCTCAGTAATCATATAACACAGAGCACTTGGCACAGTAGCAAAGGCGTTGCCTTAGTGTCTCGTCTCATCTGATTGTAAGCGTTGTCTTTCACGTTCTACTCACATCATTTTTCATTTGTTTCCTTTGGTGTAATTTTGAAATGATTCTGATATATTTCAGGTCAAATAACACCCAGTTGCAAATATCTCTTGCAACATTTTATACATATATCTACTTTGAAATTTAAACCAATAGTATATAAAGCCTAAGAATGAACATTGATTTGACAAATTCAGAGAAATGGGGTGTAAAACAGATGTAATATTGCAAAATTTCTGTCAATTTTCTGGTATAATACTGAAGTATCAGCCTTCAATTTCTAAACACAATTGTGGGCTTATAACTGGATGGGGCATGTATTATTTTTTAGAACAAAGCTAATTCTTTACATGAAGTAAGATATGAGATCATGAGTGCTATAGTGCAGTTCCTCAGGCACTTGTAACTAGAGCTCTTTAAAGAAAATGAAGGTGTAACCAGTACTTCATGTTTAGTCCATAAGTATAAAAAGGTACATGTTCTGAAGTTTTATGAAGATAATTCTGAAGATTTATGAAGACTCTATGCTTTTTCGTTTTAAAGAGCAGCAGGCCTTAAAATGTGTCTTGCTAGCTTTGGACTGGGCATAATGTCCAGGTTTGCACGAGCCCCTTTTACATCCAGGAGCACACTGGACGATATAGGACAAGCACATCGTAAACTAGAATGTTTTGCTGACGCACTTAACTATGCCTTGTCCTCTGCTACAGAACTGGATCTACGTGCCCTTGAGAAGGGAGAAGAAAATCAGTTAAATATAAATATGAAAAGACAATAATTGTATTATGTTAGATCATGTAGCTTCAGAGAAAGATGTTACTTACTCTCATTTTGTATAGAAAAACTGGAAGGAGAGAATGGCAAACATGAATGAAATAATTCACTTTTAGACTTACCAAGATGTTTCTTGAGTATCTTCTCCACTTGTCTTATCCATGAACAAATATCATTCACAACACAGACATTTCTGTAGCACTTGATCTGTAGTTAGATTGGATCCCAGAAGAAATACTTCTGGACACAGGCCTTTTTATACATGCCTCACGTAAGATGAGCTTCAGTGAGATATGACTGCATGGTAGGATGCTTTTTCCTAGGATAGGCTATGGTGCTGCTTGAACTTGCCACCTTTATTTGAATGTATGTTTCTACATTGGCCTGTCTTGCCAAGATATAGATGAATAAAGCCTGGTGTGAGCTGTTAATTTGACAAGTCACTAGAATGCATGTTTCATTTGCTCCTATGTAATGTCAATTTGATCTTGTTCCCATTCTATATACTGACAACCCAGTTGTGAAAACATGCTTTTTCTTGAATGAATCATTCAACCCTTAAATCAATGTCATAATTTTGCTACCACTGAAATATCATAGAGGCCACATTTTTGACTGTCTTCTCACAACTCTTTAGTATATAATATTGCTTGGGTATAAGTAGGTTTTTAATTATTTTTGTCACTTCTTTTGTATCTGATTATTCCTTTATATATTCCTGAATACAAAATTTGACAATTCAGTTACTTTTTTAATTCAAAAAAAAAAAAAAAACAAGAACATGATTTGCAAACAAGTATGTGTGCCTGATTTTTCTCTTCCTTCAATTTTGAAGTGTTTGCTTGCTTTTGTCACCCCAAAATACAGATGGTTGGGAGGGATATATTATTTTGTGCTGTTCTGTACAGTCTATGCCTATATTTGCATTCCTTTCTATTTCTACCTTGTCCACCCCCTTTCTAAACAGATTTGATTTTCCCTTCCCTTTGTGAAAACCAGAAATGAACAGAATTGTACATCATATGTGGTGCCCTGAAAATGTTTGTCCCTTACAAGTTTCATGCAAAAACTTAGTCCCAGTAAACTTCACACATCTCCCAATCTCGTACATTGGACTCTAAATTTTCTAGAGTTATTCCCCTGAGAAAAGTGAAATGCTGAACATGAAGGCTGTTGTCTGTTGATAAGCCAGCTAAGGAAGTTTGCTTCTGGTGACTGTATCTTAAATATGTAGGAAATAAATACCATAATACAGTGTTCCTTTTAAGGAACATAATGAGTGCATGAATACCTAAAACTTCAGTTCTTTGGTCTATATCCCTTTATGTGTAAATGACATATATATTAAAAAGAGAGAAAATAAGATATTAAGAGGTGTTATAGTGGCAGCTTTTTGCTGCCTTGGTTTCGACTGCATCAGCATTTCTATTGTGGACCTCCGTTTTCAAGAGTTTGAGAGACTCGCCCATAAAATTGTGCTTCAGGTGTAAAAGTCTTAGGTCTTCCCTGGTGACTCAGAGAGTAAAGAATCTGCCTGCAGTGCGAGAGGCCTGGGTTCGATCCCTGGGTCGGGAAGGTCCCCTGGAGGAGGAAATGGCAACCCACTCCAGTGTTCTGGCCTGGGGAGTTCCCATGGACAGAGGAGCCTGGTGGGCTACAGTCCAGTGCATTGCAAAGAGTCGGACACGACTGAGATATTTTTTTTAGATATAGAATTTTAAAACAATATATCTTGTTTTATATTATAGGAGGGAAATAAATGAAACTAGCTATTTCAATTTTGTGCTGATATAGCTTTTAATGAACTTAATTTTTTAGTAAAACATAAAATCTAACTAGTCCATAGTCTACTGATGGTTTTTTAAAAGAATCAATTATTGACATAGAGAAAATTGCCTGCTTTGTCAGTGTAGTAACCTATCTTCAAGATATTTTAAAACTTGTAATCTATATTAATATTGCTTGATTCTAACAGTGGATCAGTATGATAATGAATGCAATTTATGCCATCCATATGAGCTATCTGGTAATAAAGATTTGGAACTATATGGCATAATTAGTAAACATATATATATATTTCTATATATATATATTTACTAGGTAGATTATGGAGGGTAAATGCCCATAAGTTTAGTTTGTCAAGTAAATACCATATATATTTTAAAAAAATTGCACAGACATTTATCTTTCAGAGTCAAAATTATATGCAAGCAGGTGCAAAGAAGACTTGTCTCTTGGGTAAACAATACACATTTTATAGCTTATAAAAATCATTTCTATATTGTGGTGATGGGAAATTAAAAGGATTTAACACATAAAATTATTGCAGATTTTATTTAAATAGAATTAATCTGTGAAGCAGAGAGAAACTATGAAATGAAATATTTAGGTCATTTTGTTTTGGTTTCTGACGATACTTTACCTTTATTTTCAGTCCCCATGATATTCTCAGTTTTGGAGAGAGCATTGAAATCTGACTTTGTCGGGATTGTTCACATTACACTCGATTTCATTAAGTTTTTGATAATATATAGTCTTCTGTGTGCAAGGAAAGAAATAACACATTTATTTGCTGAATGAGTTGTAAGGTTTACAAGTTCTTAGTGATTTTTTGCCTACACAGGATTCTATACATTTATACCATCTTAAATCTGGCATATATATATATATATATATATATATACACACACACATATATATATATATTTCAGATAGCTTCTACTGACAAACACAAAGCTTGTTTGTGTGCAAATATAAGGCTAAATAAATGGTGCTAAAGTGTATTATGACTGTCAGATATAATCAGGCAAACTTTTGTGGTGCTTAAATTAATTTTTTCATTGATTTATTGATCAATGCATTGAACAGTGTTTATTATTCACAAGCTGTCTTTTACTGGTAAATCAGGCCTCATAGCACATTGTTAATAAAATGGTTGACTAGTCTATGTAACAGCTCACCAAGCTATTATCTCTTTAACTCCTTAATAATGTTGCATCATTAAAGGTCAAGGGATCATAATATTAATCTCATTGCTGTAGACCATTAACATGACTGAACTTTTCCACAAAATACTTATGTTTACAATGCTATAACCCTTTGACTGCTGCGGCAACCTTTAACCACGTAAATGTCACAAGCTGGAATCATCAGCATGGTTCTTGCCATGGCAATCAAAGAGTTAAGGGCTGTGCAGTGATTTGTTTTATATTTATTAATTTATATTTATTTTGTTTCCATTCAAGAAGGGGGTTTTGGGTGGGGCAGTTTTTGTCTGCTGTACGTGTCTTAACCTAGGGAAGGGTTAAATGGCTTTTTATACTATTGCCTCTTCTGTGTTTGCCATCAATTCATTGTGTTGTAATTTAAAACAAAACTGTCAATAAATAAGAGAACAGAAAATGGTTCACAGACACTGTGGTTTTACTCAATGAATGATTTACATATGTTTATGGTGATATATAGCAGTAGCCTTTGCTATCTGTGTCTTCCTAGTTGATATAAAACAACATAAAGTAAGAACTCTAAAGAAATTTAGGCCAAAATCTCCTGTGTGGTTGCTTGAAATAGTAAGTATGTTAAACTGGCCACGTCAAGTAGAGCATTGTTTAACCACTAACTAGATGCCTATGACTGTGACCAAGAACAAATGCAGGAAGTATTACTAAAGCAGATGTATTTCAGGCAAGTAGCCATGTACATAGAATATGCTAGGATTTGACTACCACTTGATAAAAATAAAAATTGTGCTTTGGATAAGAGAGTACAATTTATTGATTAAAGTCATACATCATGACTCTAAGTAAATTTAATCAAACAAGTTAATATTTATATCAAAAGTCTTTGGCAGAATCCCATTTAAGGATTTTTTTTTCCCTTCCTTTTTCTTTAAAAGCTAGGGCTACAGTAAAGAGTCCAGGGGGTTGGAAAAGATTCCAACATGACTTAGTAACTAAACAACAAATGAAATAGTGACCATGAATAGACTAACAGAGAGAAAGCGAGAGGGAAGATAAACGTTTTCATATTTAATATTTTAATGAATTGCTTTTCTTAGAATATCCAGTAGGTACATGTAACCAATTGTCTAAGCAAGTGTTTCCTAAGACGCAAATCTGACATGTATCATTAGTTCTAAAAGGTCATCTGAATTTTAAGAAGAATTAGGAAAGCATATTAGGAATAAAGGAAAATGTGCTCTGTCACACAAAAATCAAGGTGCATCTGTGCACCAAAAAGTTACTGTTATAAACTTCAATACATATAGAAAAGAGGAACTCTGAAGCAGTGTACTAAGGAAATCCCAGGAGTATAATTTCTGAAATAAGAGACTAGAAAGGCTGTTTGCATTGTCTTTGAAATCTTCATCTAGGATGAATCTCTGGAATTTTGGAGATCTTTCTCAAAGAGTTTAAAGAAGTACTTGCAAATAAGGGTGGTTGTGCTTTTGGAACATGTCAGCATATAAACACCTACAAAATTTAGTCATCCAACAATATAGTTTATTTTTATTTGTAGAAGGCTTTCAAATAAAAGATAACCTTTATTTTTACAAGGCTATTAAGGATATGTAACCATAAATATCAAGGTGAAAACAAGAATAAATCTCCCTTGCTTTTACTATCAAAGAGAGAAAAAAAGTTATAAACATAAATCTTATCTAGTAGGTTTGTTTTAATATCTGAATCATTAATCTGAATCATAAGTAATGATATCACTTATCTTACAATCAAAGACCAAATTGGAATACTATATTTTGGAGAAAAATCAAAATCAAAATCAGGGTTTGAGAACCCTAACACACCTAGCACACTATAGAAATGTAAATATAATATATCACACTGAGTGATGTTTGCATATTTTATGTTTTTCGTAAAAAGCATCAAATGGGCATAGCTTTCGCCCGGTTTGATGCACCATCTTCAATCCAGTTATCTCCTGGACGCAGCACCAGCTCCCCCTTCCCCTCCCCCACCTCCATTTCCTCTTCTCCTCCACATACCTTCTACTTCCTCACTTTCGCTCCCTTAATTTCTCTATTCCTTGAAAGAAAAATTTCTGTCACTCCTTCACACCTTCCTAATGTGTTTTTTACGTCTTTTTTGTTTTTTTTACGTCTTATGATTTGCACTTCTCATGACTCTGTAAAATTACTTCCATTTAAATCACGTATTTATTACTTAATCTACTCTTTCTACTTCTCTCTTACTTGGCTTCTTAGCAGTACTTAATACTGATAATTACTCCGAGCAAAAGTATGTTATTCATACTTTTTCTGGAAGTCTTGAGGGTTGGTCCTATTTTTCATTGCCCAGAGCCCGATACAGTACCAAGTTCGTGGCCAGCCCTCTATAAATTGCTGGCTTCTAGACATTGGCTTAGAGAGATTTTTTTTCCCCTCATCATATATGTTTTTGAACTAGTTCTTATGAGTTTACATATGTCCCCATGTGCTCTTTTTTGCGTGCAATGTAACACCTAATGGAACTGACACAGTCGTCATAAAGTAGGCAGAAAGCTAGAAATATTCATCTATCTATATATGCATCCACCATCCACTTATTTGTTCACTCAACAGTATTGAGATCCAACTACATCCCAGGCATTGTAGGTATCAGGGTGAATCAGTAACTAAAGAGTCATTTAAGACATTAGACAATTAGACATTTAGGACAATTAGAAATAAATAGTATGTCATTACAAGTTTGATGAAGGAAATAAAGCGGTGAGGGGGCGATGTGCGGAACGGTAACCGTGTGCCATCTGAGTGGAGGAAAGGGAAAACTGAGGGAGTGAGGCATGCGTACATCTGAAGGAAGGGCCGGTGCCAAGGCCCTGGGGCAGGAACAAGCTTAATATGCTGCAGAGAGCAGACAGGAGGCCTTCTGGGGACAGCGGCGCCGTGCTCATGGAGACAGAGACCGGACTGTGCCTTAAGGAGCCTCGCAAGCCCGAAAGGAATGGTGTGCGATGGGCTGGCGAGGCAGGAGAGGATGGTCCGCAAAGGAGTACAACGCGGCGAGGCGGGGAGCAGGGAGGCCGACTGGGGAGGCAGCCGCGGAAGTCAACCGCAGGCAGAGAAGGTGGTAAGGAGGGCCAGGCTGGCAGCCAGGATGACGGCGAAGGTGGATGCCTGTGGATGCAGTCTGCAGGCTGGCGGGAAGCTGGGAACAGAGAGGGAGAGAGCCGGGAAGAATGGAGCTGCTGGTTTTTGCAAACAGAGCTGCTCTGGGAGCAGTAGGATCCCACTCTGGACAACTTTCTAACACCTGTGCTGTTAGAAAGATTCTCATTCATGATGTGAGTGATAACTAGATGGGTATAGACGTATGCAAAGATTATTGATCTGCGCACATACGAAGTATGCATTTTACTCTATGTACATTTTATCTCAAGGAAAAAAGGCTATTAAAGACCGGAAACAAAGCCCCTAAATTGAACTAACTGTGCTAATAGTTGCTGATGGGTCCAGAAAAGAAAAAAAAAAAGAGGGCTGAGAAAGGATCACTGGATTCAGTCCCTATATGTTCTTAACCTCTTTTCTTCTACCCTGTCTCATGGACCCTTATTCACAAGCATGGCTTCAGCTTTGTGAATGGGCTAGCTCATGAAACACAGATTCACCGTCTCCACCCACTTGCTGGACAAATTAATCCGGATTTTTCTTTAGTTTCCCAGATGCAGACCACTGAATATAAAACCCATCACCATCCTTTGTCTCCCATCAAAGTAAACATCCTTCACCTTGAATTATAACAGCATGAAATTTTCTTGATTATCCAAGAAAACACCACATAGTTTCGGCCTTCTCTTTCTCCCTTTCTTCACGTGCCCCCGTTAAACACTCGCCAAGTCTCTAAGTCCTATTTCTACAATATTATCGTTCCACATTCTCGAACCAACTTTCTAGCAGTCTTAGAAAGAAAAACATTGAGTAAAATCATTTGATTGCAAAATACAGTATTGTAAGCGGTTGACCTTGATTTGTTCCAAATCGTTCTTTTTTCAAAGCTCGCTATTATTACCATTATTGCTGTTTATAATCGCATTTATTTATTCTTGACTGTGGCGGGTCTTCATCGCTGCTCAGGCTTTTGTCTCGTTGCGGTGAGCGGAGGCTGCTCTGTCCTGGCGGTGTGCGGGCTTCTGGTTGTGGCAGCATCCCTTGCTGTGGGGTACCGGCTCTAGACGCGCAGGCGTTAGTAGTTGTGGCATCAGACTCAGTAGTTGTGGCTCCCATGCCCTTGAGAACCGGCTCAGCTCTGGCACACAGCTTAGTTGCCCTCGGCATGTGGGTTCTTCCAGGACCAGGGATCGAACCCATGTCCTCTGTATTGACAGACAGATCCTTTTATCACTGAGCCACCAGGGAAGCCCTCAAAGCTCTTTAAATGTTTCTCATCAAATAATAAAGAAAACCTCAAGTGTAGGATAATTTTTTTAAATATTCATCCTTTACTCCTGATAATCGCTTTTGAACCAGAGACTCCTTTAGCAACAGTAGCTGAGTGAAGTGGGAAGACCTGTGTTTTGGAGTCACTAGCATATAGCAGTTATCTGATTTTAAAGTATTCAAAATATCAGATCCTACTTTCTCAGATGTGTACGCAGACACTAAAGAAATATTTGCTTTTTTACTGTGAATTGGTAGGGAAGATCATCTTACAAATGAGAGATTATGATAAAATTTTCAAACCACAGTCATTTTGCCTATTCAGAGGGAAGTACAATCCAAATAGTTGCTAGTATTGGAGTCTAGTATTGGGTTCCTAGGACAGGGTGTCAACATAATGGTCGAGCTGGGAGGTAACCAAGAGATTGGTGACACAGATTCAAAAGGGAGTGAGCCCACTCAAGGACAGAAGAGACACAGATGAATTGTTCAAGACACAGTTGTTGTTTTTTTTTTTTTATTATTTTTTGCTTAGAACGATATCACTGGACCTTTACATTTACCTAACTTTCACTTTAGAATTCTAAAGATTTTACCCAGCTAGTGATGTGTGTTTGAAAGCTATTGGCACTTTTGGGTCAAACGATGGCATATAATTTCACTCCCTCCAAAGCGCTACTAAAAATGGAGGAAATGATTTGCTTTTCTAAGGCTTAGGAAAAGGGAGGACAAGTGAAAAAACAATAGCAATATTTGGGAATCTGAAAGCAGGTGGTTATCTGGTAACTTACCTGACAGACCCAAGGAAATCAAATTATAAACTGGCAGGAACAGAGAACCAGCCCTGTGTATCACTAGGACGGTAAAATCTATGGAAGTAAAAGCAACAAACACCTGGAAATAGGGTAAATGGAATTGACCAAATTAAGAAGGACCTGAAAATCATTCATAAGAATCAGTTAAATGCTCCAAATCCTGGGCAGTCCTCCTGCTTTCTCTCCCCAGCCCCAAACTCAAGGTTTATTCTGTGGAGCGGGTAAAAATGGTCTCTGAGTTGAGGGCTGCCAGTGTTCTATATCCTGAATCCTAGGATAAACAGATCTAGAGAGGAGAAGATCCAAACTGAAAGAGAATGGATGGCTCTAGCAGGTGGATACATTTGGTATATATATATACACGAAATAATGTAAAAAAGTGTAAATATATGTTTATGTACTTTTCTGTCTGGATGGTTTGTCCATTGGTGTGAGTGGAGTATTAAAGTACTGCACTCTTATTGTGTTACTGTAAATTTCCACTTTAATAGTTATTAGCATTTGCCCTATGTATTGAGGTGATCTTATGCTGAGTTCATATATATTTATAATTGATATATCTTCTTGTATTGATCCTTTGATAATTATGCCCTTCCTTATCTCTTGCAATGATCTTTATTTTAAAGTCTATTTTATTTGATATGAGTATTGTTACTCCCACTTTCTTTTGATTTCTATTTGAATGGGATATCTTTTTCCAGTCCATCATTTTTGGTCTGTTTGTGTCCCTGGGTCTGAATCATGTCTCTTGTAGACAGCATATATAGGTGTCTTGTTCTGGTAAACATTCAGCTAATCTGTGTCTTTAGGTTGGAGCATTTAATCCATTTACATTTAAGATAATTATTGATATGTATGACTCCAGTATTCTTGCCTGGAAAATCCCATGGACGGAGGAGCCTGGTAGGCTGCAGTCCATGGGGTCGCTAAGAGTTGGACACGACTGAGCGACTTCACTTTCACTTTCATGCATTGGAGAAGGAAATGGCAACCCACTCCAGCGTTCTTGCCTGGAGAATCCCAGGGACGGGGGAGCCTGGTGGGCTGCCGTCTATGGGGTCGCACAGAGTCGGACACGACTGAGGCAACTTAGCAGCAGCAGTAGCAGCAGCATGACCCTATTGCCATTTACTGTTTGGGGTTTGTTCTTTCTCTTATGTTTTCTATCTAGAGAAATTCCTTCAATATTTGTTGTAAAACTGCTTTGGTGGTGCTGAATTCTCTTAACTTTTGCTTATCTGTAAAGCTTTTGATTTCTCCTTTGAATCTGAATGAGATCCTCGCTGGATAGAGTAATCTTGGTTGTAGATTTTTTTTTTTCCCCTTTCATCACTTTAAGTGTTAATATATCCTGCCACTTGCTTTTAGCCTGCAGAGTTTTTGTTGAAAAATCAGCTTTTAGCCTTTTGGGATCCCCTTATCTGTTATTTGTTGCTTTTCCCTTGCTGTTTTACTGTTTTTTCCTTGTGTTTAGTTTTCATTAGTTTAGCTAATATATGTCTGGGCATGTCTCTCCTTAGGTTTATCCTATATTGAATGAGACTCTCTGGGCTTCCTGGACTGGGGTGGATAGTTTCTTTCCCATGTTAGGGAAGTATTTGCCTATAATCTCCTCCTTTTCTCATTCACTTTCTTTATTTCTTCTCCTTCTGGGACCCCTATAAATCAAGTGTTACTCTAATGTTGTCCCAGAGGTCTCTGAGACTGTCTCATTGTTCTTCATTCATTTTTTTCGTTCTACTCTGCCTAAGTTATTTCTATCACTCTGTCTTCCAGTTTACTTATCCATTCTGCCTCAGTTATTCTGCTATTGGTTCCCTCTAGTGTATTTTTGATCTCGATTGTTGTGTTGGTCATTGCTGATTGTCTATTCTTTATTTCTTCTAGGTCCTTGTTAAACATTTCTTGTATCTTCTTGATCTGTGCCTCCACTTTATTTCCAAGATTTTAGATCATCTTTACTATCATTGCTCTGAATTCTTTTTCAGGTAAATTGCCTATTTCCTCTTAATTTGTTTGCTCTTGTAAATTTTTACCATGTCCCTTCGTATGCTGCATGTTTCTCCATGTTTTCATTTTGTTTAAGTTGCTGTTTAGGGTTTCCTTTCTGCAAGCTAGAAGACTGTAGCTCTTCTTATCTGTGGAATCTGCCCCCAGTGGCTGAGACTGGACTAATGCCTTTTGAAGATTTCCTAGTTGGGGAACTTGTGCCTGTGTTCTGGTGGATGTAGCAGATCTCTGGAGGGCAATGCCATGTCTAGTACTATGTTTTGTGGTATCTATGGGCTTGTTATGACTTGGGGCATCCTGTCTGCTAATGGATAGGGTTGTGTTTCTGCTTTGCTGAAGGCTTGGTGTGAGGTGTCCAGCACTGGAGCTTGTTGGCCTTTAGGTGGGACCTGGTGTTAGTGTTAAGATGGAGACCTTTGGGAGACATCTCGCTGATTAATGTTCCACAGGGTCGCGAGTTCTCTGCTGGTCCCAAGTCCTGGACTCAGGTCTCCTACCAAGACTTCTCAGGCCATACAGCACAGGACACAAAAGCCAAGACTAATGATGAAAGCAACACTCAATAGCCAAAAACACTCAAAGAAACTCACACACTTACAAAGACAAGAGAGAAAAAAGAGGAAAAAAAAAAAGAATAAAAGCAGGAATAAAAAAAAAAAAAGAAAAGCACAGTCAAGCCAATAAACCCACCCATAAATGAAAATGAATAGTAAAAGCTAGCCTAGCAAAAATACAAAATCAAAAACATGGATAAAAATGCCACGTAACTAAAGAGTACTATAAAAATAGGGAAAAAATAAAATAAATTTCTTTTAAAGTAAAATGTTTTAAAAAATGTTTAAAAACTAAAAATTAAAGGAATAATAAAGAACATAAGAACAATGCAAAGAAAGTATATATATATATATATATAGAGAGAGAGAGAGAGAGAGAGAGAGAGAAAGAGAGAGAGAGCGCGCGAGCAGCAGGAAGAATGTCCTGATTTCCCCATAGTCCCCTCCACACAATGAACCCCAGACGGTCTGCCTACTCAGGAAGGAAGTCCTGCCGTATTTCTAGGAATGTCCCTGGACCTTCTGCGGGTGCTGTGGGGTCAGCGCAGACTCCGATCTGGCCTTACTCCAGCTTGTATTTGCTCCCAAAGTCCACAGTAACCCCCAGAGCCCTCAGTCTCAGGCTAGTGGCAGGGATTTAAGCTGGTGCCCCCGGGGCCACCGAGGCGAATTCCCTTCCTCTCCCTTGCTCACACAGCTCAGGAGGCTGTGCCTTGGTCTGGGCCCGCCTCCACTTACAGGCTGCGCTCTGGGGTCTGTTCCCCACCCAGAGCAGAGAGGGGAAGAGTGGTTGCTCCTTGGGGCTCCCATCCAGCCTGGGGAGAGAAAGGGGTGAGGCAGCCACAACCGGGGTCTTGGGAGCGTGCCCGCTGTGGCCGAGGCCTGCAAGAGGCTGCTGCCGTCTGAGGTCGGTAGGGCCCGGTCCGAGGTCTTGTGTCCGTCAGCAAAGCCGAGTTGCACAGACCCCCGGGAAGCGGTGGGTCATAACCTGCGCCTGCTCAGGGCGGGGTAGCAGCTGCCACCCCTGGCGGTGGAACCACAGCGACCTCGGGCGCTCACCCGGGCTTCTGCCGTGGCCAGTCCGTTCATATTCCCCGCTCTGGGATCCTAGACTGGAAGCCCGTCTAGCTCCGCCTCCGGGGCTCCTGCAGGCGTCGGGGCAGCTTTGGTCCGGCCTCTGTCTCCCTCTGGGGTCGGGCAGTTCGCAGCTGTCGCTTGTCCCACCGACTGCATTTGCGACTTTCAGTTCTTGTGCTCTAGGAGCCGGGGGAGTTAGGGTGTCCCCACAGCAAAGGTCTCTCGTCCTTCTGGGAGGCCCAGTCTTTCCCCTGGCCGCCTTCTGCTCTGTCCCGCTCAGCCCGCCCAGAGACTCTCTATGACCGTCAACCCTGGTTCTCTCTCTGGAGTCCGACTCCTGAAGCCCGAGTCTCAACATCCAGCCCCATTTGCGGAGGCGGGTGTGTGTGCCACTTTTTGGCTGCGACTGCGCTAGGCAACCACGTCTGTGGTGAATTATCTCTGTTTGGGTTCCCACCCCGTCACTGCGTTGCTCTCTGAGGTTCCAAAGCTCCCCGCTGTCCCCACCGGTGAAGAGGTTTCCAAGTGTGCAGAAATCTTCCCTCCATCACAACTCCCTCCCCAGGATGCAGGTCCCCGAGCCCAGATCCTCTGTCTTTTTATGGATCTTTACTTTTGCCCTATGTCATTCTGATGAGATCCGCTTGCCTTTTGGAAGTCTGGGGTCTTCTGCCAGTGTTCAGAAGATATTCTGTAGGAGTTGTTCCACATGCAGATGAATTTCTGATGTATTTGTGGGGAGGGAGGTGATCTTATCTTACTGCTCCACCATCTTGAAGATCCTCCATTTATTTGTTTTTATTTGTATTACTCTAGAAGATGGGTCAAAAAAGATCTTGCTCTGATTTATGTCAAAGAGGGTTCTACCTATTTTTTTTTTTTCCTCTAAGAGTTTTACAATACTCAGCCTTACATTTAGGTCTTTAATCCATTTTGAGTTTATTTTTGTGTATGGTGTTAGGGAGTGTTCTAATCATTCTTTCACACGCAATTGTCCAGTTTTTCCAAGGGCCACTTATAGAAGAGACTGTCTTTTCTTGATTGTATACTCTTGCAACCTTTGTCATAGATTAGATGACAATATGTGCCAAGGCTTGCTTATCTCTGGATTTTGTATCCTGTTCCATTGATCTATATTTGTTTTTGTGCCAGTACCATAATGTTATGATGACTGAAACGTATTAGTAGCATCTAAAGTCAGGGAGCCTGATTCCTTCAGTTCCATTTTTCTTAAGATTGCTTTGGCTATTCTGGGTCTTTTGTATATACATTAAAAAAATGTGATTTTTTTTTTTTTTGGCTCTAATTCTGTGAAATACACCATTGCTAATTTGATAGGGATTGCATTGAATCTGTAAATTGCTTTAGGTATAGAGTTATTTTCACAATATTGATTCTTCCAAACCAAGAACATGGTATCTCTCTATTTATGTCATCCTTGATTTTTTTCTACAAAACTTTGTATTTTCTGAGCACAGGTTTTTCCCTCCTTAGGTAAGTTTGTTCCTAAGAATTTTATTCTTTTGATGCAATTGTAAATGAGATTGTTTCCTTAACTTATGTTTTTGATCTTTCATTTTAAGTGTGTAGGAATATAAGAGATTTCTTGCATTAATTTTGTAATCTGCAAATTTACCAAGTTCATTCATGAGCTCCAGTAGTTTTCTGGTAGCATCTTTAGGATTTTCTATGTATAGTATCATATCATCTGCAAACCTTGACAGTTTAACTTTTTCTTTTCCAATTTGGATTCATTCCTTTTCTTTCTTTTACTTCTCTGATTGCCACGGCTAAGACTTTCAAAACTATATTGAATAAAAGGAATGAGAGTGCACTCCTTGTCTTGTTACTGATCTTAGAGGAAGTGCTTTCATTTTTTCAACATTGAGAATGATGTTTGCTGTGGGTTTGCCATATATGGCCCATATTATCTTGAAGTTGGTTCCCTCTATTTCCAGTTTCTGGAGGGGTTTTATCATAAATCAATGGTGAATTTTGTCAAAAGCTTTTTCTGCACCCATTGAGATGTCTGTATGTTTTTTTATTATGCTTCCGTTTGTTCATATAACCTAACACATTGATTGATCTACGTATATTCAAAAATCCTTGTATCCCTGGGTTAAATCTCACTTGATCATTAAGTATGATCCCTTTCAGGTGTTTTTGGACTTAGTTTGCTAGCATTTTCTTGAGGATTTTTGCATGTATGTTCATCAGTGATATTGGCCTATAATTTTCTTTCTCATGGTATCTTTGCCTGGATTCGGTATCATACTGATGATGGCCTCATGGAATGAACTTGGGAGTGTTCCTTTGTCTGCAGATTTTTAGCAGAGTTTCAGAAAGATGGGTGTTGGCTCTTCTCTAAATGTTTGCTAGAATTTGCTTGTAAAGCTGTCTGGTCCTGGACTTCTGGTTGTTAGAAGATTTAATATCACATTTTCAATTTCAGCACTTGTGATTGGTCCTTTCATATTTTCTCTTTCTCCCTGGTCCAGTCTTAGGAGACTACATTTATAAGAATTTGTCCATTTTTTCTAGGTTGAACATTTTATTGGCATATGGTTTCTTGCAGTAGTCTCATGATCCTTTGCATTTCTGTGGTAACGGTTGTAACTACTCCTTTTTCATTTCTAATTTTATTTGAGTCCTCTCCCTTTCTTTCTTGTTGAGTTTGGCCAAAAGATTTTCAATTTTGTTTATCTTTTCAAAGAACCAGCTTTTAGTTTCATTGAAATTTGCTATTGT